>NC_045556.1:37378262-37678262 GCF_009769535.1 Thamnophis elegans | reverse complement strand
CCCCCCCACCAACACCGACTGCGACCTGTCCGAGAGGTAGGAGGAGAACCACCGCAGAACAGTGCCTCCCACTCCCACCTCTCGCAGTCGTCGCAGAAGGATACCATGGTCGATGGTATCGAAAGCCGCTGAGAGGTCAAGGAGAACCAGGATGGACGCATGGCCTCCATCTCTGGCTCTCCAGAGATCATCGGTCAATGCGACCAAAGCGGTTTCTGTGCTGTAACCGGGCCTGAAGCCGGACTGGAAGGGGTCAAGATAGTTAGCTTCCTCCAAGGTACGCTGAAGCATATTAAATTGCGTTCGTAATAGGGTAATTGCTTCTTTAATCTTCTTATCTCCTGGGTTTAGTATTAACTCCTGTTCTTTCTTCCTAATCTCTTCCTCTAATTCCTTTCTTTTTTCCCCCCTGTCTACGTCTATGTAACTTATTTAAATTTATTAGGACTGCTCGCATGTTCGCTTTACTTGCATCCCAAACCATTTCCATAGATGTACCCTTATTCATGTTAAAAACAAAGTATTCTCTCAACAGTTTTTTACATTCATTAACATTTTTCTCATATCTAAATAAATTTTCATTTAATCTCCATCACCTTCTAGATTCCTTTCCAAATTCCAATTCCATCCAAATCGGGTTATGATCTGTTAAGGCTCTGGAACCTATCTTCATCTTCTTTACCCTGGAAAGCAAATCATTTGTTGTTAATATGAAATCGATTCTGGAAAAAGATTGATGTCTATCAGAAAAGAATGTAAAGTCCTGTTCTCTTGCATTTCTTTCTTGCCAGATTTCTCTTAGCTCCATATCATCCATTATATCGAAAAAGACTTAGGTAGTTTTGCTCATGTTTGGATGTTTTGCAGGAGACCCTTTTTTTCTTTCTTGGTATCCAAAACTCCGTTCCAGTCACCCATTAATATGCAAGATCTATAGTCCCATTGTATTAACTTAGTATGGAGCATTTTGTAAAATTTGTCTTGTTGTTGATTGAGAGCATATATTCCCATTAAAAGTATCTTTTCCCCCTTCTAATACAAGTTCTATTGCAATATATCTTCCTTGGGAGTCTGCTTCAATTAGTTCAGCTTTCATGTCCTTTCTTAGGTATATAACTATACCGTTTTTCTTCTCTGAGGAGGAGGCTACAAAGTGTTGTCCAAGTCTTGCGTTCACTCCCACTTCCTCCAGATGTCACAGAAGGATACCATGGTCGATGGTATCGAAAGCCACTGAGAGGTCAAGAAGCACCAGGATAGAGGAATGCCCTCTATCCCTGGTCCACCAGAGATCATTGATCAGTGCGACCAAAGCGGTTTCAGTGCTGTACCCAGGCCTGAAACCAGACTGAAAGGAATCCAGATAATCCGCTTCATTCAAGGTCCGTCGGAGTTGAAGAGCCACCACCTTCTCAACAACCTTCCCCAGAAAAGGAAGGTTGGAGACAGGACGGTAGTTTTTCAGGACGGCTGGATCCAGGGAAGGCTTCTTGAGGAGGGGTCTCACCACCACTTCCTTTAGTGGTTGTGGGAAAGACCCCTCCTGCAAAGATGTGTTGGTAATCGCCTGGAGCCAGCCTCGTGTCACCTCCCTGCTGGTCGAGACCAGCCAGGAGGGACACGGGCCCAGTAAGCAGGTGGAGGCTCTCATCGCTCCCATGGCCTTGTCCACTTCCTCAGAGGTGACAAATTTGAACTCATCCCAGGAAGTCCCATTTAGACCTACCCTCGGCATCTCGGCTGGTATTGCCCAAGCAGAGTCTAGGTCTGTCCGAAACTGAGTGATTTTATCCAACAGAAACTGAACAAATTCCTCAGCTCTTCCCTGCAGGGCTTCCCCCACCCCCTCACCTTTCAGGAGGGAGCGGGTCACCCTGAACAGGGCGGCTGGGCGGGATTCTGCGGACACAATAAGAGCGGAAAAATGCGTGCATTTTGCCACCTGTATCGCCACTAGGTAAGTCCTAATAAAGGCTCTTAGTAGTGTTCGATCAGATTCAGAGTTACTAGTCCTCCAACGTCGCTCTAGGCATCTCTTTTGGCACTTCATCTCCCGGAGTTCCTCGGTAAACCAAGGTGCCCTCCTGGATCCACTGCCGCGGAGAGGCCTCAAAGGTGCAATCCGGTCCAGTGCCTCAGTCGCTGCAACATTCCAGGCAGCGACTAAGGATTCGGTCGGATTGCGGGCAAGGGAGTCAGGTATCTCTCCAAGCTCCCTCTGAAATCCCATCGGGTCCATCAGGTGCCTGGGGCGGAACCACTTAATCAGTTCCACCTCCCTGCAGTGAGGGAGTAGTGTCCTGAAGTCAAACCTCAGCAAGGAGTGATCTGACCATGCAAGGGTGAGGTCTCTATTCCCCTTAATTCCAGATCACATCTCCACTGCCCCGAGAGAAACACAAGGTCGAGTGTATGTCCCACTCTATGAGTTGGACCCTGAATTACTTGGGTCAAGTTCATGGTTGTCATGGAGGCCATGAACTCCTGTGCCCCCTCAGAGTGTTCACCGAGAGACGGTAGATTAAAGTCCCCCAGCACCATTAGCCTGGGGAACTCCACCGCCAACCCGGCTACTGCCTCTAGTAGAACAGGAAGGGCTGTCGTGACACAACTGGGAGGTAGGTACATCAGGAACAAACCCACTTGAACCCCTAGGTCCAACTTCAAGAGAAGAGACTCACACCCCACAATATCCGGGGCAGGGATCCTGCGAGGGACTAACGACTCCCGGACAACCACTGCTTCTCCCCCACCCCTTCTTAGGTGTCGTGGTTGGTGGAGCACCTGGAACCCATCTGGGCACATTTCTGAGAGGGGGACTCCTCCCTCTTGGCCCAGCCAGGTTTCAGTTATACATGCCAGGTCTGTCCCCTCGTCTAATATTAAGTCCCGGTTGAGGGGAAGCTTATTCACAACAGACCTGACATTTAGCAGCAGCAACCTGAGACCACGGCCCTGATCTCCTCTGCCACCAGGTTCTTGAGGGGAGCCTGAGGGGCCGGAACAAGGAATCGCTGTAATGTAGTGAGTCTTTCTTCCCCGGTAATGGCTAGCCCTACAGCTCCCGTCATATCTGCCCCTCCTGGTTGTAACCGAAATGCTCCGACCCTCTCCCCCATCCGTAGACCCTCCCCGCTCTCCCATGGCCCCCATTCTTCCCGGCAGGCCACACATACCATTCACTCCAGGGTGAGGGGCGGATCTGGGCCCCCATCCACTTCTGCTTCTGCACTCAGTGGAGGGGGCTCCAGGTCGCACCCCCAGTCCTATCATGTTCACCCAACAAACATTCTACTCAGAAGCACCCACCAGATGTTGGACAAATTCCTCTGCATGGCCCTGAACCCCCTTCTCCTGTCCCAGAAGCATCCAGGTGACCTGATCAGGTCAGGTGACACCCTGCAGATGCAATAAATTCACCTGTGGCTCACAACACCCTGTCAGAGCAGTCAGGCCTTGCCACCTCCCCCGCTTCGGATGCATAAGGTCCAACTTCTCAAAGACAACATCTGTACATCAAGGAGGAAGACTCCAGTGGCCGAAAGGCTGAGGAGGGAGGAATCTCATGGTTGTTTCCCCAACAGTTGTCAAAGCAAAGAAAACTCGAAATATGGATTGAAATGAAATCTGGATTGAAATCAGACCTTTTCCTTCATTCACAGCACCTGGCCAAACCTCCTCCCTCCCCTGTGGATTTTAGTCCTTCAGCCACGTTGCCCACATTTCTACATATTTCTACACAATCAGGAAAGTGTGTTTGTTTACTTGGTGCACAAGTGTCCCCAGATATGAAGCCTGGCATAATTTTGGCCATTGGTTAATTGCTCTGAGTGGGGAATCCAATTCTGCTTACAAAGCACCAGCAGGGAAAGGGGACCACCTGGAATCTCATTAATCCAGTTGTTCCATTGCACAAAAAGAAAACTGGAGGGAGGCAGGCTCATTTGGAGCAGGTGAGAGAGGCTCCCTCCCAAATCAGGCAGAATTAGAACACAAGCTGTTGAAGCGAGAGGTGTGTGTCCTGATCAACAAGGAGGCCTTTGTGTTGTTGTAACTATTAACCTCGGAGTCCTCACTTGAGAGATTAAAATCCAGCCTCCGCCAATAAAAGCCAGAGAGGGTCCAGGACAGGCGGCAGTCGGAGTCCAGCTGGCACCATGGGCAGCCACCGAGCGGCTCTCTTCCTCCTCTGCCTCATGGCCACAACCTGCAGAGGGGCGGAGCCCTCCTGCCCAGGTGAGCAGCTGCCAGTTTGCCTCTCAAGAGCACAGGCAGCATTGCCACCCTTTGGAGTTGGGAAATATAGTTTCACTAAAAGAAAACTCTGATTATTCCTTCCAAATCTTCTCTTTCCTTCCTAGAAGCCCAGGTGGTGGACCTGAATGGCAACAAGCTGACCATCCTGAGGGGATGTGCAGGGATGCCTGGCTCTCCAGGGGCCCAGGGACCCCCTGGCTTACCCGGGGCCAAAGGTGGGTCTGCAGAGGGAGGAAGGAGGTGGCTCCTGCCTCTGGCGCCTCCCCAAGGAAGGCCCCCGTCCTGCCCGCCAGCAGGAGGGAATGTGCTGCGGAGGGAGAGAACAGGGATGGGAACAAATGCGGCTGGAGCTGCTGGGCGCTTGAGCTGTGACAGCTGCCCCTCCGGAAGTGGGCATTTCCTTGGGGATAGGCAGATGCACAACTATCTAACACAAGGGCACAAAAGAGAGTGGCTGGCAGGGGGCTTCCCCCCTGGGAAGAAGGTCTGGAAGCTCACCTTGCTTTCCCTTGACAGGTGAAAGGGGCTTGCAGGGAATCCCTGGGGAAGTTGGACCCCCTGGGCCGAAAGGTAAGGGGGGAACCAGTGGGATTCTGAGTCTAGTGTTGCAGGTGTGTGTGTGTGTGTGTGTGTGTGTGTGTGTCCTTGTGTGTGTTTGTGCAGCTGTTGGAGAGAAAGGAGCGCTTTGGGGAATGGAGCTCCACAGAAGGGGCACTAAAAGTGGGAGTTTGGATTTCCCGAGAGAAGGTCAACCCCCCCCCCCCTCACCCCAGACCCCCCCCCCTCAGCTGGACTCCTGTGTGGGCAGAGAATAGAGCTGGCATGAGGGGGTCTGCCTGGATGAGGGGGCTGGGGGAGGTTGAGCCAGGGGGACTCAGAGGAATCTCTTCCTTTCGCTCAGGAGAAAAAGGGGAGGCAGGAAAACGCGGAGCGAAGGGTAAGAGTTTCTTCTGCTTCTCGGGGTCCCTTTTTCTCGCCCTGCTTGTGGGTCTCAGCTGTGCCAGAGACCTTTTCCAAAATAAATAGACCCCCAGAAAATGGCTGATAAGACCCACACACACACCCATCCAGGGTGAGCAGCCTGAGGAGAGGGGCTGTGCCAGTGGGGAGAAGGTGTGGCACCCATTTTCCCCCAGAAGGAGGGCACCTTTTTCTGGGGTTCAACCTGGTTTTTCCTCAGCTGCTTTCCCCTCCCCTCTTTGAGCCCCCGTGAGGCTGCTGGGCCCCCCAAATGAGGGGGAATTCTGCCTTTCTCTTCCTCTTTGCCTTCCAGGGAATAAAGGCGACAGAGGAGCAATTGGTAAGAATTGTGGCCCCACCCAGCAAAGCCAAAAGGGCCCCTGGTCGAATCCTGTTACATGCAGCTCAGCCCCCCCAAGGAGCTCAATGTGACTTGGAGGGAGGCTGAAAATACAGAATAACAGAGGCGGAAGGGACCTTAGAGGTCTTCTAGTCCAACCCCCTGCTCCTTAACAACCTCCAGAGACGGACCAGCTGCCCCCTCTGGAGGCTCCATCCCCCTCACCTAAAGTTAGCACCGCCAGGACTCTGCCCCCAACCTGGGAGTAGGGGGCTTGCCTGACACATAGGAGGCGGTGGGGAGATGTTCCTACAGGGGGGAGGAATTGACTTATCTTTGCTTCCTCCTTTTTGGCAGATGAAAAGGGCTTCGACACTCTTCAGTGCAAGCGAGGTGATGGGGGGGCTACATCTTATCCACTTGTTCCTTCTCCCCCGCCAAAAAAATATCCAGAATAGCCTCTGCTGGGGCCCATCAGTTCTGGCATTGGCAAGATCCCCTCCAAACCATGAGCAGCTTTGCTCCCAAGTGGGAAACACATAAAAATGACTTTGCCATGAAATAGATTTAATTTTAACCAAAAATTTTCAATAAAACACTGCAACTACTTGGTTCCTTCCACCTGCTGGAAACCCCCCTCTCCTGCCCCTCGTTCTGCCCAGGTGCCCGAAGCTGCAAGGAGCTGCTGGCCCAGGGGGAGGTCCTGAGTGACTGGTACACCATCTACCCCCAGGACTGCCGGCCCCTGCGGGTGCTGTGCGACATGGACACCGATGGAGGCGGGTGGCTGGTGAGTCCGGCCCACGGCAGACCCACTCAGGAGGGGAGCCTTCTGCTCGCCCCTCTCTTGCCGGTGTGGGGGGGGAGGGATGAAGCAGGAACCGAATCTCTCCCAGGGGGCAGGATGGGGGTCGGAGGGACCCTGGGAGGGGGGAAGCACCTCTGGGTGGAGAAGGGCAGATGGGAAGGGAGGGGGAGAGAAGGCCTGTAGTATCGGGGCCTGTCCAGCGCAAAGGTTAAGGATCCCGGATCTTGCTCACAGGTCTTCCAAAGGAGGTCGGATGGCTCGGTGGATTTTTTTCGGGACTGGGCTGACTACAAGAAGGGATTTGGAAGCGAGCTGAACGAATTCTGGCTGGGGAACGACCACCTTCACCGCTTGACCTCGATAGGTGAGGGGCTTCTCCCTGGACCCTCTGGCTGCCAGGGGAGAGGGCCATAGGGCCTGGGAAGAGTATGCAGTGGGGCCTCTGTAGATGAGGAGGGGGCCAGAGGACATGGCTGTGGGGCTGCTGCCTGACCCTTCTCTCTGGGACTGGGTGGGGGGGCTGAGCAGCGCACAAAGGGAATCACGAGCGAGTTCACTTAGGCAGCTCTGGACCTGATCCTTCGGCTCCTTCCTAGGAAAAAATGAGCTGCGTGTTGACTTGATCGATTTCGAAAGCAATCACACCTTCGCCAAATACGGATCCTTCAAGGTGGCAGCCGAGTCTGACCTCTATCGGTTGGCTGTGAGCAACTTCACGGGGGGGCCTGCAGGTGAGTCCCTTCTCCTTGAGCCTCTTCAGGATGGGCAGTGCCACTCAGGCCAAGGGCTGCCTTCCCTGCCAGGCTGGTGCCCTGGGGATTCCTGGTCTGGCCTCCCAGGTACCCACCCTCCTCTCTTCCCCCCAGGTGACTCTCTAATCCCCAAACACGACACCATGGCTTTCTCCACCCGAGACAAGATCAACAACCCCAAGGGGCAGAAATGCCCCCTGAAGTGCAAAGGCGCCTGGTGGTATCGGCAGTGCCACGACTCCAACCTCAACTCCCTGTACTTTCAAGGACACCACAATTCAGAGGGAGACGGCATCAACTGGAGGACGGGGAGAGGCCACCACTACTCTTACAAGCACACGGAAATGAAAATCAGGCCGGTGGGTTAGGGGGCTCCTTCACCTGACGGGGGTTTCTCCTAAGGGGTCTCAAAGGGCATCTAGTCCATCCCCTCTGCTTTCGACTTGCTACCTTGCCAGAGAGTTTGCATTTTACATAACCGACATGATTAAGTCATCTTTGTATCTACTCCCAAAGTGCCTTTGCAAGGTTGGGGGGTGGGGGGGGGCTTTCCCTCTGCCTCCCTTCATCTGTGTAGGAGTTGAGGATCCAATGAATGCAATATTAATAAACAATCTCAATAAATAAAAGTACGAGTTGCAACCCAGCCGAAGGTCTCCTGGTCTCCTTTATTCCAAAACATAAAAAACAGCTGGCAGGACCCTGGACTTCCCGACACCCCCAGCAGAACCAGGCCTGCCACATCCCACGCAGTCCTCTCATTGCACGAAGTCCCATGTGGCTGCAGAGCATCTCCTCCTGTGCCCACCTGGTTGGTCCGAAACTCTGGGATTTGCCCTGTGGCTGCAGCCTTTGAAGCCTTCTGCAGTCTCCGAGGCTTCCAAAGCAACACGGGGACCCCCCTCAAGCCCCCCAAAGTTCATTCCTGACTCAGGGGGTTCAGCAGCTGCAGCCCCCCTCCCTCCCTCCCTCCCTCCCTCATGCGGCCTTTCAACAAACATGGGAACTAAGCTGGAAGATGATGACCAGTGATGGGATTCAGTCGGTTCGCACCTATTCAGGAGAACTGGTTTGTAACTTTCTAAGCAGTTCAGAGAACCGGTTGTTGGAAGAAATCTTATTTTATTTTTTCCCCACTTTACAGGGCTAATCCTGTAAGGAAGGCAGGAGGGAAAATTCTGGTGTTGTTTCTAGCCTCATCTTTATTTCCCTGCTTACAGAAACTGCCTCTCCGGTTAACCCTTATTACATTGTAACAGCTAAGGCGAAGCGCCCATCAACGTGAGTTGGCCACAGCCACATTGTCACATGACCACCAAGCTATTCCTACCCAGCTGGTCATTAGGGCCGAGAACCAGTTGTTAAATTATTTGAAGCCCACCACTGATGCTGACAGGCAGCTGAGTCTTCCCAGGGGTCGCTTGGCCTGCAGCTGCTGGACCCTGGGGAGAAAGCGGGGCAACCGCAGGGGTCAAAGCTGCCCTACCTGGAGCCGCGATGGCGGAGGAGGAGAGCGAGGGGGAAAGGGCCAATCTGATCCTTTCAACTCCCCAAGGGGGTCTCGGAGACTTTGCTCTGATCCATATTGTGCAATTCAAACTGTGGGTGGCTCACAACACCATGTCCACCCACGTCCCATCGCTGTTTATAATGTGTCCGGCCAATTGTGCACGTGCAAACAGTGTGCGGTGCCTGCGTGACCACTGCTGAGCAGTTGGGTGTCACAGGGCAGTGGCTCGCACATGCGTGCACAGCCTCATGCCCGACTAGGACGCCTGGCCCCGTGTGCAGAGTACCAGTTGGGACGGGATCCAGAACCCACACTGCCCCAAAGGGCTGCTTGCTGGATGAAGTCCTGCCCCCCCAATTCCCTCTCTCCCCCCACGGCTCTTCCTTGTCTGCACACACACACACACACAGGGACCCATTTGTTCTAGATTCGTCCCCCCTGCCCCGAGAGTTTTTCGTTGGCCAGGATCCTTCGTGGTTTTCTCCGTTGTTTTCTGGCTGGAGGAGTGTGCCCATTCCCAAGAATGCCCCAGAGGTGAACCGAGGACTCTAGAAGAAATCCTGCCGCTTGGGCTTCCCCAGAAGACACTGCAGCAAACGGCACGTGGCATATCTGAGACGGGCAACTGGAAAGCACTCGCAGGGGGCATTTCTGGCAGCCCCTGAGCTCCCCCCCCCCACACACACACGTCAGAAGGGCTGTTTGTGCTGGCAAGGGTCCTGCTCATCTAAGAGGATTATCATCCTCCGACTCTCTTCTTGGGTAGCCTCTGTGCCACTCGAAAGGTCACCCTGTGTGAGTTGGCACCTGAATGTGAGTGCAGCCGACCGGATGCACAATGTTCCCTGCTCTTGACAGCGGGCGAAGCTGGGCTCGTGATCCGAGATGTTGATGTTGGCCTTCGTTTCTGACCAGCTGAGTGGTCAGCAGTGGAAAATCCTGCTCCCTTCCCTTTTAATTTCAGCTCTGCTCCACTAGGGGGCCAGAGGGGGCTCAGGGCACACCAGAGGCTCTGCCCAGCCGAGGCCCTGCGCCCCTCTCCCCTGACAGCAGGGGGGTCCAGGGAGAAGCCCCTCACCCAGCAAAGTCAAGAGGTGAAGGTGGTCATTCCCCAGCCAGAATTTGCTCAGCTGGCTTCCAAATCCCTTCTTGTAGTCATCCCAGTTCCAGAAAAAATCCACGGAGCCATCCGACCTCCTTTGGAAGACCTGCGGGTGACAGCCGAGCATCTTCCCCTCCCCATTGGGCAGGCTTTCTCTCCCCACACCCCTCCCTTTCCAAATGTTGGGGGTCTCCAGAACTGTCCCTCCCCACCCAGAAACACCGTGGGCCGGACTCACGATCCATCCGCCTCCTTCAGTGTGCATGTTGCACAGCACCCGCAGGGGCCGGCAGTCCTGGGGGTAGATAGTGTACCAACCACTCAGGACCACCCCCTGGGCCAGGAGCACCTTGCAGCTTCGGACACCTGGGCAATGGGGGAGACTGGGGGAGACTGGGGGCAGGAGACTGGAGTGAGCCGTCCTGTGGGGCAGATGGAGCCTGTCCTCTCACTCGCCTCATTTTAATGAACTGGTTTTTTCATCTGGGCTAAATTGACTTCCAGGGGAGAGTAAGGAGCATAGAATATCAGAGTTGGAAGGGGCCTTGGAGGTCTTCTAGTCCACCCCCCCCCTGGCCAAGGCAGGAGACCTTATATTATTCCAGTCAAATGGGATTATCATCCTCCGACTCTCTTGCCCCAATCTTGGGCTCACTTTGGGGATTCCCCCAGAGCTGAGAAAAGCCACATAACATTACACACACACACACACAAACACAGAGGCCACAAAAGAGGTGCATTTACTGAATCTATTTATTGAGATAAACATCAGGGATGTTTATGTTTTAGGGAAGACAAAATTGCACAGAGCGGCTGTTGAGGTGGAGTTTCCGTCCCTCTGGAGGGGGTCTTCGGGGCTCCCAGCCCCCATCTGTCTTTGCCACACACTGACAAAGGGATGCAGACCTGGAGCGAGAGGGTCTCACCCTGGAAACGCTCCCTCTCCGTCAGCCTTGGCTAGGTGGATTTTGTAGCGGCACCTGGGGACACAAACTCAGTTATCGCCTGCTTCTACTTCCCAGACTCCCCGAGGCACAAGGAGGGCAGTGGGAGGAACAGCAAAGACACCCTCCCCCCCCCCCGCATGGGCATGTGGGGGCTTGCTCCTAACTTAGAGCTGGATTTTGTTTATACAAAATCTTGGAGGGGGGAAAACACCCCCTTCTCTGCGGACCAAGTGATGTATGTGAATCCAGTCCTACCCCCCACCCGTGAATTCAGGCAGCCTTTACAAAGAGAGGCCTGAAAAACAGGGTGGGGGGTTGGGGAATGGTCTGGCTGCCTCTGGATCCAGTTAAGAGCCAGGAGGAGCTTCCCTGCACGGATGTGGCATATTTGTGGGTGCTCCAAGTGGAAATGCCAAAGAGGGCTCTGGCCTGCCTTTTGCTCCTCCTGCAAATGACCCCCCCTCCCCTGCCTCCCCCTAGAGGCGTCCCTTCCCCTTCCAGCCCCTCCTGAGACCCTCCGGCCCCTCGGTTATCCTCCCACGCGGGATCTGGCTCTCCTTGTCGGATGGTTGCCAAATTCCATTCCCTCGTTCTGTTTTCTTTTTTTCTCGCTGCGAAAGTTTTAGATAGGCATGTCTTTCGATGCGTCTTTCGATGCGTGCATGCGTGTGCCTTTTTGTGCATGGAGACGAAAAGGGCCGGGCACAGGAGCAAGTGAATTGAAGGAGCATCTGAGCAAGGAAGGACATAAGAGACCCCAGCCAAAAACGCTGGTCTCTCCATGCCGGGTGGGCAAGTGATTTTGTAAGGGATCCGTACAAGCTTTCCCCGCGTGGCGTGAAGGAGCCCTTCTTTCTCGCTTCCTCCCTCCCTCTCTCCCCCCCCTCTCTCTCTGACCGAGGATCACCTTGGCATCTTACCTTTCGCCTCCAAGAGGAATATCTGGCCTCTGTCTATCTGCCTTTCCATAGCAAAGTCTACGAAGGACTGCTTCAGGGAAGGGGGCACTGAGTTGTCCCTGGCTGCAGAAAGGGAGAAGAGGCCACCCTGAGGTGAACGGGCTTCTTGGGGTTTCCCCCCCCCCCCCCACACACACACAGAGAAATTTCTGTGGGGAGAATGCCCTTCACATAGAGGGCGACACCCATGGGCCCAAACGCCTTTTCCATCCCAAAGGAAGCCCTGAAAATGGAATCCACCCTGATCTTAGTGGTGACACCTGATTGACGTGGGCCCCATTATGGCCCGGGGGGGCTGAGCACATGGGGGGGCTGGGGCTGGTTGGGGCTGGAAAGAGGAGTCGCCCCACAGGCTGGGTGTTGACTTCTTGCGTCAGCTGGAACCAGAAACACGAAACCAGAAACCGTGAGGTTTTTGTGGCACTCCAGGCGATGCAGCTGATGTGGCTGACCCCACGGCCACCCACGTCTCCCCATCGGAAGTGGGGAGGACCGCCCCTCCCCAGAGGGTCACACGTCACTTGCATTGATCCCAAACCCTTCGACTGCCCTTGCTGCATCTTAGGTGGGCCACCTGGCTGGCCGAAAGGGAGACGTGGACCAGGTGTGAGCCTTCCCTCCCGTCCTTCTCCTTCCCTCCCATCCAGAATGGCCACTGGCCAAGAGAGGGATGGGCAAGTCTTGGGCCCTTCTGCTTCCCCCCTTAGCACTAGGGGGAGGCTCTGGATACCCACCGTAGAACAACACAAACTTGCAGAATTTGCCATCGTTTTCCTTCAGGTCTCTGATACTGCTCATGATGTAGGTCTTGCAATCCGTCTTCCACTTGTCTAGGATTTTGTCCCCCCATTCTGGGAACAAGAGCAGAAGCAGCCCCCCCCCAAGTTAGCGGTGGGGCCAGGCGGTTGCAGAAAGCTTAAACCAGACTCACCCTCTCCTGCTAAGTACAATTCTTAAAAGCCAAACTGATATTTCTTTCTAGTATCAACCTCCCTTTAACACAGGAGCCACACGTGGAAAGTGTGCATCGACAGGAAATCAGGATTAATTTGGCCTGGTTCGATGCTTGGAGGACAGCTTGGAAGGTTAACTTCTCTCCCTGGGTAGAGGAAGCCCAGAGGTTTCCAGTGGGAGGGAGTTCCTCAGGCTCAGCTTCTTTGTCAGAGAAGTGGGAGGGGGCCCTTAGATCCCCGCCTGGGACGGAAGGTGAGAATGTGGCTTAAGTGCTCCGATCAACCTCTGATGGTGGGAGCTGAGAAACCCAGGATGATGGTCTTTCCAGATCCTCCCTGCCTCCCTGATTTGCTGAGGCCCCAGGGGAGCTGGGGTGGTGGGAGACCCAGAGAAACTGACCCGGCTAGATGCCCTCTGGCTAGAGAGGAGCCCCTCCGACTTATACCAACCGCTTTTCTGCAAGTATGTCCCGTCCTTCTGTTTCATGACGATCATCTCCACCTCCATGGAGCCGTATTCCCTGCAGAATTAAGCGGGGGAAGAAGGAATCATTAGGCGGCTACTGAATCAGCTCCTTGGCACGGCTCCTCTCTTGGCCAGAAAAGGCTTTGGGGATGGGGGTGGGAGATGCCAAGAGAGATGTTGGCATAAACAGGCTCTCACTCATCCCCCCACCATCCTTCAACTGAAGAGAGGGGGGCTCTGGTTCTTGTAACATGCCTGTTCTGCTAATCCTCAGAGGGAAAATGTTGCTTTTCATGCCCACTGAGATCTCCTGGGGCCACGGCAGACATTCCATCACAAGCTGGCAAGGGTCAGCCCCTGGCAAAGCCTGTGAGGACATCCCCTCCCCCATCCCTGAAATCCAGCCTCCCTACCACTCTCCAAGGCACAAGTGCCCACCCTCCTTCCCACCCACCCAGCCAGAGGGGCAGAGGGCAAGGGCTGCGGGCCCAGGCCTGGCCCAGCACAGTGGGCACTCACGTCGGGCAGTTGGTCGAGATGGTGAAGCTCCCCTCTTTCTGGCTGGTTATGTTGCAGGTCATCATCTCCTTAACCAAAAATTCTACCATCCACTCACAGTTGGACCCGAAGCCGTGGACGTACCACGGCCCTAGAATCTGGGGGAGAGCGCTTGGTTAGCCAACCCAGATTCCGCGGCAGGCGTGCCAGGGAAGTTGGGCCGGGGCACCCATCTGGACAACCTGCCTCCTGCCCAGCTCATTGGGAGCTCTTTTGCAGGGAGAGGCAGCCTGGCTCGGTTACCTGCTCGGGAGCGCATTCAATGTACTCATCAGAGGAGGAGGCAGTGGGGAGGCAGAAGAAGGCGAGAGCCAAGACAGACAGACAAAGGTATCTCATCCTGCCCAGGTGCTTGGTCCGTGCTCAGCCAAGGAGCCCCTTGGAGAAGCCGGTTCCCGAGATCAGCGGCTTTTATAGCACTTGGACGTCACTTCCCCTCCCAACGGCCGGCATCCTCTCTGAACTGTCGTGGCACCCGGGATGGGGCATCGCTGCCAGCACAAAGGGCGATTATCTCAGCTGGCACAAAGGGCCATTGCTCAGCAGGCTTTTGGGTG
Source organism: Thamnophis elegans (assembly GCF_009769535.1). NCBI lineage: Eukaryota > Metazoa > Chordata > Lepidosauria > Squamata > Natricidae > Thamnophis > Thamnophis elegans. The sequence goes on along the minus strand of NC_045556.1, from coordinate 37,664,093 downwards.
GCCTCCAGCCAGGAGAGCCTCAGGGTGGAGTTGGCCAAAGGCAGCTGAAGCGGCCAAAGTGAAGGAAACACCCCAAATGACCTCCAGCTCGGGCAGAACGCAAAGAACAGCAATACCCGCAAGTGTAGGGCAGCATATCGACACAATAAGGGCAGCATATCGACACAATAAGTCAGGAGTTTGAGGGCTGGAACTTGGTCCCGATTCAGACATTCCTTCTGGGAAAATGCCGAGGTTTAAAGGATGCGTGTTGTAAAAACAAGAGCGTGTATTCGAAATGTTATATGTGTGGGGAGACTTGCGTGATTTATAAGACCGCCGGATCAGAAGAAGACGACAATATCCAGAGGTTCACCCTCTTCGGTTTCTGATTGTTTTCACTTTACCTGGGTGGATTAAAGGAGCAGCAACTGTCCTCAGTGTTGGGAGGCTTGGAGGCAGATTTCATTCTGGCCATCCCAGCCCTTGCGGGGGGCCTTCCCTGCTGTGCGGCTGTTGCCACCGGCCCCTTCCCCACCCAGGAGCCCCACAGAAAACACGGCTCAAGAAGAGGGGAAGGTGTAATCTATTTATTCCAGGGAAGGGGAAGGAAGGGGGGGCGAAGCAAATGAGGAGGGGGGGTGTATAAGAGGTGGGAGACCAGCAGGTATGGCTTCCGGGCCCAAGGAGGGTCTGTGGCTGCAGGGGGAGAGGCTGGGTCTCTTCAGGCGCTGAAAAGCAAAGCAGCAGAAAGAGGGGAGGGTGAGGACAAAATGGGGAAGGGAGTCTGTTCCCCAAAACCCCTCCTCTTCCCCTGACATTTCTTCTCAGAGCCACCCACACAACCTTTACCAAACCAGCCCCCCACACCTCTTTAGCACCAGGGATGAACACACAGCAGCTGGAAATGTTACAGCACCCACAAACACCCCCCCTCCCTTGCTCACCAATGGCCGCTTAGAGGCACCTCTTCTCCTGCACACAAACAGCTGGAGGGCAGCCCCCCTCCCCCCCCCATGCCACCATAATAAAGGCAATCCTCCCCCTCCCCTCCCGCTGCCCCATCCCAACCCCTTTGCAAGGCAATGGCACTCACCCAATTTGCTTGAAACATTTATCTGCAATGCAGAGGAAGACATGGTCAGTCTCCAAGGCTGGGCAGGAGGGCAGCAGCTCCTTCTCAGCCAGGGGGGAGAGTGTTGGGGGGCTGGGGGTTCCCTGCAAGGGCTTCCCCGCCCCCCTCCCCCTCCCCGTGGGGCTCACGATTCCCTTAGCTACGTGTCCTGCCGCTCCCCCTCCCCAGCCGCCCTCTTCCGCCCTGTGGGGAAGGGTCATAGGTGTCCTACGAAAGGGTCTCTGAATCAAAGGCAGGAAGAAGGACCCTCCGCTCACCGGAGAAAGGGGGAAGCAGCAGCTCGCCCATGAGCCCCATCTTCTGGCAATAGGCCTTGAATTTCTCCAGGTTCCCATCTCCCTTGGGGTCCCTCCCTGCAAGGGGAAAGGGAACATGGGGGGAGGAGGGTTGCAGCTATCCACAGGTGCACTGGGCACGGGAGGCTCTGGGGAGCCATCCCCAAACTCCCTGCCGGAGGAGGAGCCGCCCACAGGAACCCACCCCCCAATTTGGAAGTGATGATGGAGAGTCCAAGGCTGCTCAACTGCAGAAGGGACAGGCAAGCCATGGGAGAAAGAAGGGGAGGCCTGCTTGACCCAGGCCGCCCCCCCCCACACACACACACCCATCATCCACAGCCGCTTTGGTTTACGGCCTGGCTCCTAGGAGCCCCCCGGGGTTCAAGGAGCAGGAGGCCCCTGCCAGAACACCCACTGTAAAGCTGGAGGCTCCTGCTGGGGGGCATCCCATTCATCTCCCGCACAGCGTAGACAATGGCGAAGTTGGCATCGCTGGCCAGCACCCGCAGGTCCTTCTTGCCCTTCTCTGCAGAGGGAGAAGCAGTGGGGGGGAGAAGTCAGTACTCCCCCTTGGAGGCTCACGATGGACCCTTCTAACCCCCCCTCCACCACACCCTCTGGAGAACCACATGGGGCCCTCTGCGCATGCTCAGAATCACCCTCATCTCCCCCCCTCAAAATCTCTGCTGATGAAAGGGAGCCCACTTGCAGGGGTCTCACTAAGGGTTCCCCCTCCCTACCGTCACTTGAGGTGAAGTGTCCCGATTTGTCCGCCTTCATGTAGCTTCCCTTCATCCCTTCGCAGTTTTCCCCCCTTGAAAGCAGCAAAGAGAAGCAGTGTTGGGGGGGGAGAGTTCGGGCAGGCAAAAGAGGCACCATTGATGGGCTTCCTTTGGGTGACTGTCATTGCCCCCCCCCCCGGTGTGTGTGTGTGTGTGGATTCCAGTGGCTCCCAGAGATTTTAGCCCCGGGACGCTGCCCTGAATCCTGAAGGGAGCAGGAGGGGGTTTCCTGCACTTGGCTTACATGGGGGATGGGCGCCCCCCACCTGTCAGGGGAAAGGGGAGGCATTGTTGGGGGGAGGGGTCCAGGAGGGGCCCTGATAACAAAGGATATTTACAAAAGGTAATAAGTCTCTATTTCCATGTTGCCATTCGGTAAGGGATGGATCCGGACCGCCGGTGTGGTGATGATGTCCTTCAAGCTCTGAAGCATCGGTTCGGTGGAGGCGAGTGCCAAGACGTGCCACTTCCCTGCAAACTGCAAAGACCCCACCCCACCCCGTGGTTAGACCGGCAGGCCTGCCCCTCCCGCCCTGCCCTTGCCCTCCGGAGGCAGTGAGGCCCTTTGTATTTTGCCCCAAAAAAACCCACCCCCCACCCCCCAGAAGGGCTGCTGCTTCTGCCCGAGAGAGAAAGGGCAGAGACGGACCACAGTGAAACTGTAAAACCCCAGGAAGCCCTGACGTTTGTGGTTGCTGAGGTAGACTGCGCTTGAATACGGAGGGGCCGTTTGTCTGAGGGCCGCAGAATGTTTGTGCGGGAGCTCCTTGGCTAGATGTGTCCCCAAGGGCTGCAGTTTGGGAGATGGGCTGGCAAGCTCTCGACCACCTCTGGAGCCCTGGAAGCGGCTCAGACACCCCCAAGCTCCCCTTCCCTGCAACCAATACCCTGTTAAGGTCAAAATTTGGATCCACTTCCACGTCGGCCTGGACACCAAAGATGCAGAACGCGGCGAGGGTTAGCAGGGCGGCCTCCATGCTGGTGGGTCTGCCTTGGTGCTCCTCAGGTGCCGGAAAGGTGGCAGCCTCTCTGGGGCACCCAGATTTATACCTCTCCCTGGCAGTTGGCAGGAAGCAGGGCTTATGCAAGGATTTGGGCAACTGGTGTCCAGTAACATGGCATTAAGGGATAAGAGGCGGTGCCGTTGACTCACCCCAAGGAGGAGGAGGAGGAGGAGGAAGCACAGCCTGCAACCCAACCTCCCTTTTATCTAAATCCCCTCTAAATCCCCAGTACTGGAGAGGGGCTTCCTTCAATGCCAGGCCTCAAGGAAGAACAATGGTGCAACTATCGCTCTCTCTCTCTCGCTCTCACAAACACACACACCCTGGAAAACCCCCACTCTGGCCCCAAAAATCCCCACCTCCCGCTTGGGAAGTTTCAAGCAACAGTGCTGCCGAATTCTTTGTCAGGCTACAGAAGGCAGCAGGGAGGCTGTGTCTGTGTGTGTGTGTGTTGTGTGTGTTGTGTTGTGTGTGTGTGTGTGTGCACGCACAAAAAGCCTGGGCTTTGAGGGGGCAGTGGGCAGGGGAGAGCTTTGTCCGGCTGCCAGAAACGCAGTCTGGGATCTCATCCTTTGAGAGGAGTAACAGCGAGAGAGAAAGGAGCAGCGCCAGGAAAGTTTTGCATTTTTAGGAAATTTGTTTTAAATGGTCCAAGAAGAGATTTGGTGGAATCTCAGACATTAAAACCTCCCTCAGGCCTGAAAGCCCCCCACCCCACAATCCCACTTCCCACCGAAAGGCGGCGGCAGAAGCAGCGACTCTGGGCTGTGTTACATATTCTTTTATTATTGCTCTTATTAATATTTCCAGGGCAGGAGAAAGGCTGCTATCAGGCGAGAGGCAGGAGGGGAAAGGAGGCCATGGGGAGAATTCCAGCACTGTGGGGAGAAAGGGGTCTTCGGCCCCCCTCCCTCCCTTGGGGGCAGGAGCCAAAAGCCAGGCGAGGAACTGCAGAGAAAAAGGAGGAAGTTCTTTCAAGAGTCTTTGGAGATGCTTTCAGTTTTAAACAAAAAGACAGTATCTATTTAAATAAATCAAATGTATTAAATCTTCAAAAGAAACATTAAGATGGCAACTAATGTAAAGGGGAAAAGAAGAAGAGAAACAACACAAAAATAGTTAAAAAGTGGCACAAACGTTTGCATTCTTGGATACTTTCTGGGCGAGCGAAAGCTGGAACAAATGCCACTCGCCTACACGGTTTCTCCCATGCAGAGATCTGCCCAGAAGGAAGACAGGAAAAGGGGTCAGAGGAGGAGGACCCTCCAGCGGGTACCCACCACTGGATGCCAGCCCGGCCCCCGCCCTCCCTGCAAAACCTGCCCGCCGTGCACCCTCACCAGTCCGGGGCAGAACGAGGACGTCTTCCTGGGCAAGTCCCTGGCTCAAGGCCGTCTGGGTGAACTTCGCCAGCAGCTCCGGGCGCAGCTGTTTCTGCCTCCCTGGCACCAGAAAGCAGAGCGGGTGAGGGACCCTGGCACTCCCCCGCAGCTGCCTCCCCTGGCAGAGCCCGCCTGGCCGGCTGCACCTACCATAGAGGGTGACCATGGTGAAGGTGTCGGCCCCCTTGGTGATGGTGTCCCCCAGCAGTGCATACTCGTTGTAGTTGGTCTCCAGCACCCGGATGTTGTGGGCACTTCCTGACCCTGGGAGAGGAGCAGAGATGGGGAGAGGCCCCGGCCAAAGCCTCCGGGGGTGCAAGGGTTGAGGACCCCTCCCCTTATAGGCAGGCAGAGGGTCTTCCTCCCCTGCAACCAGAGGTGGGTTCCTACCGGTTCGCACCGGTTCAGTAGAACTGGTTCGTCAAATCTACCGAACCGGTTAGAAGAGGTTCCACCAGTGGACCCGGAAAGCAGGCCACACCTACAGAAGAGCTTCCAAAATTTTTTGAAACCCACCACTGCCTGCAACTCTCCTGCCAGCCACATCACCTTCTTTGCAACGGGCAGGGAATTGTCTCCTGGGGGGAATCAGCTTCCCACTCCTATCCCTGCAGCTTCCAGGCTAGCCTTCCCACGAGTCCCATCATGCTGGCTGGGGCTGATGGGAATGGGTGCTCAATGCGTCTGGCGCTGCCTTGGATGAGTTGGGGGAGCGGTGTTGGCTTTGGTTGCCTTCCTCCGGCGGGGGAGGGCAGGGATGAGGAAGAGGAGCAAAGCAAGAGGCTGGGCTGGGGGGGCATCTGGGTGGCAGGGCGGGCAAGAAGGCTGGTCCTATGGACTCCCTTCTTGCCGTTCTGCTCCTCCAGCCTTCCCCCCCCCCCCAGGAAAGCACTTTCCTCCCACTGGCAAAGCCGAATGTTCGATCAGCCCCCTTGGACAGAGCTGAGCGGGAAGAGGGCAGGGGGCCTTCAGGGGGTGGGGGAGGGGCTCCCACATACAAGGGCTGGTGTAGGTGAAGCGTCCAGGCTCCTCCGTCCGGAGGAAAACGGTCCTCTTGGTCTCACACTGGTCAAGCCTGCAGGGAGGGAGGGAGAGGTCAGGGAAGGAGGCGGGCACAGCAGAGTTGGCTCTGGGGGGAGGGAGAAGTGCCAACCGAGGCAGCCGACAGCTCTGGCACAGGGGCCGTGGCCCTCCCCCTCCAGAGGAGCCCCCTTACTTGGGGTAGGTGGAGGCGATGTCCAGGTTCCCGTCTTCTGTGGGGGAGACGACTGTGGTGCACATCTTGATGACCTGCCTTTTCTCCTTGAACCAGCGGGAGTTGGAGGCCAGGCCGATGCTGTACCAGGTGCCTGTGAACTGGGGGGAGGGAGAGAGAGAAGGATCAGCCCCCCCCAGGGCCCCCTTGGCCTCTGCCCCCCTCCTTGGCTCAGGCCACCCAGCCCAGGGGGCATTTGGCAGAAGAGCAGAAGAGGGGCCACTCCAGGCCCCCAAAGGTCCCAGGGACTGAACGCAGCCGGGTCCCTTCCCAGTTTGAAAAAGTCAGCAGAAAAGGGGGAGCTTTTAAACTGGGGGGGAGGTTGCTTCCATCTGTGGCAGCCTCTGATTCCCCCCCCCCCCACTCCTTTGAAAGCCCTGGACAAGCTTTCTGCAGCTCAGCCCTTCGCCAGGAGTGTGAACGAGTGACGGGGCCTCTTCCTCCATATCCTTCAGACACCCCCAAAACACAACACAGAGAGAGAGGGAGAGGGAGGGAGGGAGGGAGAGTGGGGGGGAGACCCAAGGGACTCTGAGCCTTTCCAGCCACCGGCTCAGGTGAGGAGCCCACCGAGAGGCTTGTGCCTGTGCCAGGCACCAGGGCGCCAGGGTGGCACTCGAGTTACCTGCTCTTGCTGGAAGTCAGCCTGGACGGGCAGCTCGGCCTGCACCTGCAGCAGGCATAGAAGGGCCAAAGCAGCAGACGGCTGTGCCCACATGCTGGAGCTGGGGGTTCCTGGGCTCTACCTGGCGTGGGGTTTCTGCAAAGGCTGCACAGGCAGGAATGGTCAGCCAGAACCCAGGAAGAGCGGCTATATATCGGCCAGCCCAGCAATGGGTCAAGGGGCAACCTATGCTGGAGGCCGGCCCCTCCTTCCCCCTGATTCCCCCCTGACTCCTGCTGGCAGCATTACGCAAGCCCAAAGCAGGAAAACAGAACACGCAACGGGGGCCCCTGCTCTGCTCTGGGGGGGGGGGCCAGCTGTGCGAGCATCAGCCCACAGGCCCACCAAGGAGACCCCCCCCCGCTGGAAGGTGGAGGGCTTCCCCCTCCCTTCATACAGGCTGTGTGCAGAGGGACGTCCCCTCCCTCTCCCCCCCCCTCTGTACAAAGGGCAGGGCTGCCTCCTTCAACGCGGCACAGAGGAGGAGGGGGGGAAGGAGCCCAGGAAGGGCTGCCCCTCAGCCTGATGCCCAGCCCGCCCTGCTGCTTCCCCCGTGGGGAGGGGGGCTTTAGCTGGTGGGCACCGCCTGGGGTCTTGATTGCACTTGGCAAGAAGAGCAGGGAGAGGAATGCTGGGTCAGTTCTGTAGCTCCCAGGCCAAGACAGTCTAAAACCCTTGTGGGTGGGGGCAGTGGGGGGGGCATGGTCTGGGGACCCTGAAGGAGAGGCCAGATGGCTGTCAGCCCCCCCTCGGCTTCCTAAGGGAGTCCAGAAGAGGGCAAGGAACATTCTGGCAGCTGCCAGGCTGGATGAGGGGCAGGACGGGGCAGCTGAGCTCAGTGGGGCTGGACCTCAGCAGGGGCCGTGCTTGGGAAAGGAGGCAGGGAAGAGCCCCCTATTGGGGAGCTGACCGAGGCTGAACAAGCCTGGCCAAAGGAAGGGCAGCCGTTGGCTTTGGCCAGGCTCCTCCCTGGCCCCATCCCTTCCAGAAGGGGGTCAGGGAAGGAGCTGCCACCCCCTTTGGAGCCAGAGGGGGGAGCGTGCCAGAGCCAGGCGAGGGGGGCATGGCCGGGGGGGGGGTGTTGAGCTGGGTAAACAGCAAGTCCAGAGGATTCCTGGCACTGGGACGGCAAAACAAGCCCAGAGAACAGGCCTGGTGGGGGGGGCAAGGGGGGGGCAGCCAGGGCTTTCCAGAACTGCTTTCTCAGCATAATCCAAAGAGTCCCAGAACAGTCCAGGCCTGGAGGCAGGGCTGCTGAGTGGGCGCAGGGCCTCTGTGGCACTGGGGGGGGGGGTGCTGGGACTGTGAGAAAACAAGACCCAGGTGCACCCAGCCTGGCGCTCCCTGTGTGTGGGGGGGGGGAACCTTTGGGGGGGCATCAGGCAGGAGAGCCGCTGATTCTCAGTTGCAAAAGAGCCCAGAGTTTGTTCCACCACTTGCAGCCCAGCACCCTCCACTCCCCCACACCCACCCACCCCCGGCCCCTCTTAATTCTGAGACCAGAAGGCCTCTTATGCTCGGGGGGGGGGTGTTGAGGTAGCCACAGAGACTGCAGGGGGGGGGGAGCTCATTGCAGGCCCCGTTCTACCTCTCAGCAAGCAACTCCAACCTGATTTTTAGCTATAACATCCCTTTTTTTTGTGCAAATATCAATAACGTCAAAGTGGGTTTTCTTGTTTTATTTTCACGGGAACAAATACACGGGAAAACGTGGGCGATTTCTGTTCTTGTGTGGCTGTCTTGACACGGGGGGAGGGGGGAGCCTCGGATCGCTCCCGATTCCTGCTATCCTGTGTATCTTGTCTCTGGAAGGCAGAAAGAGAACATACAGGGGGGTGGGTGGGGAGTGTCGGATCGGCCCCTGAAAGGCCTCTGCTTAGCCTCCTGCAGACCCCACATCGGCGCCCCGGAAAGGCTCTGCACGTGTTGCCCATCAGCGGAGGAAGCAAAGCCCGCCTGCCTCTTGCGGGCGCCAGGGGTGCGCGAGGCCGCCGGTTCAGGCCCCGGGGGTGGCGAGTTTGACTGAGGAGGCACTGAAGCCGGCAACTCACCGTCAAGGATGTGGAATTGGTCGGCCGAGCTACAAAACCCTGCGGAAGAGAAAGTGGGGTTCGACATCCGCTCATCAATGCAACCCCGGCTTCCCCCGGGCCCTGCGCTGGTTGGATGGAGGGGCTTTCGAAGTCCTCTGATCCCCTTTGCTTGGCCCAACATGGATGTTTAGGAATAAGGGGGAGGGGTCTACTGCCACCCAGCAGCTGCCTGACTGACAGGGAGCGCAAACTTCCACCCTCCCTCCTCAGTGCAAAGATGCTCACCGTAGACAGGGTAATAGAAGATGAGGTCATCACTGATGCCCAGGGCAGCCATGGCAGCTTCGAACTTCTTCAGGGTGTCAGTTGGAAGCTGTGCCGTCCGTCCTTCCGGGGGTTCCATGAAAGAGAGACGCATCAGGGGAGCCCCAGTTGCCCTTCCCCTCCCCCAAGGACCTCAAGAGCTTTGCTCCCTACAAAAGAGGGCGGCACCTCCTTCAGAGGCTGCCCCAGAGAGGCTCCAGAAACCGTCAGCCCCTCCCCAAGGGTTTGGGATTCTCTGGGCCTCCCCGCAGCCCCACCAAAGCCCACCAAAGCTTTCATCCACACCATAAAGTTTGGCTGAGATCTTGCGGTTCTTCTGGAAGTAGAGGACGGCGTAGCTGCTGTAGTCCGTCTCCCGCACCACCACGTCCACTGGGGCACCGCGGCCTGGAGTGGGGACCACAGAGAGATCAAGGCACGGCTTGTCCTGCAAGGGCCAAAGGGCAGCAGGAGAGAGGAAGCCCTCTCCTCCCCCGCCTCCTCTCACCTTTCAAGAGGAAGCGCCCTGGCGTCTGGCGGGCGAAATAGCTCTGCTTGATGTTCCAGCAAATCCCCTCCCTGCAGAGACGAAGGCAGGACAGACTGACAGACAGACAAAAGGACCACTTCCGCCCAAAGGGACCTCCATTGGGTCAGCTGCAGACCAGGCTCCTGCACGTCGGAACTGGCTCCCCTCCCTGAGTGTGAGCTAGCGAGGGCCCCCCGGAGGCATAGTCAGGCTGAGCCCCCCCCCCCGGATGCCCCTCCCCTGAGCACAGGGACCCCGAAACACTCACAGAGGCCGGAAGGTGCTAAAGAGCAGGGAGCCCCTGTCGGTCACCGAGACCACCACGTTGGTGGCTTCCACCCGGTAGCCATTTTCGCGCAGGTAGAGGCAATCAGAGGCCACCCCCACCAGGAACCACTTCCCTGCAAACTAGAAAAGGAGGGAGATGGCACTCTTGTCTCACCCCCCCCCCCACTGGCCCCCCAGTGGATTCGAGGCTGCGTGGCTGGGCTTCCTTGCAGTCTTTCTGCACAGCCCCTTAAAATGCAGCAAAAATTAAGCCCAAGAGCCACTTCAGTGAATGCTATTTGTAAAAAGGGCACCGGCTGTTTTAAAACAAATCCTTCGCTCCTTTATTTGGCAAAAGAAGACATTGTATTGACTCCCCTGAGCTGAAGAGGGACAGAAGAAAGCTTGAAAGGGAGTGAAGGAAACCGGGCGGGAGCCGTGCTTTGATTGAGGACTCTGTGTTCTGACAAAAGCCAGAGAGGAAGAGAAGGTGCCCATTATGTCAGCCCTGCCGCCTATCTGGGGAGCCGCCTCCTCTGCACTGTGGCCGCCTTTGTCCGGAGGTTGGCAGGGAGCGTGGAGCTGAGCAAACAGAGCAGATAAGGAGGCGCCTAACAAGTGGGGCACTACGAGGGGATCAGGATGAGGGGCTTGCAGACTAGGGGGACCTGCTCAATCCCTGGAAAGGGTGGGGGGTAGGAGGAGATGCCCTTCCGAAATGCAGCGGAGCCACAGAGATGAAAAGAGAGGCTTGTGGGCAGCAAGGAGAGAGGAGGGCTGCCTCCCAGCCACCCTTCGGCCCAGCGCAGGACGGATTCTGGTGGCTCTTGGACGTCTCAGAGAGGCCGGAGGGGAAGCTGAGCTTTTCACCCCCCAAATGAGCCCCCCCCTCTGTTCCCCCTGCTCACCCGGGCAGGATCAAACTGTTCTTGAGCGCTGATCGTGTCGATGGGGCTCTTCTTGGGGGGTTTGGGCCTCCGTGCCCAGGAGGGTGAAGCCAGAAAAAGCCCGGCCAGGAGAAAGACAGCAATGGGAGCCATGGTGGGACGGCAATGACCAGCAGTGCTCGGGGTGCCCTTGGGCGCAGGAGGGTGGGTGGGCAGGCTCCCAGTTAGGCATTAATCAGGCTTCCCAGAAAAGGCCACTGGGGAGGTCCCAGCTGCTGCTGCTGCTGTCCTACCACCCCCAGAGCCAAGGACAGTGCTCCATTCACAAAGGGGCATCCTGGAGCCCCAAAAGAGCCCTGGGGTTGCAAGGCGGCCTCTTAGAGAAGCTCCCTCCTGGCCCTGGGAAGCCAGCTGGACAAACCTAAAGCACAGCAATTCTCCCTCTTTGACCATAGAAAAATAAGGTACTTGCAAGGGACCCCGGAGGTCTTCTAGTCCAACCCTCTGCTCAAGACAGGAACCCTTGTAGGATTCTGGATCAATGGCTGCCCAACAACTTCTGAAAGAGGCCATTGCACCGATGTCTTGTCCTCACTGCCAGGAGATTTCTCTTTAACAAGCTTCTTATCCTGACCCCAGGAGCTTTGGAGGAAAGGTTGAGTCCCTCTTCTCTGTGACCGTTAGAGCTCGGAGGGCTGCTATCACGTCACCCTTCGTCCTTCTCTTTGTTAGGTGGTAGAAAAATAGATTGAAGGACGGAAGAAGAAGAAAAAGGGGGGACAGATAGACTCAAAAGAGGCAAGCTGAACAGAAGGGTAATACCACCCAGCCGTCCCATCACATTGGGTTTTTTTTCCCACGGTTCCGACATTGTCCACAGGAGGGCACTGTTTTCTGTCCCTTAATGCTAGCACTGAAAGTTTATTTCCTTTTGTGCCTGCGATTCCGAGCTTGTCCACAGGAGGGCATTGTTTTCTATCCCTTTGAGTTGAAGTCATTGAAGTCATCATAAGGCTTTTTAAACAGGTTATGGCTTTTGAAGCAGGTTTTTCTCTTCAGTGCCTTTTCTGCAGCCCCTGAGCCTTCCCTTTCCCTATTAATATAATAACACGGCTTCTAATAATAAACCCCCATAAAACTCATTTTAAAGGTTTATTTTCTTTTGTGCCTGCGATTCCGACCTTGTCCACAGGAGGACATTGTTTTCTATCCCTTAGAGCAGTGTTTTTCAACCTTTTTTGTGCAAAGGCACACTTTTTTCATGAAAAAAATCACGAGGCACACCACCATTAGAAAATGTTAAAAAAATTTAACTCTGTGCCTATATTGACTATATATAAAGTAATTTTCCCACGGCACACCTTACACTATGTCACGGCACACTAGTGTGCCGCGGCACAGTGGTTGAAAAACACTGCCTTAGAGTTAGCATTGAAGTCACCATAAGGCTTTTTAAACAGGTTACAGCTTTTGAGGCAGGTTTACCTCTTCTGTGCCTTTTCTTCAGCCCCTGAGCCTCCCCTTTCCCTATTAATATTAATAACACGGCTTCTAATAATAAAGACACAGAATAATAACCATAAAACCCATTAAAAAGGTTTATTTCCGTTTGTGCCTGTGATTCCGACCTTGTCCACAGGAGGGCATTGTTTTCTGTCCCTTAATGCTAGCGTTGAAGGTTTATTTCCTTTTGTGCCTGTGATTCTGACTTTGTCCACAGGAGGGCATTGTTTTCTGTCCCTTAATGCTAGCGTTGAAGGTTTATTTCCTTTTGTGCCTGTGATTCTGACTTTGTCCACAGGAGGGCATTGTTTTCTGGCCCTTTGAGTTGAAGTCATTGAAGTCATCATAAGGCTTTTTAAACGGGTTGTGGCTTTTGAAGCAGGTTTTTTTCATCTGTGCCTTTTCTGCAGTCCCTGAGCCTCCCCTTTCCCTATTAATATTAAACTCAGGGCTTCTAATACTATAAACAATAATAAGCATAAAACTCATTTTAAAGGTTTTTCTTTTTTCCCACGGTTCCAACATCGTCCACAGATATGGCGGGGACTTTAGGGCTGGCCATTACCGGGGAAGGAGGGCTCGCTACATCACAGAGATCCCTCCTTCCGGCCCTATGAGTCCCACTCCAAAGTCAGATGGCGCGAGCAATCAGGACCCTGGTCTCAGGCTGCTGTCGCTAAATGCCAGGTCTGTTGTTCACAAGGCTCCCCTCGTCCGGGACTTGATTTTAGACGAGGGGGCAGACCTGGCATGTATTACTGAGACATGGCTGGGCACGGAGGGAGGAGTTCCCCTCGTAGAGATGTGCCCAGACGGATTTCAGGTGCTTCATCAGCCGAGAGCCCAGGGAAGGGGTGGCGGTGTGGCTATTGTAGTCCGGGAGTCTTTAGCACCTCGTAGGATCCCTGCTCCGGAGCTTGCCGGGTGTGAGTCCCTACTAGTGAAGTTGGACCTCAAGGGTCAAGTGGGCTTGCTGCTAACGTACCTGCCTCCCAACTGCGTTGCAGCAGCCCTCCCCTCGCTCCTCGAGTCAGTAGCCGAGCTAGCAATTGAGTTCCCTGGGCTAATGGTTCTGGGGGACTTCAATTTGCCTTCGCTCGGTGAACACTCTGATGGAGCGCAGGAGTTCATGGCTTCCATGACAGCCATGGGCTTGACCCAGGTAATCCGAGGCCCTACCCACTCAGCGGGACACACACTCGACCTCGTATTCCTCTCGGAGCAGTGGAGTTATGATCTTGGTCTGAGGGGAAATGAGACCATTCCCCTGTCGTGGTCAGACCACTGCCTACTGAGGCTAGACTTCCGGAGGCCAAACCCCCACCGTAGGGAGGAGGAACTGACCAGGTGGTTCCGCCCCAGGCGACTTATGGAACCTGTTAGGTTCCAGACGGAGCTTGGGGTTATTCCAGATGCTCTCACCCACAGTTCGGCGGAGACTCTTGCTGCGGCCTGGCACTCGGCAGCATCAGGGTCTCTGGACCGGATTGCGCCACTACGGCCCCTCCGGGTCAGCAGCTCGTGGAGGCCTCCTTGGTTCATCGAGGAGCTCCGAGAGATAAAGCGCCGGAGGAGACGCCTAGAGCACCTGTGGAGGTCCGATAGGTCCGAGTCGAACCGAGCACTGTTGACAGCATGCACCAAGGAGTACATTCAGGCGTTAAGAACAGCCGAAAGATCACACATTGCCTCCTTGGTAGCGTCCGCCGAGTCCTGCCCAGCCGCCCTGTTTAGGATAACCCGCTCCCTCCTAAATAGGAGGGAGTCGGGGAACCCCCTACAGGGTAAGGCTGAGGAGTATGTTCAGTTCTTGGCGGACAAAGTTGCTCGGTTTCGATCGGACCTGGACTCCACTCCTGCAGATCCAGCCGAGACACAAGGGAATGATCTGGCAGACCATCTCTGGGTTGAGTTTCAGGATGTTTCCTCCGGGGATGTGGACAAGGCTATGCGAGCTGTGAGTGCCTCCACCTGTATACTGGACCCGTGTCCCTCCTGGCTGGTTGCCAACAGCAGTGAGGTGACACGAGGCTGGATCCAGGCGGTTGTTACCGCCTCTCTTCGGGAGGGGTACTTCCCCACCGCGCTTAAGGCGGCGGTGGTGAGGCCCCTCCTGAAGAAACCGTCTTTGGATCCAGCAGTTCTTAATAACTACCGTCCAGTCTCCAACCTCCCCTTTGTGGGGAAGGTTGTTGAGAAGGTGGTGGCCTTCCAGCTTCAGCGTACCTTGGAGGAAGCTAACTATCTTGACCCCTTCCAGTCCGGCTTCAGGCCCGGTTACAGCACAGAAACCCCTTTGGTCGCATTGACCGATGATCTCTGGAGAGCCAGAGATGGAGGCCATGTGTCCATCCTGGTTCTCCTTGACCTCTCAGCGGCTTTCGATACCATCGACCATGGTATCCTTCTGCGACGACTGCGGGAGGTGGGGGTGGGAGGCACTGTTTTGCAGTGGTTCTCCTCCTACCTCTCGGACAGGTCGCAGTCGGTGTTGGTGGGGGGGCAGAGATCGTCCCCGAGGCCCCTAACTTATGGGGTGCCGCAGGGCTCGGTCTTATCCCCCCTACTATTCAACATATACATGAAACCGCTGGGCGAGATCATTCGGAGGCACGGGATAAAATACCATCAATAAGCGGACGATACACAGTTGTATCTGTCCGCCCCGTGCCAACTCAATGAAGCGGTGGACGTGATGAGCCGGGGCCTTGAGGCTTTTAAAGACTGGATGAGAGCTAACAAACTGGTACTCAACCCGGACAAGACCGAGTGGCTGTTCTGTTTTCCTCCCAACAATTTGGCTAATGTTCCATCAATCAGGCTGGGGGGGGCAAAATTTATACCCCTCAGACAGGGTCTGCAACTTGGGAGTCCTCCTGGACCCACAGCTGAATTTTGACCATCACTTGTCAGCTGTGACCAGGGGGGCATTTGCCCAGGTTCGCCTGGTGCGCCAGTTGCGGCCCTACCTGAACCAGGAGGCCCTCACAACAGTCACTCGAGCCCTTGTGCTCTCTAGGCTGGAATACTGCAATGTGCTCTACATGGGGCTGCCCTTGAAGAGCATCCGGCGACTTCAGCTAGTCCAGAATGCGGCCGCGCGAGTGATCGTGGGCGCACCGCGGTTCGCCCACATAACACCGATCCTCCATGAGCTGCGCTGGCTACCTGTTGATCTCCGGGTGCACTTCAAGGTCCTACTTACCATCCACAAAGCGCTCCATGGTAGTGGATCTGGCTATTTGAGAGACTATTTGGCCTTCTGCCAATTACCTCCCTGCGTCCCATCAGGTCGCACAGGGTAGGCCTCCTCCGAATTCCATCCGCCAGTCAGTGCCGACTGGCGACTACGCGGAGGAGAGCCTTCTCAGTTGCAGCTCCGACGCTATGGAACAATCTCCCCGTGGAGATCCGCACCCTCACCACCGTCCAGGCCTTCTGCACGGCCCTTAAGATCTGGCTATCCCGTCAGGCCTGGGGATAGGACTTTACTCTCTCCCTGCCCGAATGCCGACTGAATGTTGTGCTTTTATTGTTAATTATTTTTACTCACATTTTCTTTTATGTCTTGTCTTGCACTCCCCTCCCTCATTATTGTAAGCCGCCCTGAGTCCCCTCAGGGAAAAGGGCGGCCTATAAGTGTTTAATAAAACCATTAAAAAAAACCATAAAATCACAGGAGGGCATTGTTTTCTGTCCCTTGATGCTAGCACTGAAGGTTTATTTCCTTTTGTGCCTGCGATTCCGACCCTGTCCACAGGAGGGCACTGTTTTCTGCCCCTTAGAGTTAGCATTGAAGTCATCATAAGGCTTTGTAAACAGGTTACAGCTTTTGAAGCAGGTTTACCTCTTCTGTGCATTTTCTTCAGCCCCTGAGCCTCCCCTTTCCCAATTAATATTAATAACATAGCTTCTAATAATAAAGACACAGAATAATAACCATAAAACTCATTAAAAAGGTTTATTTCCTTTTGTGCGTGCGATTCCGACCTTGTCCACATGAGGGCATTGTTTTCTGTCCCTTAGAGTTGAAGTCATTGAAGTTATCATAAGGCTTTTTAAATTGGTTAAGGTATTTGAAGCAGGTTTTTCTCGTCTGTGCCTTTTCTGCAGTCCCTGATCCTTCCCTTTCCCTATTAATATTAAAAACAGGGCTTCTAATACTATACACAATAATAAGCATAAAACTCATTTTAAAGGTTTTTCTTTTTTCCCACGGTTCCGACATTGTCCACAGGAGGGCACTGTTTTCTGCCCCTTAGAGTTAGCATTGAAGTCACCGTAAGGCTTTTTAAACAGGTTACAGCTTTTGAAGCAGGTTTTTCTCTTCAGTGCCTTTTCTGCAGGCCGTGAGCCTCCCCTTTCCCAATTAATATTAATAACACAGCATCTAATAATAAAGACACAGAATAATAACCATAAAACTCATTAAAAATGTTTATTTCCGTTTGTGCCTGCGATTCCGACCTTTCCCGCTTCTGTGCCTTTTCTGCAGCCCCTGAGCCTTCCCTTTCCACAGGAGGGCATTGTTTTCTGTCCCTTAATGCTGGCACTGAAGGTTTATTTCCTTTTGTGCCTGTGATTCTGACTTTGTCCACAGGAGGGCATTGTTTTCTGGCCCTTTGAGTTGAAGTTATTGAAGTCATCATAAGGCTTTTTAAATGGGTTACAGCTTTTGAAGCAGGTTTTTCTCTTCAGTGCCTTTTCTGCAGTCCCTGAGCCTCCCCTTTCCCTATTAATATTAAAAACAGGGCTTCTAATACTATACACAATAATAAGCATAAAACTCATTTTAAAGGTTTTTTTTCCCCACGGTACCAACATCGTCCACAGGAGGGCATTGTTTTCTGTCCCTTGATGCTAGCACTGAAGGTTTATTTCCTTTTGTGCCTGCGATTCCGACCCTGTCCACATGAGGGCATTGTTTTCTGTCCCTTAGAGTTAGCATTGAAGTCACCATAAGGCTTTTTAAACAGGTTACACTTTTGAAGCAGGTTTTTCTCTTCGGTGCCTTTTCTACAGTCCCTGAGCCTCCCGTTTCCCTATTAATATTAAAAACAGGGCTTCTAATACTATACACAATAATAAGCATAAAACTCATTTTAAAGGTTTTTTTTCCCACGGTACCAACATCGTCCACAGGAGGGCATTGTTTTCTGTCCCTTGATGCTAGCACTGAAGGTTTATTTCCTTTTGTGCCTGCGATTCCGACCCTGTCCACATGAGGGCATTGTTTTCTGTCCCTTAGAGTTGAAGTCATTGAAGTTATCATAAGGCTTTTTAAATTGGTTAAGGTATTTGAAGCAGGTTTTTCTCTTCTGTGCCTTTTCTGCAGTCCCTGAGCCTTCCCTTTCCCTATTAATATTAAAAACAGGGCTTCTAATACTATACACAATAATAAGCATAAAACTCATTTTAAAGGTTTTTCTTTTTTCCCACGGTACCAACATCGTCCACAGGAGGGCACTGTTTTCTGTCCCTTGATGCAAGTACTGAAGGTTTATTTCCTTTTGTGTCTGCGATTCAGAGCTTGTCCACAGGAGGGCATTGTTTTCTGTCCCTTTGAGTTGAAGTCATTGAAGTTATCATAAGGCTTTTTAAACAGGTTACACTTTTGAAGCAGGTTTTTCTCTTCTGTGCCTTTTCTACAGCCCCTGAGCCTCCCGTTTCCCTATTAATATTAAAAACAGGGCTTCTAATACTATACACAATAATAAGCATAAAACTCATTTTAAAGGTTTTTTTTTCCCACGGTACCAACATCGTCCACAGGAGGGCATTGTTTTCTGTCCCTTGATGCTAGCACTGAAGGTTTATTTCCTTTTGTGCCTGCGATTCCGACCCTGTCCACATGAGGGCATTGTTTTCTGTCCCTTAGAGTTGAAGTCATTGAAGTTATCATAAGGCTTTTTAAATTGGTTAAGGTATTTGAAGCAGGTTTTTCTCTTCTGTGCCTTTTCTGCAGTCCCTGAGCCTTCCCTTTCCCTATTAATATTAAAAACAGGGCTTCTAATACTATACACAATAATAAGCATAAAACTCATTTTAAAGGTTTTTCTTTTTTCCCACGGTACCAACATCGTCCACAGGAGGGCACTGTTTTCTGTCCCTTGATGCAAGTACTGAAGGTTTATTTCCTTTTGTGTCTGCGATTCAGAGCTTGTCCACAGGAGGGCATTGTTTTCTGTCCCTTTGAGTTGAAGTCATTGAAGTTATCATAAGGCTTTTTAAACAGGTTACACTTTTGAAGCAGGTTTTTCTCTTCTGTGCCTTTTCTACAGCCCCTGAGCCTCCCGTTTCCCTATTAGTATTAAAAACAGGGCTTCTAATACTATACACAATAATAAGCATAAAACTCATTTTAAAGGTTTTTCTTTTTTCCCACGGTTCCGACACTGTCCACAGGAGGGCACTGTTTTCTGCCCCTTAGAGGGACTTGAAGTCACCGTAAGGCTTTTTAAACAGGTTACAGCTTTTGAAGCAGGTTTTTCTCTCCTGTGCCTTTTCTTCAGCTCCTGAGTCTTCCCTTTCCCTATTAATATTAATAACACGGCTTCTCATAATAAAGACACAGAATAATAACCATAAAACTCATTAAAAAGATTTATTTCCTTTTTTCCCTGCGATTCCGACCTTGTCCACAGGAGGGCATTGTTTTCTGTCCCTTTGAGTTGAAGTCATTGAAGTTATCATAAGGCTTTTTAAACGGGTTATTCCTTTTGAAGCAGGTTTACCTCTTCTGTGCCTTTTCTGCAGCCCCTGAGCCTCCCCTTTCTCTACTAATATTAAAAAGGGCTTCTAATACTATAAACTATAATAAGCATAAAACTCATTTTAAAGGTTTTTCTTTTTTCCCACGGTACCAACATCGTCCACAGGAGGGCACTGTTTTCTGTCCCTTCATGCTAGCACTGAAGGTTTATTTCTTTTGTGCCTGCGATTCCGACCCTGTCCACAGGAGGGCATTGTTTTCTGCCCCTTAGAGTTAGCATTGAAGTCATCATAAGGCTTTTTAAACAGGTTACAGCTTTTGAAGCAGGTTTACCTCTTCTGTGCCTTTTCTTCAGCCCCTGAGACTCCCCTTTGCCCATTAATATTAATAACATGGCTTCTAATAATAAACCCACAGAATAATAAGCATAAAACTCATTTTAAAGGTTTATTTTCTTTTGTGCCTGTGATTCCGACCTTGTCCACAGGAAGGCATTTTTTTCTGTCCCTTAATGCTGGCACTGAAGGTTTATTTCCTTTTGTGCCTGTGATTCTGACTTTGTCCACAGGAGGGCATTGTTTTCTGCTGCTTAGAGTTAGCATTGAAGTCATCATAAGGCTTTGTAAACAGGTTACAGCTTTTGAAGCAGGTTTACCTCTTCTGTGCCTTTTCTTCAGCCCCTGAGCCTCCCCTTTCCCAATTAATATTAATAACATAGCTTCTAATAATAAAGACACAGAATAATAACCATAAAACTCATTAAAAAGGTTTATTTCCGTTTGCGCCTGCCATTCCGACCTTGTCCACAGGAGGGCATTGTTTTCTGTCCCTTAGAGTTGAAGTCATTGAAGTTATCATAAGGCTTTTTAAATTGGTTAAGGTATTTGAAGCAGGTTTTTCTCTTCTGTGCCTTTTCTGCAGTCCCTGAGCCTTCCCTTTCCCTATTAATATTAAACTCAGGGCTTCTAATACTATTCACAATAATAAGCATAAAACTCATTTTAAAGGTTTTTCTTTTTTCCCACGGTACCAACATCGTCCACAGGAGGGCATTGTTTTCTGTCCCTTGATGCTAGCACTGAAGGTTTATTTCCTTTTGTGCCTGCGATTCCGACCCTGTCCACAGGAGGGCACTGTTTTCTGCCCCTTAGAGTTAGCATTGAAGTCACCATAAGGCTTTTTAAACAGGTTACACTTTTGAAGCAGGTTTTTCTCTTCTGTGCCTTTTCTACAGCCCCTGAGCCTCCCGTTTCCCTATTAATATTAAACTCAGGGCTTCTAATACTATACACAATAATAAGCATAAAACTCATTTTAAAGGTTTTTTTTTCCCCACGGTACCAACATCGTCCACAGGAGGGCACTGTTTTCTGTCCCTTAATGCTGGCACTGAAGGTTTATTTCCTTTTTGCCTGCGATTCCGACCCTGTCCACAGGAGGGCATTGTTTTCTGCCCATTAGAGTTAGCATTGAAGTCATCATAAGGCTTTTTAAACAGGTTACAGCTTTTGAAGCAGGTTTACCTCTTCTGTGCCTTTTCTCCAGCCCCTGAGCATCCCCTTTGCCCATTAATATTAATAACATGGCTTCTAATAATAAAGACACAGAATAATAACCATAAAACTCATTAAAAAGGTTTATTTCCTTTTGTGCGTGCGATTCTGTCCTTGTCCACAGGGGGGCATTGTTTTCCGTCCCTTGAAGTTATCATAAGGCTTTTTAAACAGGTTATGGCTTTTGAAGCAGATTTTTCTCTTCCGTGCCTTTTCTGCAGCCCGAGCCTTCCCTTTCCCTATTAATATTAATAACAGGGCTTCTAATAATAAAGGCAGAGAATAATAAGCATAAAACTCATAAAAATGTTTATTTTCTTTTGTTCCTGCGGTTCCGACATTGTCCACAGGAGGGCATTGTTTTCTATCCCTTTGAGTTAGCATTGAAGTCACCATAAGGCTTTTTAAACAGGTTACACTTTTGAAGCAGGTTTTTCTCTTCGGTGCCTTTTCTACAGTCCCTGAGCCTCCCCTTTCCCTATTAATATTAAAAACAGGGCTTCTAATACTATACACAATAATAAGCATAAAACTCATTTTAAAGGTTTTTCTTTTTTACCACAGTTCCGATATTGTCCACTGGAGGGCAGTTTTCTGTCCTTTAATGCTAGCACTGAAGGTTTATTTCCTTTTGTGCCTGCGATTCCGACCTTGTCCACAGGGGGGCATTGTTTTCCGTCCCTTGAAGTTATCATAAGGCTTTTTAAACAGGTTATGGCTTTTGAAGCAGATTTTTCTCTTCCGTGCCTTTTCTGCAGCCCGAGCCTTCCCTTTCCCTATTAATATTAATAACAGGGCTTCTAATAATAAAGGCAGAGAATAATAAGCATAAAACTCATAAAAATGTTTATTTTCTTTTGTTCCTGCGGTTCCGACATTGTCCAGTTTACTGTCCCTTAGCGTTAGCATTGAAGTCATCATAAGGCTTTTTATACGGGTTACAGCTATTATTATTTTTTTGGAATTTGTTTTTATTTTTAAACATAAAAAAACAACTTAAAAAAATGATTTCATCCATTACATACAGCATGTCGTGTTTTTGCATCCATATTCTCAATTACATTTACAATCACAGATTTTTCATCTAATATAACTAGGTACCTCACTTTCATTGTACAATGTATATTCAATTACAATTAATATTTTTCCCAATAATTCCCTTACATTCTTGATTGTCTATTTAATAACAATATGCCTTTATATAATCACATATCCCGATATGGAAAAAAATTACCATTTATATTTGTATATCACTGTTTTCAATTATGTATAATTCCACCAATCAACTATCGAGTATGCTTATGTTCATTATTGTCCTTATACATCATACATTCAAACAAAGATGCTATTCCTTCATTTTTCAACAAGGTATTCTAAATTAAATAGTCACTTCATATATATACCAATTTTTAATTACTTCCTTATTAAAATTATTTATCAACAAGAAGATATCTTTATAATATATACTTAAAGTTATACCTTATATCACCAATCTATTAAGTATACATAAATTCATTGTTATCCTTATCCATTTTAAAACAAAAGTTCTAAAGTATTCAATTCATATATGTATCAGTCTTTCATTGTATCATTGTTAGTCTATTTCACAGCATAATTATATTGTCACTTAGCTCCTTCAGTTAAAACATAAGTAAAACATTTTTCATTTCCAGTTTTTTCCCCCCAGCCACTGATAAAACAAGACCCATATCTTATAAAATTGCTCATCTTCATGTTCTCTAATTTCTAATGTCAATTTACTCATTTCAGCACATTCCATTATTTTTCGAATAACTTCTTCCTGTTTTGCTATTGTTTCATTTTTCCAGTTTTTTGCAAATACGATTCTGGCTGCTTTTAGAATGTTTACAATCAAATATTTTAAGTCTTTGTTATAGATTTCTGGTATAATTCCCAATAAAAAGATATCTGGTTTAAGATCTATGTGTTTGTGTATCATTTTCTCCAACCATATGTGAATTTTAGTCCAGTATCTTTTAGCTTCAATGCAAGTCCACCACATGTGGTCATATGAGCCCGGTATCTGATGACATTTCCAACACTTTTCTGATTTATTCTTGGACATTCTTGCAATTCTCGTTGGGGGTAGATGCCACCTGTAAAACATTTTATACAAATTTTCTCTATATGCAGTAGACATTGTCATTTTATAATTTTGAGACCACAATTTCTGCCATTTCTCTAAATCTATCCCATGCCTAAAGTTTTTCCCCCAAGCTATCATAGTTTCTTTAACTTGTTCCTCTTGTAATTTAACCTCCAATAACTATTCATATAGTTTTTTAATTACTGTTTCATCAGTACCTGTTAGAATTTTATCTAACTCGGTCATTTTATTGTAAAAACCTTTTGATTTTCTATCTTCATTATATCTAAATTGTATCTGTACATATGAGTATCAATTCATTTCTATTCCTTCTTGTTTCAATTCTTGGATAGATTTGAGTTCACCCTCTGTATTCAATATTTCAACATATCTGTTTGTTCCTTTTTATATATTATTGGATATAAAAATGCTTCAATCGTTGATATTCAGACTGGAATTTTTAAGTAGTGTAATCTTTTAACCTTTTCCCAATTTAATAACAAGGCCTCCCTTATATAATGTCTTCTGAAATAACCATGTGCTTTAGTTCCCTTATACCATAAAAAAGCATGCCATCCCAACAGTAAATCATGACCTTCTACATTCAATAATGAAGTCATCATAAGGCTTTTTTTAACGGGTTACGGCTTTTGAAGCAGGTTTCCCTCTTCTGTGCCTTTTCTGCAGCCCCTGAGCCTCCCATTTCCCTATTAATATTAATAACACGGCTTCTAATAATAAAGACAGAGAATAATAAGCATAAAACTCATTAAAAAGGTTTATTTTCTTTTGTGCCTGCGATTCCACAGGATAAATAATAAAGTCCACAGGATAATAAGCAATAAACCCATTAAAGTAGGACCTCTCCAGCGTTGCTTGTCAGCTATCCGAGTAACATCGGGGCTGGCGTGGTCCAGTTGCCCCCATTGATGCCGCCTTGAGAACGCTCTGCGGTCCTTGAAGTGCCGCCTTTCCTCCCTTATTCTGGAACTCGTCTGCATCCCCCCCCTCCCGCTCCCCGATCACCTCTCCCGACTTCAACTCCCAGAATTCCTCTGCCAGCCGCTCGCCTCCCGCCGCTCCTGAAAGCGCGCCTGAGCGCCCTCTCCGGGCCGTGGAAGTCAGTTCCGCTCAGGGCTCGATTGGTCGAGTCTGGCCGAAGCAGAGCCGGAGTTGGGGCGGGGGAACGGGAGGGCAGTGTCCCCTTCTCGGCTTCCGTCGGCGGAAGGAGGTTCGCGGCCGGGAGAGAGCCGCTCTCGGCGGGAGCCTCCCTGGTCGGGGCGGCCCGGCGGCGGCGGCAGCAGGATGCGGCCATGCTCCCCGACAGCCTCCTCGTCGAGATCTTCCGCCACCTGCCGCCCCCGGACGTCCTGGCGGCGGGGCGGGTGTGCCGGCAGTGGCGGCGGGTGGCCCGGGACGAGGTCCTGTGGAAGGGGCTCTTCTATCGGCACTACGGCGTCGCCCGGAACGTCCCGCGGCACCCAGGTCGGCGGGGGGGGGGGGGGGGAGAGGAGGAGGGGCGGCCCAGGCGGATCCCCCCCGCAGCAGCGGCAGCCCCTCCCCAAGGAGGGCGGGGGGGGAGGGACCCGGAGCCCCCCCGGGGCAGGAGGGGGAGAGAGAGGGGGAGGGTCCGGCGGGCGGAAGGCCGCGCAGCCTCGGGAGCTTCTCTCCGTTCCCGCCGCAGCCGCCGCCTCCTGGTTCGGGGAGTTCCAGCGCCTGGCCGATGCTGTCCCGCGCGTGGAGGTGCAGAGGCTGCGGGAGCACGGGGACCCCGTCCTCCACCTCAGCTTCGCCCACAGCGGCCGCCTCTTCGCCTCCTGCTCCAAGGACTGCACCGTCAAGGTCTGCCGGGGGCCGGAGGGGGGCGGGTCGGGGGGGAGGGAAGGTCCCGGCCGGCGTGGCTGCGCCTGTGCAAAGCGGCCCTGTTCCGTTATCCTTCCTGGCTGCAGATCTGGAGGAACGAGCTGCCGGTCTCCCTGCTGCACAGCTCCAGCATGAAGAAGTACAACTGGAGCTACACCCAGTTCTCCCAGTTCAACGCAGACGATTCCCTCCTCCTGGTCTCGGGGGTCTTCATGGGCCCCCGGAGCTCCTCCTCGGGGGAGATTGCCGTCATCGGGCTGGGTAAGGAGGCTTGCGGGGCGCCTGCCGAGAGGTTGGAGAGAGCCTGGACTCTCCCGGGAAGAGCCTGGATGGGGCCGGGATGAGAAGCTTTGGAGGGCCAGGAGCCGCCTCTCCTCCTCCTGGGGATCCTGGCTGCATAGGGAGAGACGGGAGGAGGGGAGGCTCCAAATCCTCCTGGCTGAAGACCTTTCACCCCTCCCCCTTCGGGGTCTCCTGAGCCCCTCCCCCCCTTCCTCTTTCAGAGAACTTCGAACTCCTGTCCCGTGTCCGCAACAAGCCCTTCGACGTCTTTGGCTGCTGGCTGAACGAGACCAACTTGATCTCCAGCAACCTCCATCGGATTGGCTACCTAACTTCCTGCTCCGTCTTGTGGCTGAACAACGCCTTCCAGGTGAAGGAAGCAAGGCTGCGGCCCTGGGGTGACGGGGGGGGGAGGGAACCCCAGGCTTCCATGGCCTGACCCCGCTTGTCCCTCCCCTCGCAGGGCATCGAGTCCGAGAACGTTAACGTGGTGAAGCGGCTCTTCAAAATCCAGAACCTGAACGCCAGCGCCATCCGGACCGTCCTGGTGGTCGACTGTGGCCGCTACAGCTCTCCTGAGGAGCTGGAGAGCCCTGGAGAGCAGGTGGAGGAAGGCCCCGCTCCTCCCCCCCAGGAGAGCCCCAGCCAGGAGCCGGAGGAGAGGCCCCAGCGCAGGGGTTTCCCAGCGGCCGAAGGGGAGGCAGGGACCGAAGACGGGCTGGACCGCTTCCTGAGTGACATCATGGCGGGGCACGTCCGGCCAATGATGACAGAGATGGAGATGGAGACGAAAGTGGCCCGACTCCTGGCCCGGAACCGAACGAAGCCCCCGGAGCCCAACCTGCTCTCCATGCAGGGTGGGAACAAGAAATACCTGGTCTTCACCACCGGCTGCCTCACCTACTCACCGCACCAGATTGGTAAGGGACCTGGGCGCCCTTTCCCTGGGGTGGAAGAAAGGGCCACTGCGCTTCTGCCAACCTCTCCTCCCAGGGACTGGGGACCAGAGCCTGGGGACGAGCAACAGAAAAAGCCTTGCTGATATTGGGTTGCCTCCAGTTGGAGGCCCGGTGCCCGGCTAGGTCGCCTGCCTCTCTCGGTCTGACCGGAGGCAGAGAAAGAGGTTTGGTGCCACCCTGCGAGACACGGGGCAAGCTAGCCAGTTCCCTTCTCGCTTCCCCTCTAGGAATTAAGCAGATCCTTCCCCACCAAATGACAACCGCAGGGCCTGTTCTGGGCGAAGAGAGGAATTCGGACAGGTTCTTCGATTCGCTGGATCATGTCATTGATATTCATGGGCACATCATTGGCATGGGCCTCTCCCCAGACCACAGGTAGGGAACGCTGCCAGCGACAGAGAGAAATTGGGCATGGGTTGGGGGCCAGGTGGCACGATGCCCGAGTTCAGTGGTGAAAGGGTGGGGGACCACAGGCTCAGGAGGGGCTGGAGAAGGAAGGGCTGGATGTGTTGGGAGATTGCCAGGTGCCCAGCCAAGCAGGAGCCCTGTTGGCCAGCTCTCACCTCACCGTCACGAGGCCAGCAGAATTGCCCCGTCTCTCTCTCCCTGCCTCTCCAGGTACTTGTACGTCAACAGCCGCGCTTGGCCCGAGGGCTGCGTTGTTTCCGATCCTTTGCAGCCGCCGCCCATCGCAGAGGAGATTGAGCTGCGCGTGGTGGACCTGAAGACCATGAAGGAGGCCAAGCGGGCTCTGCGGGCACACCGAGCCTACACCCCCAGCGAAGAGTTCAACTTCATTTTCCTTGATGTCAGCAAGGACTTTGTAGCCAGGTGAGCCTTGCCCTCCCTCCTCTCTGCCCAGTGAAGGCTCCTTAGCAAGGGAGTGGGTGGCTTGCGGTTGGTGGCGGTGATGTTCCCGGAGCATCTCTTCCAGCTTTGTTCCGTGGCCACCAACGTGTCTCCTCCTCCCGTGCAGTGGGGCTGAGGATCGCCACGGATACATCTGGGACCGGCACTACGACATCTGCTTGGCCAAACTGCAGCATGACGACGTGGTCAACTCGGTGGCCTTCAGCCCTGTGGAACAGGAGCTCCTCCTGACAGCCTGTGCAGACAACACCATCAAAGTGTGGCGCTCTCCCCGCACCGCGCGGGTCCTTCAGGACGAGAAGCCCCCGCTTCGTAGACGCCTCTTCTCATGGGCCACGAAGCAGAGAACGTGAGCCGGGCGGGGCTGGCTCCCTTGGGCAAGCGACACCGGCCCAGCCTGCTCACCTTCACAGCTGCCCCTGCTTGGGTGAGGCTTGGAAGAATTGCCATCTAAGGAACGCAGGCTGGCAGGTGCTGCCCAGGGGCCTTTCGAAGGAGGCGTCCTGCTTGCAGGCTGGCATCATTCTGTAGGATGCCCCCACCCTCCACTGTGCCTCCTGGGCTTTGAACAGCTGCGAAGGGAGCCAGGAAACCTGCGCTGGATTCCCTCCGGTGCCTCTGCTCTTGTTGACCCAGGTGGCAAGGAGTCCCTTCCCTCCCAGGTGTTGGAGCTGCAGGCTGGGAAGGAGCACAGGTGCCCTCTTGCCCTCTGGGGGAGTCAGCCATGTTCCCTGCAAAACATCTGCTTGGGAAATGGAGGAGGCGAGGGCACGACGTGTGTTATTTTTTTTGTGAAGCAGAACGAAACCTGTTTATGTGCACTTTGAGGAGGGCTGGGCAGCTTCCACGCCCTGCCAACCTTGGCTACCCAGTGCCGCATGGCTTGGTTGCAATAAACTTTGCTTGAGTGGTTGCTCTTGCATTGAGCATCTTTGGAATCTGCCGGTGCCCCCTTTTGCCCCCCCTGGCGGCTACGAGAGAGGCCCTCCATTGTGGCGGATACCAGGCAGGCGATGGGGAGGGCCCCCTGTGGGACTTCCTCTCCGGTGGGCTGGGGGGCCAAGAGAGGCACCTTCCCTGGCTTGCTTTGGGGGAGCCCAGCACCCCCTCGCCCCAAAGATGAGCAAAACGGGGCTCGCCTCTATAATGTTTTATTCGGCTTTCTCACTTGCCCGGGGAAGAACGTTTCAGCAGGACAATCCAAATCCACTCTGATCGCTCCTGCGAGACCTCCTCAGAGTGCCCCCTCCCCCCCCCAGTGGAGAAGAAGGGGGTGGAGCAATTTCCCAGGTCTCTCTTGATGGGAACACCGGAGGAAGACTCCCCCTCCCCCCCCCCCCCCAGCTCCCCTCTGCCTGTGAACCCTTCCGTCCTTCCTCCACCTCTGCTGGAGCGACTTTCCCGGCCGCTGCCCAGAGAATGGGATTGGCAGGGGGATCGCCTGGGAGTGGACACAGTCAGCAGCCCCTAAAAGTCCCCGGCCAGACTGCCCCCAGCAGCTGCTGGCTCTTCCTTTGGGCGCCCAGCCACTCTCCATCCCCTTTGTCGCCTAGGCAGCGGCCACCCCTCCCGTTCCTCCAACAGCAATCCAAGGCAGGGGAGGAGCTGCAGAGGGACCTTCAGGGCCCACCTGGGCCTCCCAGCCGCTCCCCAAGGCCAGGGGGCCGTCCAAGGCTAAAAGAAGGTCCGCCAGACCCTCGTTGCCCAGGGCAGCCCCATGCTCCGAGACCCCTAGTGGGCAAGGCGTTAAAGGCCCGTGAGGTCTACTATGGCTTTAATGAAGAGGGAGTCGTCGCGCACGTAGGAGTTCTTGGCCTCCATCTTGGAGATGGGGCAGAAGAGGGGGCAGCCACTGGCAATGTTCATGTCGCTGATGGGCCGCTGGAAGGAGTTGGAGGTCACGTCGGGCCGGAAGGCGTCAATGACATGTTCGCGGTTATTCTGGTCCAGCAGCATCAGGGTGACCTATGGGGGAGACGGAACCTGGTAGTAGCCTCCCCCTTGGCCTCTGTTCCTGGGGAAACCCCGGGGGGGGCCTCCCTGGGGTTGGGGTTGGTCTTGCATGAAGCTTCAGAAGCCGAGGGCTCCCACCCAGTGCGCCCTCCCCCCCCCCCCCAGGGCCCTACCTTCTGATTGAAAGGCCAGCGCAGCAGGGAGTCGTTAGGCCCTTTCATTACCACGAAGAAGAGCGACAGGTGGCTGCCACGCCCGGTGCCGTCCCCATTGAGGTAGATCCGCAGGCACATCTTGTAGCCGTACTTGCTGGTGTAGAAGGCTGGCCAAGCAGAGCAGGAGTCAGTGGGAAGCAAGCCACGCGGGACGCGGGCCCTTTCCTTCAGCTCGCCTTGCCCCTGTTGGGCCCTCTGACCCACCCTGCCCACCCAAGATCAGAGCCTGCGTGTTCCGGGGGGGGGGGGGGGGCTTTCCCCACCTGGGGAGAAGATGGCCGGAGAGCGCCCCGCCACTGCCTCCTGCCGCTTCCTGGCAAAGTCCGAAATCTTCCAGATGAAGATGCCGTCGTAGGAGGCCGCCTCCATCTCCTGGATGGTGTGCTCCATCTCGGCCAGGGCCAGGTCCTTCAAGGCGATGCTCCTCTCCAGCTGCCGCACCTGGGCCAGGAAGGCACAACCGGGGTTCAGCCTCGCAAGGGGTCCGTGCGGAGCCCTGAAGCTGAGCCCAGGCCACCCACCCCTCCAGGCCACCCTAACCCTAACCCTTCCTCTTCTGCTTTGCCCAGGCCAGGAAGCGAGACCGGCTCCCACTCTGAACGCCCCCCTCCCACACCCTTGCATGTCTCGCCAGCAGGGGGTCGCCAACCCCCGTCCCACCTTAGCGCTGAGGGCCTCGATCTTCTCCTGGTCGAGCTGGTGCTGGCGGTTGGCGGCCTCGGCCACGAGCGACACCTTCTCCACCTCCCGGTTCAGCACGCAGACGATGTTCTCGAACGTGACCGTCTTCCTCTCCAGGGCCTCGCATTTCCCCAGCAGCTCTAGGGAGCTGGGCAGCTCCGCCTCCGGAACCAGGGGCCTGGCCCCTGCCAGGACGCAGCCGGCCTCCGCCGAGAGGCGGTTCAGCAGGGGCTCCAGCTTGCTGGACGCGGAGCCCAAGCTCAGCACGAAGCTCAGCAGCATGTAGAGGTGCTCGCCCAGGTGGCTCCTCTCGTGCTCGGGGAGCTTCTCGTTCTCCATCTGCGAAGGCCAGGAAGAGCAGGGGAGTCAGGTGGGCCAAGGGGGCTCGGCTGATGGGGGCCACCAAGAGACGGGGATGCTGTCCAAGCGGCTCCAGCCCCCCCTCCCTGCTTTGAAGCCTAGAGCAGCCATACCAGGTGGGTGCAGCCGACCGGCTGGAATCTGCAGGGGGCTCTAGATTTGCTGCAGCTCTTGACGTGTTCCAGGAACTGTGGGAGAGAAGAGCAGCTTCAAAAGGAGCGGGAGGCCCATCCCCTCACCCACCACCAGGTGTCGTTTCAAGGGCTGATTTGGGGGGGGGGAGGCATCTCAAAAGCACCAGGTTGCCCTCTTCCCTCCAGAGTCTGAGCCAGGCAGCCTCCTCTGCTGGTGGAGGTAGGGGGCGTTTGGGTAGGCCAGGTCACTGCCCTTGCCCCACCATGGAGTAGAAACGTGGCCGTCCCAAGGCCCCTTTGTTGGGGAGCTAGAGCAAAAGGGCTTCCCTGCTCACCTTCTCCCGGGGGATCATCTTCTTTCCGCAGCCCTCGCAAGCCAGGGGGTGTTTGGGGCACACAGCCTCGTGGGCCTGGCCAAACAAAGCTGCCGGTTAGCCCACCTTCTGCCCCACCTCTCCTCCTCCAGGACAGTGCTGGCCTCCCGCAGCTGGCACTCGGCGTCTAGGCTGCCCGGAAGGAAGGCAGGCAGAGCCCTACCCTGCCTGGGAAAGGGCACCGGAGCAACCAAAACGAAGGCCGCTCCTTTGTGCTCTGCATTGGGGAGGTTTTGAGTGCGGCTGCTGCAATGCTGCACCTGGCTTTCCACAGGGTGGCTCTCGGGGATGGGAGGGGGGCAGCCCAGGCCTTTACCTTGCTTTCAGAGAAGTGGAAAGGAGCTTGGCAGTGTTCGCAGCTGAGGCTCCTCTCGGGACACTCCTGCTCCACGTGCTGCTCCTTCTCGCCCAGCCTGACCAGGTCGTGACACGCAGGACAGGCCACCAACATGGCCGGGCAGCTCCCCTCGTGGCAGCTCTGCGGCAGAAGGACCGGCCTTTCAGCACCCCCGGAAGGCCCAAGGAAGGCCCTCGCCACCGGGGCCCCTCCGAGGGCCTCAGGGAAGCTGGCTCACTCGCGGAGCCTGCAAACTCACTCTGAAGGGAAGGGGCACGAAAGCCCCGTGGTGCTGAATGCCTGCAATCGATTTGATGGCGGTGGAGAGGAGCCGTTCGAGGCCACCCAGCTTGTTCTTGCTGGGGCTCGTGTTTATTTTTCCAATTCTCTAGATAAATTTTAATGGCCTTGACAACTTGTAGTGTTTGCAAACTCAACACCCTGGGAGGGAGGCGGCCAGGGGGGGAGGCAGGCCCATTGCTCTGCTTCAGATAGGAACCCTGCAGGAATTTGGGGGCAGGGGGGAGGCTGAAGCACGCAAGCTGCTATTGCAAAGAGGCAGGTGGACTCTGCATATTCTGGCTGGGCTAAGTAAGAACCAAACAGAGGGGGGGTTGGGTGGCCTGCCTGCCTGGGATATTCCAGCCCCCCCACTGAGGTCAGAGCTCTCTCGAGAGCCCATTTGCCCCCCCCCCCCCCCCGCTAGGCCTGGAACCTGACTGGAGAAAGCTCCTCTCCTCCCAAGTCGGATCTTGGAGTGCCGGAGTGGCCCTTCGCAGAGAGGCAGCTCCCTCCAGCCGAGCCAGAAAGCCGCACATCTGGCAGCAGAGATGCAGCCGAGGCTCTTGCAGGCACCTTAGAAGGCTCTGCGGCTCTTCAAAGGGCCGAAAGCAGCTGGGAAGCACTTTCGCTTTCCAGAGCCAAGTCTGCAGTGCCCCCCCCTCCCCCAAGAGAAAGTAAAAGCGGCGCCAGAAGGCAGCCGGCGGTCAAAAGTGGGGGCGGCTGCTCTCTGCTGGTGTCGGGTGACAGGCAGGAGAAGCTGCCCGGGGACCAGGGCTGGAGCAGAGGCGCTCTTGGCGCTGCCAGCAGGCCCCGTCCTCTGTGGTTGAGTAGCCAGCAATATTTTAGGGACTTTCCAGCGGGTGTCACTCTGCAGGCTTCCACCAGGGACTTTCCAAGCTGGAAGCTCTTGACATTCAAAGCACGCAGCCCAGCTGCAGCCACAGCCAAGACAGGCGCCTAACTGGGGTCTGGTCCTTGCTTCTCCATGGGGAGAAGGGGCTGGAGAAGGGGTTTTGCCCATCCACAGAGCTCCACTGGGCCACGTGGCTCATGGCAGAGGGGGGGATACGAGGGGCCTCTTCAGGGAGAGGAGGTGGGCTTCAATCTTTGGCCACAAACTCACCCCCAGGCCCTTCCGTCTCCCCTGCCCAGAGCAATTTAGAGCCAGAGCACTGGGGGGGGGAGGGAAGCCTCTGGACATGGGGGGGAGGGGGGGAGGGGGAAGGACAAGCAGCAAATTCACATGGAAGATTCACTCTGGCCCCCAAACAGCCCAGACTAGGCAAGAGAAGCCTCGGGGTGCCCCAAGATCCCATGGAGCAGGGGATGGTGCCCCAGTAGGCTCTGGCCCTCCGACCAAAGCCCCTTCTCCTTCCAGATAAGGGCCGATTCCCCAGCCTTCCTCACCGAGCCCCCTGCTCAGAGGCTTCCTCCTGGGGTCTTTACCTCATATTCTTTGATGGTGCCTCTCCACGTGCAACCTTGGTGGGGACAGATGGCCGGCAGGCTCTCCACTTCCCGCCGAGCTGCGTTATCTGGGAAAGCCTCAAAGGGGCAAAAAAGGGAAGGGTTAAGCACGGAGATGCCAAGGAAGGCCCACGGGAGCGGCTGCCGATTCTGTCACAATCCGTGCCCAAGCCAGCCCAACTGGGAAGTTTTGCTGGGAGAGGGCAAGGCGTGGGCACTCAACCCAACTGAAACCATTCCTGATCGGGATGGAGGAAGCAGCCGCTGCTCTTCACGCCTGTCCCAGTTCCTGGGAGGCTGTGACCGCAGCCCCTTGGAATGCCAAGAATTTGCACAGAGGTGCCTCAAAGGGAAGCCTCCAGAAGAGGGAGGGAGGGACGGGGAACATCCCTTCGCCTTCACTTCAAAGGCCCCCCCCATCTGACTCAGCCGCCCGTCCACCCTGAGCTTCCTGGAAGGACAGCTGGACAAAACTCCCCTCCAGGGGGGCTGCACTTACCACCCCTGCTTCCAAGATGGAGGCGCCTTCTTCGTACAACCCCTCTTGAAGGCAGGCTGCACACTTCTGGGGCCCTGAGCTGGCGGGGAAGAGGAGGGCCGTGAGAACAACCCCCAGACCCTCCCAGGTCAACCAGGCAGACCTTTCCCCAGCAAGACCAGCCACCTCGGCTAGGAACAGGGCTGCAATTTGCCCTGACATCATTCAGGGGGTCTTTGAGTATGTGCCCTTGGCCTTCCTTGGCTCCAATTGATTGCACAGCTGTTGGCCACCCCCACAAGGGAGAACTGCTTCCAGGTGGGAATTGCTTATAGCCCGGAAGAACCCTGACTGATCCTGAGGTGTGCAGCTGATGCCCTCCATATCACAAACCCTGAAGCCATAGGAATAATCCCCAATTACACCTGCCTATCCCAGGTATAATTAACGCTCTCCTTGCTGCCAAGGCTGGCTTCCTTCCTTCCTTCCTTCCTGGCAGAGGGATGGAGGTAGAGAGTTAATGACAAAGGCATAGCAGTTTCTTTTGGGGGTAAGAATTTGGTTCGGACCTAAGCAGGCGAAACTGCAGGTGGGGCGATCCTGAGAGATCTTTCCCACCGTGGAAGGCATCAAGAGCCAAAGCCGGCTGAGCTGCCAGCCACGGGAGGACTCCGTTCCCCTGGGGCTCTTGGCAAGGGGTGAGGCGTTTGGGGAGAGGGTGGCCTCTGCCAGCATACAGTCAGTCCTTGGGGGGGGGGGGGGAGCGCTTGAGACCCAGCACGCTTCCTCCCCTCCGCAAAGGTTGTGTGAGGGAGGAGGTTCAAGCAAAGCAAGGCAAAGAGACCTGAGGATTTTCTTCAAGCAAAAGGAGCAGTAGCGATGGCCACACTGGGCTTGGAATGGCCGCCGCAAAATGTTCCGGCACTCTGAACACAGGTACTTGACCACCAGCTCAGTGCCCAGAATCTCCTTGGGGAAGCCCGGCTGGTTCACCTCCAAAGAGCCCGGAGGGGTTGCACTGGCCGATGCCATGTGAACCAGCCGCTGTGCCTGGCCTTCACAACCCTGGAAGGAAGGAAGAACAAGGGCCACAGTTCAGCTCCACCTTAAAACCAGCTTCCTGATCCCCAACTGACCCCCTGGTGGGGGGCGGCCCTGCTCCCCGCTGGGCAATGGTGGAAGCGGCTCAGCCATCTGTAGGCTGCCACCCATCATCCACCGCAGCTTCTCAGCCAGTCCCCAGGCTGGGCATAGAGAGGTGGACGATTGCAGCCGCTCCAAGGGCATCCTCCCCCCCTTAGAGCTCTTGCCTCGTTCTGTGGCCCCCAGGAGCCTCCCTCAAAGCAGGCCGCGTCTCCTCTCCGGCCCCAGGGCGCCCCTTCCCAGCCCCCGAGGCCCCCAGTTCCTCTCATCTCCACCCCTCCGCCTCCGGGGGCTGCATCGGCCCCTTCCGCACCGGCCGGACTGCTTTCCTCGGCCTGGCTGGAGCTTCGCTGGCCTTCCCTCCGCCTCAAGCCCCGCAAGGCATTCTTTTGGCAGGGAACCCAGCGGGGCGAAGCGGAGCCTCCGCTGCGCTGTCCGGGGCCGCCCCGGCAGAGGCTCCGGGAGAGCCGCCCTCCCACCTACCTACAGCCGGAGTCCGGAGCGCCTTCACAGCCCCAAGGCCCCGAAGGGAGCCGGAGGGCCGGGGCAGCGCATCTGCGGGGCCCGTCGGGGAACCGTCCGGCTGGGCGGAGGGGCTCCCCGGCTTCTCGGTCCCCGCCGACGCCGCCCCGGATCCGCAGCGGGCATCACCCCGGCCAGCCCTCCCCCGCCCGCGGCTCCTTCGGCCGGGCCAGGCAGGGGGAGGAGCCGCCTCTGGAAAGCCCCT
This sequence comes from Thamnophis elegans, assembly GCF_009769535.1. Taxonomy (NCBI): domain Eukaryota; kingdom Metazoa; phylum Chordata; class Lepidosauria; order Squamata; family Natricidae; genus Thamnophis; species Thamnophis elegans. The sequence goes on along the minus strand of NC_045556.1, from coordinate 37,629,595 downwards.
GGAAGCCGCCGAGGGGCCGGAGCCACGTGCCGCCCGCGGAGCCCGCCCGACGCCCCCCGCCCTTCCCGGGCCCCTGCGGGGGAAGCCCGGCGTGCCTGCCGTCAGTGCCCGGGGAACCCCCCGCACCCCCGCGGAGAGACCCGCTCTGCGACCGCGGCGCTCGCCCCCTCCCCCCGCTCACCCGCAGCGGCGTCGGGCAACCAAACACCGACCGGAAGTTTCCTAAGCTCCGCCCATTTGCCTTCGTCCGGGCGCCTCCGAAGTCCCGCCCCCGGGCTCCGCCCTCCGACGCTATTGGCGCGGGGGCGTTGCCCGGCGATCGGAAAGGGCGCTCCTGAGGTAACTCCGCGTCCCTCGCCGAGGGTGCTGCCGGCGGCGGCGGCTCACGCCTCGGGGCCGGGATCGGATGCCTCCGACCGGAACGCTTCCATGTCGCCTCGGTTCCCCAGAGCGGAGCGGCCCTTCCCCGTCCAGAGGAAGCTTCGTTGTTCGCGACGGTTCATCCGCCTTTCGGGGGGCTGCAGCTTAAATCGCGGCTGAGAGAAAAGAGTTGAGTCGCTGAGGTACCCTAACCCCAATCCTCATGGTACGCCGTCCTGGGCCGATCCCTGCAGGGAGGGAGGGCAGAGACGGTCCGGCGGTGACAGGCGGCGCGTCATTCCGAAGAAGCGAAGTTTCCCTGGAAAATTGGATTCTCGCCTAAGACATTGACCGGCCGGCCAGGCGCCTTCTGCGCATGCTCCTGAGAAAGAGTCTGACGGCTGTCATCGCTTTCCGATTATTGCACCTTCTTCTGAAGAGGAGGGGGACCGCCTCTTGTCATTCCAGCCAATCGTACGGCAACATCATGAACGGCTTGATGTACGACCTATTACGAAGGGGTTTCTGGGAGAATTCCCAGGGACGGTCTTGCAGAAAACTCCCTTCTCTCAGCCAATCCTAGGACGGAGAGCCTTGATCGACAAAAGAGCTGATCTATTAAAGGACTCGAAAACAGACGGTGTGGAGGCGTGACAGTTATTGTGACGTCGTGAGCCCCCATCGAGGGGGAGGAGTCTTACTCCTCAGCCAATCTCGTTGAGATTTCGGCCTCGAGTGGCGACGGGACGGCCCAATGAGGGCGCCGCGCGCTCCGCCCTCGCGAGGGAAAAACGGGATGAGGGAGGGAACGGGGAGAGAGACGGCCTATTGCGGAGGTTGAGCAGCGAAGAGGAGGCGGCAGAAGCGCAGGCAGGAACCAGAGACGCCATGGCGGAGAGCGACTGGGACACGGTGACGGTGCTGCGCAAGAAGGGGCCCAGCGCGGCTCAAGCCAAATCGAAGCAGGTGAGGCTAGGCAGGAGTGCGCCTGCGCACCTTCTTCAATCCCCGCCCAGCTCCCGGTGGGAGGAGTGCCTGCGTAGAGCCCACGTCTATCTATCGGGAGCCACGCCCACCCAGCCCTTCTTTCCAGGGGCTCCGGTCGCGGCGTCTCCCGGGCCTTCCTCTCCACCATGGTCGGGCTGCTTCCGGCTCGTGGTCGGCGGGAAAGACCCCGCCGGCCCGGAACGGGATCCGCGGAGGGGCCGCGTCTCGCCTTTCCCTTGTTCCGGGCCGGAGAGGCCGTAGGGCGCCCCCTGCCGGCCAAGAGAGAAGGGCCCCTGCGGGCTGGGGGCTCGGCTGGCCCGCAGCTTTCCCGGAGGCGCCCGGCGGAGGAGAAGGCGGGGTCGCCTCCTTCCACGGGCCGGTAACGCTCCCGTTGCTCTCCAGGCTGTGCTGGCGGCGCAGAGGAAAGGCGAAGACGTGGAGACCTCCAAAAAGTGTAGGTGTGGCCGGCGGGCGAGCGGGCCCAGGGCGCCCTCTTGAACCAGGCCGCTCCGGCTTCTTCCCGGGCGGGGGGCGGGCGGCCGGAGCCCCTCCGAGGCAAGGCCCCTTCCCCAACCGCCGCCGCCGCCGCTGCTCCTTCCCCCGCAGGGGCCGCAGGGCAGAACAAGCAGCACTCGATCACCAAGAACACGGCCAAGCTGGACCGCGAGACCGAGGAGCTGCACCACGACCGGGTCCCGCTGGAGGTGGGCAAGGTCATCCAGCAGGGCCGGCAGAACAACGGCCTGACCCAGAAGGACCTGGCCACGGTAAGCGGCCGGTGGGGCGGAAGGGCCGGGGCCAGGTGAAGCCCCGTCCCCACCAGTCCCTCCTGCTCCATGCAACTGCCTGGCTCTCCCCCTGCAGAAAATCAACGAGAAGCCCCAGGTCATCGCAGACTATGAGTCCGGAAAGGCCATCCCCAACAACCAGGTGCTGGGCAAGATCGAGAGGGCCATCGGTGAGTGCCAGACCCACAACACACCACCCGCCTCTGTGGGGCTGAGCTGCGCCCGGCTTCGTGCCCCGCTTGGCATCAGCACACCGGGTCACATATGACGGTGCAGGAGCTCCCCAAGGCCTCCCCTGTGATGGCAGCAGCAGCAGGTGCTTTCACAGCCGGCCAAGATCCTCCCCAGGCTGCCCCAATGCCTGTCCCCGACTGAGTCTCTTCCCTTTGCTCTTTTGCAGGCCTTAAGTTGCGAGGGCGGGACATCGGCCGGCCCCTCGAAAAGGCCCCCAAAGGGAAGTGATGACAAAGCCTCGAAATCAGTTTGCCCCGACTGATCTCGCCCGGCCGTGGGCTCCTCTGGCGTGGCCAGGGTCTCTCTGCCGGCCTGAAACCTCCAAAATCTCAACCCCGTTGTGAATCAACGCACCTCTCACAGCCAACATTCCTGCCTTCCTTTTTAAAAGTATCCAAATCCTAATAAAAGCATCTGAATCTGCCAGGGGCACGAAATAAAAGTTGTCGTCGTCGTCTTTGGGGAAGATCCGAAGCACCCGGGGCCTTTTTGGAGGGGGAGGAGTGCCAAGAAGCAAGGCCGGCTCTCCTGGCTCGGTTTCAGGGGGAGGGGGCCATGACGGTGGAGAGTAGTCAGGGTTGCTTCGGGGCCCTTCGCAGCAGCTGCTTTCATCTAGACTTTCAACCACCTGCATTTGTGTTTCATTTGGAGATGTTTCTCCAACTGATAGTTTTTGGGGGAAAGTCCAGGCCTTCTCTCTCTCTCTCTCTCTCTCTCACACACACACACACACACACACGCACATCCCGACAGTCGCCCACCAGGCTCTTTCCAGCAGAGAGAGGGAAGGAAGTACCTTATTTGGGGGTGCTGATTGAGATTTTGGGGGGAGGGGGGGCTGTTTGTGGCCCTTGAAGGCAGGACCACCTGAGTAAGGAGTCCTTGGAATCCCAGTGGGTTCACACAAGAGATTCAACCCCAGTGTTCCTGTGTCTGGCACTCCTATTGGGAGTGGGTTCGTTTTAATTTCCTTGGGGGGGGGGGGTGAAATGCTTTCTGAGCAGCCACAGGTGGGACGTTCCAACCTTGGTGTCTGCCTATCTCTGGTCAAGAAGAGAGACTGACTCAAGCCGTGTCTCAAGGATGCCCCCTTTATTGCAGTTGCTGCGGGTGTCCCTCCGGAGCCAGAGGCCGATGCAGGGAAGGCAGGGGCTGGCCTAGGACGTTGCTGGGTCAGGAGCCATCTGGGGCAGGATGATTCTGTCCTGGAAGCCAAGGGCAGCAGAGACGGGCTGGCCTTAGCTGGCAGCCAAGAGCCTGGGGAGAAGCCGCACAGACTGCCTCCCTCGAGGGAGGAGACGGTCTGCTTGGAGGGTCAAAAGGAAGCTCCCACCCAGCCACCCATCCCAGTTTAAGGTAGCCTGGCTGGAGAGCAGACGGCCACATCCCCCCCCCCCCTTACATCTCGAAATGTGATGTTGTCAAAACTGGGCCCGTTGCCGTCTTCCTCCTCCATCCTTTCCCCACTGCCCCTCCTCTTCCACACGCAATAGCCGGCCGCGATCAGCAGCAACAGGACGGTCACCCCGCCAGCCACCCCAGCGATGGTCGACACTGGGAGAGGGCTGCTGCTGCTGCTGCTCTCTGCCAAGGTGAAAAGGAACAGTGAGAGCTGAGGGTGGCCCCCGCAGGGATCGCCCCGCAGCTGTGACTTTGCAGAGAACCTGACCTTCCGCTGGGCCTGCCTGGGGAGAGGCACAGTCCAGCCCAGCTGTGTAGTGGAGATCGTCCAGCGCAATCACCCCTGAGCTTTCCCAGGCTCCGCTGCTGGCCTCCAGGACGATCTGAAGGGAAGAGAGCTGCGCTGGGCTCAGAAGGACACGACCCGCGAGAGAGGCAGGGAAGAGGCAGGGCTGGGATTCATGGAGGGCCCAAGAGACCCATCCAAAGACTGCATGCAACATCGCGATATGGGGTGCGGTGAGGCCCCTAATTCAGAAGAGGCAGTGGCAAGGGGAGGCAGATGCCTGGGGCTCAAAAGGCCGGGTTCCAAGACCTCTTCCTTCAGGGCCAGGCTGAATCCAGGCTACCTGGAACTCCACGGGGCTGGTCACCAGGAGCGTTCCGTTCATCCAGGTCCGGCTCTGATGGCCTCTGGCGCTCCAGATGACCCTTTCTCCCTGCGCCCCAGTCAGCCTCACTCTGAGCTCTGCAGGAGCTGGCAATGCAAGGGGGGGGAGGGCGAGGTCAGCATGGAGACCCTCTCTCTGCCCTCTGCCTTGGAGAGCCAGACTCCTCCCTCCCCCACCGGACTCCTCCGCCTGACTTACAGCTGTGGCCAAGGAAGTCCATGTGGTAGTGGAAGCTCAGGCAGGAGCCCGTGGTGGGTGCCAGGGGCTCGCTCGCCAGGCGTGCGGTGCTCTTCCCCAAGCTCAGCACTGCCAGGTCAACGTAGGCATAGTGACCTACAAAGGAAAAGGTGAACAGCAGGAAGGAAATGTGGGCCAGGCCTCCTCCTGCAGAGTTACGGCTCTTCTGGGGGAATTTAAGCCACTTAAATTTCCCTTCAGTTTCCTTGTGTCGGGATTATTGAATAACTCCTGAAATAAGGAGGATTGTCAGAGCCCAAAACTTAGGCAAGCTTGATCAATTCCCATCAAACTGGAGCCCCCCCACAACTCCTCCTCGCAGCCCCTTTGCTGGCTCAGCTGACGCCCCTCTCGTGGGAGCCCAGGGACTGAGTGCTGACCTGCCCTGGTGCCGAGGGTGTGGTCTTCCTCGGGAGATGGGGAGCGCAACGGCGTGGCTGCTTCCTTCCAGTCCCAGCTGTAGCCGTCTCCGTGAGGCTTGCTCCAGCCACAGGGACCTGACTCAAAGTCACAAGAGCCTGGGCCGAAAGGACCACACGGTTACCTTGGACCTTGGCTCCCCCCCCCTCCCCAACAGTGGTGGGATTCAGCCAATTCGCACCCCTTCGGGAGAACCGGTTGTTAAGTTTCTGAGCAGTTTGCTGAACTGGTTGTTGGAAGAAATCATGAGAGCAGAGAACCGGTTCTTAAATTATTCGAATCCCAGCACTACCCCCCAACCACATTTCCAAGTAGAAAGGAAACCTGGCTCTGGTCTGGTGTGCTTCCAGATGGGGCCCCCTCCCCATCTGTGCCCATGACGTTCCTTTTTCTTTCTGAAAGAGGGGAAACGGGAGCCGGCGAGAGAGACTCAAGGTGCCTCACCTGGTTCAGAGCAGTTGCCTTCCTTCACAGAGATGTCATCGAGGGCGATGTAAGAGGTTGGCTCTCCACCAGCGCCTGTCACCGCGAAGGCCACCTGTACACGGAAGACACTGGTGGCGTAAGAGGCTCGTGGCCGGCCAGCTCAGACAGTTTCCAGGCAAGCCAGACATTCAGCTCGGGTTCAAAAAAGCCACCGTGCCCACCTGCCATCTCCTGCGGACTTTTGCCACAAAGCTGCCGTACCGCCAGGCTGCCCCCTGTGTCGGGTCCGGGCTGAGCATCCCTGCCTCCGCTCCCTCTTCCTTCCCTTCTTCCTCCTTCACGTAAGCAGTCAAGGATCCTATGGGGAGCAACCAACAGGGCAGGAGAGTCCAGAGCCCAAATGTCTCTGGGGATGGGCAGTGCCAGTGGTACTTGTAGGGGGCCGGAAGGGAGTTGAGGTCTTAGGCCTCTTGGCACCATCAATCAGGCTCTTGCACCCAAGAGTGCAGATGGCGCCACCGCCTGCTCACCTGGCTCACTGCCGTTTAGGTGGTACCAAAAGGAGACACAGTGGGTGCGCAGCAGAGGAGGGAAGGCGCGAGAGCGCAGGACGGTCACCTGGCCCAAAGGGAGGCGGTCTGCACCAGTGCGGAGGATCAAGTAATGCCCTGGGGGTGGGGGAAACAGTAAAGGGCCAAAATAAGATCTCCAAGGTTGGCACCTGCTAGGAGGGAAGCACCTGCTACCTCTCCCTTCCTGACCCAGGCTATAATTTGGCCCCACACCTGGCGTCTCTCATTCGCAGGAACCCCAAAGCGTTTCTCAGGTCTCCCTGGGGGGCTTCGAAGCCCCGCCCTCCCCGGGGACCAAAAGAGGCACTCTGCTGCCTGCTACCTCTCGGCTCGCCCAGGGTGTGATCCACGGGAGGGCCCCCGCCCCCGGCGCCACTCTGCCGCTGCCACGCTTGCTGCTTGGCGGCTGAGAAGCTGCATTCGTCGGCCTCGAAGGAGCAGTGCCTCTGGGCCGGGCAGTCCCCAGGGGTCACTGTGAGGTCATCCAAAGCTACGCTGCCCAGGAAGCCGTCCTGAAGAGCCTCAAAGATCACCTGCAGGACAGGCGGCAAAAGCCCCTTCAGAGAGCTAGAACTATAGACAGGTTTCTAGCCCTCAGGGCATAAGGAAAAAATGAGGCCCCCTGGAATCCGAGGAAGACTTTCAAGGGTGCAGGGAAATCTATTCTAATCCGGGGAAGAAACCTATCCAGACGGGACTCTGACCCATCCGGATTCTACTCTGCTTCCTGCTTCCTCGATACGGAAAGGGGGTTATTTACTTTGGGGCTGCAGAGAGGGCACAGGAGATGCCCCAGAAGCTGGCTTCAATCGAAAGCTGGAGCCGGACGAGGGCAGGCTGTCCTAACCTATCCTCAAGGGACATGGTGGTGTGTGAGCAGCTGCCCGGCTGACAAGGAGAGGCCACATCCGCCTGACTCCTCTAAGGAGCAGCTTTCCAACATTCCCGGGATCAGCACCGTGCTCTGGGAGGGGTTTAGGGTTAGGCTCTCTTTACCTGGTAATTCTGGCCAGGCTTGGGGGAAATGGAGGAGGCGGCTTGATGCCAAACTGCCCCATGGCTGCCCCTCCTGGTCCAAAGCACCCGCTCCGGTTCTCCAGCCGCCTTCACTTTCAGGGCCAGGGTCCCTGCAAAACCAAATTCCCCTGCTGGGTCTGTGCTGGCCGTGCAAATGCTCGGAAGAGTGCCAACCCAGAGGTGTCATGCAGCCGTTCTTTCGGGCTGGAGAAGTCGCTCAGGACGCTGTCTTCACGCGCGGGAGGCTCGCCGGAAGATCACGGAGCCTCTGATCAGAGACGATCGGCAAACGGAAGATTGAAGCACTGCAACACAGCTCAGAAAGGAGGCAGGCTGGAGAGCGAGGGCCTCCCTTGGGCAGCCCTCGCTCACCTGGCAGCCTTCTGCACAAGACAGAGCGAAGACTGCTAAGATGGGAGGGGAGGCGGCCACTAGTAACCCCCTGCCCATCTGCAGGCTTCTTCTACTGTGGGGCTAGAACTGCCTGGCTGCAATCTGACAGCCCCCCCCCCCCGCCTGCCCCTCCACTGCTAGCCGCTCTCCTCCTCTCTGGAGGGTGGGCAGAGGCAGCAGCTCCTGCGGAGGGAGCCTGGGGGCTTACCAATCTGGGGTCCTTCCATGCGGTACCAGAAGGAAAGGCAGGAGGCCTCCACAGCGGCAGAAGAGGCAGCAGCTGCCGCCTGGGGAGCAGAAATGAGCCGGGCGCGCCTGCCTGGGTTCCAGGCCCCACCAGGCTCCGCAAGGAGGAAGGAGCCTGTTGAGGAAGAGTGTTGTAATATAGTTCCTTGTGCAGGTGTGTGTCCTCCATGGCCTAGTTCATACTAGGGCCTGCAGAGTCACGCTGAATCACACAGGAGAAAACAAACTCCTAAAACTCCATAACATCCTGATAGTTCATAACATAACATCCTGAGATGTGCCCTACCAATGACGTCCAGGATTTGACCATATATAGAAAGAACTTTCCTGAAGCAGTAGATTAGCAATTGTACTTTTACAGGCTGTTTTTAAGCACATGCTATTGCTCCTCCTGCCTTTGTCCTATCTCAATAAAAGGGGCTACCAGACCCCCAATCTGGGTCGCTCCATCTCGAGAAAGTTCGTGTCCTGTCTTTTCTCAACATTGGCCTCATGGACGACCCACGGGAACATCACATTTGGTAGCAGAGGATGGTTACTTCACAGAAGAGAGGGGAGCTGCAGAGGGGCTCCATGGCTGCCTCCCAGTGGCTCCCCTTCTGGTCTTTTCCCCGCTGATGTCAGGCAAGACTAGTCCATGACTTTGAGCTTTCTTGAGGAGAGAGGCAGCTTGCGGAGGTTGTGAATTAGACGGGGGCCTCTTTGGCTCCCGCATCTTTCTAAAGGGCGTCTGATTTCTGGAGCATCATGTTGAGCCAGAGGAAACCAAAGGTCATTCCGGGGCTTGATCACCTGTTCCCGGCACAAGCAGAGTCCCCACCCCCACCCCACCCATGGCTTCAAAGTCAGCCAGCCATGCCAGGCTGGGCTCCTTATGCCAGCCAGGCGACGGCCGCTCCGTGGCTCTACCTGTGCCTGTGGTGTGATCCGCGGCCCCTCTCCGGCTTCTGCTCAGCCTCCATTCAAAGCCATCGTTCTGCTCCAGAGACCAGCTGCACCAGCCGGTCTCGAAATTGCAGGAGAGCCCTGCCTGCGGGGCTGGGGGGAGAAGAAGCAGCAAGGCTGTGGCTGGGGGTCTTTCCCAGATCGGCAGCAGCCAACATAGGAGGCAAAGAATGCGCCCCCACCCCATTTTCCTCAAAGCCTGCAGCGCAAGGTCTCGTCCCTATAGACCGAAGGGGCAGGGCAGGCAGGGGTTGGTACCTGAGGCTGGGGCTTCAGCGCTGCAGTTCACAAAGGAGATATTGCTGACCGCAAGTGGCAGGGCCCCCCAGGGGCCATCAAGATCAGCCCTGGCAAGCAGCTCAAGCTGAGGAAAGAGAAACAGGACAAGGGCTTCACCTGCAGCGTTTCTTCCAGCCTCCCCTCGGCCTTCGCCCCAGGCCCCACCCACCCTGAAGGAACGGGAGACAGACCCCTACCTGGAAGGGCCTCTTCCTTGCGCCCAGGAGCACCGTGGCCTTTGCCCAGGAAGCGGTCCCATTGCTCTTGGCAAACCAAGCCCACCAGCGGGTGCCCAGGCTCCCATCGGCAATGGCAAGGGCGAGGAAGCCTGCAGGATGGGGAGGAGAGAAGCAGGCGGTGGCTTCAGTGCTGGGCAGCATTTGGCTGCGCCAAGGGGAGAAAGGCAGCGCCCATACCTTCTGGGCCCGCGGTGAAGTCCATCTGCAGCACACAGCCTAAGCCAGAAGGGCCCAACACGGGGGTAGCAGCCCGTGCCATGGAGAACATTTGCCCGGGGGCCCCCTGAAGACTCAGAACCGGCCCTGAGGAGGAGGAGGAAGAGAACAATGGTGGGCCCGAGCCGCCCAAAAGACGGCTACCACCCTCTCCTCCGTGGCATGGCCCCAGCCCCACTTCTAACCTGGCAGGGCCACGTTCCTGAGACCCTCTTACCCACAGAACTGAGGCGGCTGGTGGTCCATCGCAGGCGGCCCACGCTGATGTCCATCCAGCCCCCGGGGCCCTTGGCAAAATCGGTCCCTCCTGGAGGGGAAGGCATCGCGATTTGCATCTCAAGGGCAGGAATTAACTGAGAGGCCACACAGCCCCCTTCAGGAGCTGGGAGTGGGGGGGGGGGAAGAGGCTCAGGGGTCCCCACTGGGAAGGCCGGGGCCCCTTCTGGCCTTTTCAAACATCCCTGCACAAGAAGACACAGCTTTTTTCCAAAGCCCACCCAGGCAGAAAGCGGAAGGGCTCCTCCATCCCTTACCGCACTGCTGCTCGTCGGAGGCGTCTTTGCACTCGGCCTTGAAGTTACAGAGCAGCTGGAGGTCGAGGCATCGCTTGCCCTGGTCACACGCGAACTGCCCCGGGGGGCAAGGGCTGGAGGGCTCCTGCACGGGCGCAGGAGTCAGGGCTGGAAAGGACCGGACACCAAGACCTCAGTGCAAGGCCAAAGGGCTTCCCGGGGGGATCAGGTAAAACAGGCCTTTCAAGAGCCCCCCATTTCCCTTGGTCAGGCAGTTTGTGAGCCCGTCTGAGACGGCCTTGCTCCTCCTGGGGCTTCCCGCAAGAGCAGGAGGGGGCCTAGCTGACCAAGAAGCAGAGGACGGGGCTTCAGCCGCTGCTCAGCCGGCCATCCTGCTTCTCCTACTCACTGCCCGGCACCGTCCTGCAGCCAGGAGACAGATGAAGGTCATCCAGAGCGATGCTGCCTTCCTGCCCACTTCCAATCTTGCCCTCCAGGACAATCTGGGAGAAAAACCCAGGGGATCGATGCAGGGTCAGGGCCAGAGCCTGGGGCCTCCCACTGCCCATGCCAGCCAGCTCCCCCTGGCAGGTTGGGGCACCTGGCCCCAGGGCCTCCGGGCTTCCTGGTCTACCTTAAACTCCTTTTGGTTCACGAAATCCACTTTCTCCCGGAACCAGTAATTGCCCAGGTCTCCCGTGCGGCTCCAGACCAGCTGCAAAACTTCTGGTGTCTGGATGTAGACATTAAGGCTGTTGCCGCTTGAGCCGTGCAGGTGGAGGTAGAGAACCAGCTGGGGAGAAAGCCAGCCAAAAGCACTGGATAGGAGGGAGGGAAGGAGGGGCACCCCAGCCTCCCTTTCATCTCCAAGCAACTCCAAAGGGGGGCGGGGGGGGGCTGTGGGTGACCAAGGCTTGTGGGAAGCCACTCAGAGGTCTCCTTCTGGGGGAAGATCCCCAGAGTCAGAGGGGGATTCAAGAGAGAGGGAAGGGGGCTGCTATTATTGGTGATTATTAATTAGAAATGTCAATATTTTTTTTCTTTGTTCTTTAGATTATCTTAGATTTTAAATGGTCATTTTGTTAACACATATTAATAGATTGTTGTTTAGAGATTGTTGCTTTTTGCGTTTGTGGAGAGAAGAGGAGAGAAAAATGTAAATGACCCTTAGTTAACTATAATAATAACAAAGATATGTTAGAGAGAGGAAATATAAGATGTCCTACTAACTGACTTTATTTTTTTTTAGAATATGTTATAAAGATATAAATATATGGCATATTGATTGGAACTGGGGGAAGGGGGAAAAAATGCCAGCGGGTGGCTGTGTTTGTGAAATCTTAATTTAATGAAAACTGTCGTATGGTGATAGTAAAATATATAAATCTTTAACAGATACAATTTAAACTGAATGGAATATATGTGATTGTGGACAGAACGCACGAAATGTACTTGTGACCAATGGATACGCTTTCTACAAGATGTAATGAAAGATGATGATTTTTTGTGTGTGTTTTTGTTTGTAATTAAACTAATAAAAAATTTTTATTAAAAAAAATAGAGAGAGAGAGAGAGAGACAGAGAGAGAGATGCTTTATTTGTATGCCGCCCTTTTCCCTGGGGGGACTCAGGGCGGCTCACAACTCAAGGGGAGGGAGGACAAACAAGTCACAAACATGAAAAACGATACATCATTAAAAACACAACAGTCATACAATTCGAGTGGGGTTAAAATCTTTAGCCCCAGGCCTGTCGGGACAGCCAGGACTTAAGGGCTTTGCGGAAGGCCTGGAGGGTGGTGAGGGTACGAATCTCCACGGGGAGTTCGTTCCAGAGGGTCGGAGCAGCCACCGAGAAGGCTCTCCTCCGGGTAGTTGCCAGCCGACATTGGCCGGCTGATGGAATTCGGAGGAGGCCTAATCTGTGGGATCGTATCGGCCTAGTGGAGGTAATTGGCAGTAGGCGGTCTCTCAAGTACCCAGAGAGGCAAAGGGGCTGCTATGACCACAAGCAGAGGGAAACCTCCAAGGCCCTCGGCCAGAGAAGAGCCTCTCCAGCTGTGGCTCAGGTCACTCACATAGCACGACTGGTTGGCGTCCAAGGCCAGCGTAGGGCTGCTCAGCCAAGCTCTTCCCTCATGCAGCTCTGGCTTCTGGGCCTCCACATACGCGAAGAAGCCTGCAACGGACGGAGCAAGCAATGCAGGGAGCCTTGGAAACATTAACTCTGCCTGTAGGGTTCTGGGCCTTTTTTCCCCCTCCAGGGGGGCGGCTAAATCCAGAGCAGAATCGTCTACCTTGACTGGGACACGGAGCCAGGGGACAAATGGGCTCCAAGCACAGAAGCCAGCAAGAGGGTCCGGAGCGCCTCCCCCATGCCCTTCCCCTTTGGCAGCCCCCTCCCACGGACCGCCAGAGCCACAGGCCTCTCTCAGGGCAGGAAGCTGGGAGGAGGGGGCTAAATTTACTGCTTGGGGTGAGACTGTGAGTTTTTATGGCCTCACTGATCTGCCGTGATTGAGTAAAAATACAAACTCCCTCCAGGCAGAAAGCAGCCAGGGAAAGTGTGTTTGGGGGTGGGGAGGTGTTTCTCCTGGAATAAGCTCAAAGGGCAGCCGAGACCCTAAAAAGCCCAGAGGTGCCTCCTGCAGCCAAAGCCATTCTGAAACGAGGCTGCATCCTCAGACGGCCCTTCCGGCTTCCTTGCTACTTGCCTAAACTCACCTTCCCGGCTGTTGGTGCTGTGATCCCTCCAGGGCCCGAGAGACGGAGAGGCCAGGTGGAGGCTGGAGTTCCTCAGCCAGGGAAGAGTCGTGTTGGGGGTCCACTGGCACCAGTCCTCCTCCAAGGAGCACACTGTGAAGGAGGCTACGGGGGCGAGAGAGAGACACCTTCACCGGCCCTTCTCAGACACGGGGCCATCCGAAGAGCGGCAGATCCGGCTTCAGGATGAAACTCCCTCCCAGCAGCTCTGGGCCTCAAAGGCCAAACAGAGGGGAGCCTGCCCCCCCTCCCTCTCACCCCTCCAGTGCTCACCACATTCATCCTGGGCTTCATCCTCACCACCCCTGCAGTCTGCGGTGCCGTCACACACCCGGTCTATGGTGATGCAGCTGCCCTGCTGGCAGCAGAAGGCCTCTGCGCCACACGCCTGGGGAGCTAGGAGGGATGGGAAAGGGGCCGGGTGGGCCTAAGGATCAGGTGGAGGCCTCTGTGCAGTGGGGGCTTCCTGCCCCTTTAGGCTGCGTTGGCCCTGCTCCATTCATAGGCAAATCCCCCCTTGGGGACCGGGTGCAGCGATCCATTGCCTCTCTGCCTGCCTCTCCTACCACTAGATGTGCTGGAACGCAAGCCCCATCCTCCCCAGCCTGCATGGCCCGTGGGCAAGCAAAGGAGTGGCTTGCAGATGGCAGGGACAGCATCCCACGGGGCCTCCTTCCAGGGGGAAACGGAGGCTGCAGAGAGGCCAGGAAGGAAGGAATGAAGGGGAAACGCCCCACGTCGTCCCCCCATTTACGTGGGAGGCCGCAATTCCTGAATTCCACATCGTCCAGCGCCAGCTGTGCAGAGGAGGAGAAGCCCTGGGTGGAGGAGAAGGTGACCTGCCAGGAGGGAAAGGCTCCAGGTGAGGCTGGGGAGCTCCCGTCCGTCGGAGACAGGGCTGGGCTCAGGGACTCGGTTACCTGGAAGTTGCCCGGGATGTGACCGGTGTAGGCCACCAGCTCCTGCCAGGAGTGGGTGCCACCTGGAGGGCTTTGCCACAGGCGGACGGTGTGGTTTCCCTGGCTCAGCTCCAAGGTCAGGAGAGGCTGCTGCGTCTCGTTAAGACCTGGGTTCAAAGGAGCATCTCCATGAGACGGCAGAGCCAGGAGGAGGAGAGAGGAGGCTTCGTCTCACTCTGGGTGGATATGGGGGTGGGGGATCATGCAAGGGCACTGGCCCGCCCCACTGCTGGTTCTCCCTCAGCCTACCTGAGCCCCACAGGAGATACCAAGCTCGGATCTCGCAGGAAGCAGCTGCTCCTCGCAACAGGGGGGACCGCAGCCGGGCCGTGGCCGAGGGCTTCGCTCTCTGCTTTGTAACCGCCATGTACCAGCCTGCACCGGAGGGCAACGGAGGCACTCAGAGGAAGCAGGGAGAGCGGCACTCACACAGCGGCCCAAAGAGTAAGAGGAAAAATGGGGTGCCCCCAGCACAGGGCACCCCCCTGGCACTGCTTCAACTCCAGGCCTTCCAGGCGAGGAAGACTCCTCTCCCCCTCCCCCCAAGAAGAGCCTCACCAAGGATTTCCAGCTCCTGTGCCCCTCCCCCCAGCAGAACCAGTTACCGGAATCTGTGCCCAGCGTGTGGTCGAAAGGGGGCTCCAGCCCCCAGGGGGAGATGCTGGCCTGGGCGGGGTCCCACCGGTAGGCTGTGGTACTGATGTCCTCCCAGCCACACGTGGTGCCTTCGAAGCTGCAGGTGGAGGGAGCCCCCCGAGCTGACGCCGTCTGATAGCCTGGGTGGAGGGGAAGAGCCAGTTGTCCACCCCCTCTCCAAGGAGCCTCTCCTGCCCCTGCTGACAGGGGGCTGGCCAAGAAGGGCCAGGGGATCCCAAAGGAGCTGCTGCGGGGAGGGAGGGAGGAGGGGGGAGGGGGCTTGGGGCCACCTTTCTTGGGGTTTGAACAGTGACTTCAAGCCACAACAATTCAAGGGCAGGATTTCATAGCCAGGAATGGCCTGGAACTGATCCTGTTTTTCCCGTCGGAATCCACTCCAGGGTGGTCAGGGATGTGCTGGGACTGGTGGAGGAGGATTTAAGGAGCCCTTCTGCTTTCGATAGGCAGCGGCTACTTCCAACTTTTTTTGCTGTTGAAATTTTGCCTTAAATTCCTCCCGAAGGAACCGAAAGGAGAGCCACTCACCACACTGGTTTTCATCTGAACAATCCCAGCAGTCACACACAAAATCACACACCCTTGAACTCCCACATCGGTTGACAAACACAGCCTGGACATAAAACGGAAGCCCAACTAGGAGACAAAGAGAGAAACCCCAAATGGGTAGCTCCCAGAGAGGATCTACTGGTCCTCCTGCTCCCCCTCTGGCTCTCCTCCGTGGCTCCAAGAGCGGGACATAAACCAGGTTGGTCAAGCAAAAGCTTGCACCGTGGAGACCGCAGGGGCGAAGGGGGGATGCTAACGATCCCGTTTAGGGAATTTGCACCCAAGAGTTCAGGGAGCAGCTCGGACCCAAATGCAGAAAGTAAGAGAACTGAATATTCAGTGTAAATCAATTCTCAGGGTTGGAGATAAAACCTCCGACTCTCCCCCCCCCCCAAACCTACCAAGGTGTCAACGGACAGAGTTTAGGGGGAAATGCCAGCCCATGGAGAAGCCGAGAGAATGTTTACTATCTACAAGGAACCACTTTTCTTGCATCTTAAGCAAACACAAGCACAGCCCAAAGGGCACATTTCAAAACACAGGAAAGGCTTTGAACTTTCCAGCAGGCATAAAATGGGCCCAGGAGGAGCAGGTGTTCAGGCTGGCTCCTTCCTTCCTTCGGTTCCCCCTAACCAAAGCTCCGTTCTTCCCCCTTTGAATCAGGATCTTTCCATGCCGCCCTAGCAACGGGGTGGCCTCCTCCTCTGAAACTCACCCATCAGCATCTGCAAGAGCAGGAAGGACAGCAGCCCCCAGGACCCCGGCATCCTGGGCCTGCCTAGCAGCAAGATGAAGTCTGCCCAGCTGGGAAGGACGAGGAGGAGGGAAGGCTGCTCCAGCAATAATGTGCCTGGACTTCAACCTCCCTGATCACCTTCCTTCGGAGACACGCGGCAGGGGCTGAGCAGGAGGGAAGCACAGCCCAGGCACAGGGTGGGGACTGGCCACAGGGAGGGGGACACGAGCAGGATGCTCACACCCATCTTCTGTGGGGAGAGGGCCCCAACGGCCTGGGCCCTTTCTTGGAGCAATAAAAGCAGAGCGCGGCAGCTGTGGACCAATCTGCCAAGCAAAGCAATGCCCTTGTGCCCCTGCTCCACCAAGTCTCAGCTTCCTTCCCTTGTTATGGGCAAAGGGGTTTGATCACTGGCTGCTTCTACCAGCCTTTTAATAAGGCAAAGGAGATGTCATCAACCACCGGGCCCTTCCTGATCTAACCTCAGCTCTGGCTTGGTCGCTGCCTGCCCCAGGAATGGGAGAAAGGGCTCTTCAGGCGAATTCTGGGCTGGGCAACATTGGCATGTCATCCTGGAGCCCCCTTGCTGAGAATGGGCTGCCGGGAGGCTCTTCCTCAGCCCACAGGGTTCCTTCAGCCTCTTGCTGGGAAGCGGTTTATGTTTTTATTGTGTGCCAGTGACAGAGGTGCTATTAACTGCCAGGCAGCTGTTCGGATGGAAAAGAATGAAGGACTCTTAAGTCACCTTGCTATCCAGCAGGAATGTGAACATTTGTCTTCAGTTCAGATCAGTCACAAGTTGTACACTCTTTTATTTAAATACACCCCGAGAACCAGACTGCGACAGATTGCAAAACCTTCTTTCCAAGAAAGTGAAGTTTCACAAGAGCTTTGTTGCTCTCACATGCAAGAAATCCAACTTCATTTCCGTGAAGGCGCCCTTGGACTTCGTGCAATCAAGTCATAATCTCCAGGAAAGATCTTGCAGACTTGCACGCTGTCCAGAAATCTCGTCGGCAGGGCATTAGCAGGAGAAGCCTAAGCACTGCTTTGCCCTGAACTGCCAAAGAAATCCATGTTTCCATGCTGGATGGACAGGAGACGGCGGAGAAAAAGCCCTCCTCGGCATGCAGTTTGGACCAGGCCCAGACCAGGGCCACGGGACTTCCCTTTCTAGCATGTTACATGAGGAGGTTACATTTACTGTGATTTCCAGGAGAAAAAGAAACCTACTGGCTACAGTTATCAAGACAGCAAAGCAACTTAAAACTGCAAGGGGAACCCTGCTGCTTTGTGTGCAGGCGAAGCGGAAGCATCGTTGCAAGCGGATGAAGACGATCTTTGCGAGTTTGCATTCTAAACAGTGCAGGTACCCAGGCTTATTACTTCAGCTGCTTCCTCTGCGTTTTCCCCAGTCCGCACAAACACAAAACTATCTCCCTCCCTTCACCGCTGTTTCTCTTAGTCAAAAGACACCGCGGGAAGCGAGTGGATCCAGGGGGATGCGTGAGGGAGCGTGACACCTTAGGCAGCGAGCGCAATCATTTATTTCCTTCTACCAACGCACAAGAGGTTTGATCACAGGACAGTCCAGTGCACAGATCCAGAGGCCGGCAGGTGTTCAACATGCGGCCTCCCGCATCTGTTCCCGCTTGCTGCTGTTCGGTCGCAAAGGTGAACTCTTGAAGGCAGTGGTCAGTAGCCTTCGTCGGCCCAGGTGACTTCGTAATCGGGATACCTGGCCTTCAGCTTCTCTGTGGCAATGGCATGTTTTGCTCGGCCAAAACCCTGCAAAAAGCACGGCCACATTACTCTGAGCGCACACGGTGCCTTGTAAGAGACCTGAGGCACGGCAGGCTTAGCATCTTTGGCCAATGGAGTCAGTGAAGCTGCTGCTCAGTTGAGATCCCAGCTCTGCCCTATCTGGACGAGTCTCTGAATCTTTTTTACACCGTCCTGCACAGTGAGGGGTTCCCCCCAAGCAGAGGCCCCTCGACCTTCCCTATCCTGGCTGTGTCCCCCTCTGCCCCCCAAAGGGATCCTTCCTGGAGGAAAAATGATCCTGCCCCAAAGGACTTGCCAGCCTTCCTATTTCCTTGCTGCTAATGGGGAAAGGTGGGAATAAGAGGGAGGCTGTCTGGAGGGGGGATTTCTGGGAAAGTGGGGGGGGGGCTCAAAGGAGCCGGGAAGGAAACCCTGGGGGGAGAGACTGAAGGGCCTCTGCGTGTTTAGCCTTCCTTGCCAGAGAAGACAGAGGAGGCTCCAGCACTCCTCCTTGGGCCCCGGAAGGGAGGCCTCTTCTCTCCTCCCAGGACCCCAACCCACCCACCCCCACCTCTCGTGGACGGAGCCAAGGCCGGCAGAAGCCGCAGGGAAGAGCGCCTCCAAGAGGAAGAGCCATGGCAGAACCAGGGGGGTTGCGCTGGATGGCTCGGGGTGCCCCCTACTCAGGGCCCCGCTAGCAGGCAGGCAGGAAGCGACGCCCGCCCACCCGCAGCCCCCGCGGGCTCCTTACCACGGAGTAGCCGTAGACGTGGATCTTCTTGGCGCCGCTCTGGTGGGAGATGCGGCCGCCCCCCAGGCACCGGCAGCGGAAGCCCCGCTTCTCCAGCTCCTCGGCCGCTTGATCGAAGATGTCGGCTGCGGGGGAAGAGCAGAGGGAGCGCTGGGCGAGCGGGCGGAGGGAGCCGGCCAGGAGGAGACCCCGAGACCCTCCTCTGTCCGAATGGTGCCCGCGGGCGCCAGGATGGGGAGGAGGCGGGGCAAGGATGGCAGCTGGTTGCTTGGCAACGGAGCCCCGCCCTCCCACAGCCCTCCTCGAGGCCCCTCCCACTCGCGGCCCCGCGCGCCGGGCGCACCTACCGTGGTATTCGGCCCAGGCGTGTCCGCGGATGATGTCCTTGCCGGGCCCGGGGCCCGCGGGCTCCACGCGGATCAAAACGTACTTGAAGACGCCGTCCGAGTCGATGAGCGCGTCAGGGATGCCGCCCAGCTCCCCGTCCGCCATCGCCGCCCCGGCTTGGAAGCTCCTGCGCGCGCATTCGCCGGTGCACCAATCGAGGCGCGGCAGCCGCGACTGTTCACCCAATGAGTCGCCGCGGCGAGCCTGAGGCGGCGACCAATCGAAGTGCCGCAGAAGGGGAAGGGGCGGGAGAAAGCCGAATCTTTCAGCATGCGCACCCCGCTCCTCGCTGGTACTGCCCAAGCCAGTCTGACTGGGGAATTCTGGGAGTTGAAGTCCACAAGTCTTAAAGTTCCCAGATTTAGACACCCGTGATTTAAGGGAAGCGGTTTAGTGAACCACTGTGCCTCTGAGCGTAGGCAGAGTTCTCCGCTGGACGCTGTTGCCGAAGTCGATGGGAGTTGTAGTCCCTCTCCCAAGGACGCCCACCCCCAATGAAGGAAATAGTGCACAATTGTGGGTTCAGAAGGGACCCGAAGGTCCTCTAGTCCAACCCCTGACAAAAGTCATTGGAGCCAGCACAGAAAAGCCAGCATTGTGCTTCACAAGCCCCCCACCTCACCCCACCCCCGCGGCTGCTTTGAGACGCTAGCAGAGTCCTAACAATGGGGGGGGCGGGTTTCCCACCCCACCCCTTTCCAGAAAATGCAAACATAGCACATTCAAGTTATAGTTTATGTTTATTCAAAGGAAATAGTTTGTCTCAGATTCATATATCTCTCTGTATCTATATATTTATATGAGCGAGTCTGGGTGTATATTTATACATTTATTCGTATATTTATTTATTTTATGATCCAAACCGCCATGTGGGGAAAACCAGCAGACCTGGAACAAGGATAATGTCGGAAAATGCGGGCAAGATAAAAAGTTTCTAACATTTTGTCCATTACGGCTTTTCCCGGCCTATTTTTCTAGAGAATGTGCTTTCGATTCCCCCACCCGACAAGCAGAATCCAAGCAAAGGGACCCACAAACTCCTCCCTGGGGAAAACGAGGGACGAGGGCGGCTGGACGGAAGAGTCATAAAGCTCACAAGGGAATCCTGGAGAAGGGACTTGCGGGGGGGGGGGGGAAGTGGATGGAAAGTGGGCCTCTGGTCCTCCAGATAGCTTGCCAGAGGGGGAAAGGGGGGGGGCTGCCTGCAGACCAAGAGCTCCTTTCCCCCTTGATAGAGGGACTTTTCTTTGGAGGGGGGGGCAGGAACTCTGTGGCTTACCAAAACAGGCCATGCCTTACAGTATAGTGCCACAAATGAATCAGCCACCCCCTGGTCACCATGGGGCAATGCCAGAGCAAAGGGATATTCCAGCTTCCTCCCTCCAGCCATACACATTTGGGGTCCTGAGGATGCTCCCACTGCAGTGAAATACACATACACACACACACATGCAGCCCTCTTTCCCCCCGCCCCGGTTCCCCACAATATCATCTATACCTGGCCCTGGAATCCCCTCCTCCCCTCCCTCTTTCGCTTGCTCACACAGACCTAAGAGATTCAGGAAGATGCAGCTGCCCTTGACAGATTCCCCAGCCTTCATCGGGGGCCTGAATAAACATGGGAATGGAGAAACCGGCAGACTGTCCTCTCCAAGGGGGAGAGCGACCTGGCTGGCAGAGCAGGGACTCGTGCAGAGACGCTGGAGGCTGTCTCCTTCCCAAGCCACAACCTGCCTATCATCGCTTTCTTAGGTCCCAAGGCTCGGAATATGGCAGCAAGCTTTGGTGCTTCCCCAAGAGGCAGAGCCCGGGAGCCCTCCCGCCCACTCAAATCGATGTTGCGTTATACATTTTCCTTCCCCAGAGACAAAAACCATCCATACAGCCCTCCCCACCCCCAATTCCCCATGCGTAGCCAACCACCTTGGGACTGAGGCTCTCGTGCGCAGCCCTTCTTCCCTCTGCCAGGCGAAGCTCCTGGCATCCTCCGCTTTCCAGCCGGCAGTGACCCCCTTCCCACCTTCCTGTAAGGGATGGAGCATCACCGTAGCAACCGCTTTTCCTCCCCACAGCTTCTGACCTGGATTTCTCTGCCTGGATTTTTTTTGGGGGGAGGCATCACTGGTGGGAAGCGGCTCACCCTCCCTTGCTCCCTCCACATACAGTGGGCCCAGGCCGAGAGCCCCTTCCCTTGTCCTGGTTTACTACAGGATAGCAGATGGGAGTGGGGAGGGCAATACTGCAGCCGAGCCTCCGCCAAGCCCGGCTGCAAAGATGGCAAGATTAAACTGCCAGGGAGAAGGAACCCCCCACTGAAATGCTAGTGGCAAACTCTCCCCCTACCTCATTTTTATTCTCCAGGATCAATTTTTAAAAATAAAGGAAATCGATCCATGAAGTAAGAACATTCTTGTCTGGAGGAATTCAGAAGAAAAACGGACTGTAAGGCTGAGGATTGTTTTCTTAACGGTTGACCAAGAAAGCCTGGAATTCCTAAAATATCCGCTTTTCTGAAGGTGATCAGATTTGGACCCGTCCTTCAAACGATGACGAATGTCCAGTAAGAGCAGAGGGCCACCAATGCAGGCCCACTCTCTCCCAGGGGCCCCGTCCCTTGCTGGGCCCCACCTTGGCCACTCCTTGCTCGGAAAGAACCGGAAGAGACTAACCATCACCTTAGCACTGATGTAAGAGGAGAAGGGAAGAGGCCGCTGCCCTCTGGCCATACCGCTGGGCTCACATGATGTCGTCCAGGAGGTTGGGACTGGCCACCCAGTCGAGGGTGCGCGGCTCAGAGGCGGCCATGATCATGCACATGAACTGCTTGCCAGTCCTCTTATCCATGGGGTAGATGGTGGTGGGCGTGAAGCGCTTGTTGCTTTCCACAAAGGCACACAGCTGCTCGTAAACCTTCGGGAATTCGTGCCGCAGGAAGACGCCGCGAATCCGCAGCTCGCGCTGGATGTTGATGAAGCAGACCTCTCGCGCTTTGCGTCCTTCCTCGCCGTCCTTGTCCAGGTCGGCCGTGCCGGGAGGAGGCGTCAGGATCAGCGTCTCCATGTCTCGCTCCTTCTTGAGGATCTTCTTCTCGGGGCTGGAGGACGCCAAGGCCATCTTGGCATACTTGCGGACGGTTGGCACCTGTACCTTGGGGGAGGGCCGCTCGGGCACCTCCTGCCCCACTGCCACGGTCACGTTCAGCAGGAAACATTCCTGGGGGTCGTACTGCTGGCCCGCCTCCTGCAGCTCCTGGGCGTACTCCCCGAGGTTGTCGGAATAGCCCTCCAGCTCCCGCAGTGACAGGTAAGTGGGGGACATCAGCAAGCTCTCCAGGCCAAACTGCAGGAAGTTCTCGGCAGAGCCTGAGCTGGGGAAGCCCAGGAAGAGCACCCCTCGGCCCCGAGACAGGAAGCCCACCTTGGCGATGCGGGAGAAGGCCTTGTGCACCTCACCGTTCTCCCGGCAGAACTGCAGCACGTGGCGGCAGGTGCTGCCGATCCGCCCGTAGATGCAGCTCTCCTTGTGGGTGTCCCAGTCCTCCCGCCGGCAATGGCGAGAACAATAGTAGGTGTAACAGCTGTGGCAGGACTTGAAGTAGAGGCAGGCGTTGAACATGGTCTCCGTGCGGCGGCACTTGGCGTTGGAGCACATCATGAGGTCATCCTCGTCTGCGCTGAGATCTGGGGAACAGTCCTCCGGGCCTTTCTCCAAGGGCCTGGGAGGGTCCGGGGGCTCAGTGGAGCGGCGGCCCTGGTCCTTCCAAAGGTCGGCATGGAAGGAGCTGCGGCCAGGCTGCTCTTTGGTGGGGTGGGGCTCCGAGGGCCTCCAGGGGTCCGGCTTTTTGGGAGGCAGCCCCAGCCCATCGCTGATCAACTGCCGCAGCTGATCGGCCAGGTTGCTGACTTCGCTGGGTTGGCAGACGGAAGGGGGCTTGTAGTCGATGACCAGGTCAGTGATGAGCTCGTCCAACTGCTCCAGGCTGCGCTGACGGGCGGAGCTGTCCTTGGCACCAGGGTCTGGGCCGTAGGACTGGTGGGGAACGTAGGCCCTGTCTCGGGCGTCCCCTGAATCCAGGACATCCCAGCTGGCTGAGCGCCTGTCGTGCTTGCCGAGCCCGTGGTTGGCTCGGATGTCGTTGTCCGTGATGGTGATCTCTGGAGTGACGAACCAGCCATGGCGCCCCCTGTCGGCATGCATCTTCTCCACGAGGGAGTTCTCCGAGAGGGAAAGGGCAGCGTAGCGCTTGGGAGAGCTGGACAGGTTCACCACCACTGGTTGGCGCCGGTCATCAGGGGAGAAAGCACGATGTGGGTCCCGAGACAGCAGGTTCTCGTAGCTACGGCCACGCAGCAGCTGGTCTTCCCGGCGCACATGAGGGGTCAAAATATTGTCCCAGGATTTGGAGTAATGTCTGGTGTCCACACCAAGCCGGGGAGGACTAACGCTGTAGCTGGCGTGCCAAGACGACAGCATGGCTTGGGAGGCAGGCTGGTGAGCTGGAAAGCGGGCCATCTGCCAGGCTGGGTAGGGCACCGTCCCCCTTTCAGGGCAGTACCAGTCGTTAAACTGGACAGAGGGAGCCATGCGTGAGTGGGGGTAAGTGCGAGACAGCGCTTCCCGCTCGTGGTATTTCCCGTAGTCTTCCGTGTAGAAGATGCGTGGGTTGGCCCTCAAGGCGGGGTAAGGCCTGGGGTCTTCTGGGTAAACCGCTTTTCCAGGGAGGGTCCTGGGGGTGTAAAGGCGAGGGTCGTCCCCATAGAAAGTCTGAGCAGGGGCCTCCTGAATGGGAAAAGGGCCCCTGCTTTCCTCCACAAGGAAGCTCCTGGCCGGAAGAGGGTAGAAGGCCCCTGGGGGAGGAGGCTCTTCTGCGTAGAAGGTTTGGGGCGGGAGGACCTGGCCCCCATAAGGGGGAGGGTAGGACTTGTAGCTGGAACTCTTCTGAGGGAAACTGCCTGGTTCCTCTGTGTAGAAGAACCTCGGGGGCACGTAGGGAAGGTAAGGAAGGCAGCCGCTTTCGGCCACAGTGGGACCTCCATCACAAAACTCGGGGGCGTAGGGGGCCAGCCCTCGGTGTTCCCCACTGTAAGTATCGCTGGGTGTGGGAGTCCGAGACATGGGCACTTGCCGGCTGCTGGGCACGGTCAAGCTGTGGGGCGTCCCTGGAGGCCGAGGCCAGGGCAGGAGAGCCTCGCCATGGCCGTGGGACCCCTTGGCACTGCGAGCTGCATGCAGTACGGCAGCCTCATCCGGCTTGATGTCCACCCGGCGCTTGACATGCACGCTAGGCGGCGGAGGCCTGGCAGCCGGGGCGGCCTCTTCGGGGCAGTTGACTCCTGTGACACAGAGGGGTGAGATGCGGCTGCCGCCGGCCCGCTGAGGCTGCAGCTTGATGGGGTGCACCTCGCTCATCAGGGCTTTCATGGAGGCATAGCTGCTTTCCCGGCGAGGGGACGCTTCTACCCGCTCAGGCTCTCGGGGCACTCGGTAGACTTCCCGCCCTCTCCTAGTGGGGGCCGGTGGGGAACCCGAAGCCACAGGAATGACCACAGGCGTGAAGGTGGATTTGGCGCGGGGGGCGCTCTTGGATCGGGCCCGTCTCTTGGGCTCGGCTCGGGAAGCCGCGTCCTTCACCTGGGAAACATAGTTTTCCTGCACAGCGGCCCGGAGAGACACCCTCTTGCCGCCGGGAGTTGAGGAGGGCTCTGGCGTGGGAGGCCGCCGGGAATGCCGCTCCATGGCGGGAGTGACAGGCACCGGTGGGTCGTCGAGAGACTCCAGGAAGTCGAAGCTGCGACAGTGCCGCTTGTTGAAGTGCTGGGCAGGCGGGTTCTTGAGGGCAGAAGACATGGAGGAGTCACATCGCCTGCTGGGCTGGCAGAAGGCAGAGCGGGTGGAGGCCACCGGGACGTCCTGACACACGGCAGACACCAGGACGTCAGGTGGGTCTGTTCGGGTCATCTTAGAATCCGAGTCCAGCTCGTCTCCAGCCCTCCTCAGATCATCTCAGTGAAGGCAACCAGGCCTGGAAAGAGGGAGCGAGAGGGCGCTAAGCAGTGGGCCCAAGCACAGCACCCACGGGGAGGTGGGGGGGGTGAGAGGCAGGCCAGGGGCCGCTCCCCCCACCAGCTCCCAGGGTAGGAGAATGGGGGCTGGGATGATAGGCAGTGATGGCTGATTGACAAGACAGAGCTCTGGTCAAGGAGCCCCCCCTTCCTCTCTCCCCCCCCCCCATGGCTCAGGTTGCCATCAGCCAAGCGCTTCCTGACCCACTGGCAGCCTCACCCTACAGGCCTGGCCTTCTGATTAGAGGGGAAGCAGGCCGAATGGCTGGCATTTTTGCTAATATTCACGAGGGAGCAGACACAGAAACGCAAGCTGGTCTCACTCCTAGACCGCACGGTTACCATGGTTTCTCCTCCCTCTCTCAATCACTCTCTCTCTCACACACACACACAAACCCCTCTCTCTTTTGGGAAGCAATGCATGCTGGGAAATTCCAATGAAGGCCAGGAGCAGGGGAGATGCTCTGTCCGGTTCAGATACAGACCAAGATCAGGCACTCTGATCCCTGGGATCAAACGGGGAAGGCAGAATATAAAAAAAAGGGGGGGTCTCATCTGTTTTTAACCCCCCCCTGCAAAAGCCCCGTGGTCTCTCCCGCCTCATTGCTGAACTATGAAAAGGGGGCCCTGAATCAGAGAACTCCCCATCATCAGCCCTGAATTCCAGGGAAAGGGGGGGGGGATGGAGGGGGATCTCTTTCATTCCTGCCACGTGACTCAGAAACCCCCACTGGGGACCCCCTACCCCCATTAGGGCTTTCATCCCCTGCAGCCTGGCCAAACCACTCCCTTCCTTTCACCCACCCACCCCCTCCCATTTCCCTTCCCAGGGCCTGCATCTTCTGCAAAACCTTTTCCCTGCTTGCAATCTATTTTGGCAAAAGCCAAGGCAATGCTCCAAAAAGGCTATTTCAGCCCCCCCCCCCGTCTTCGAGGAGGGAGGGGACCCGTTTACAAAGCCCCTCCAAGCCAGAAGAACCCTGGGAGCTCCGGAACCGAAGCGTGACACGGGGGCTGCCAAGCGCTGGCACTCCAAGCACCGGGGCAGTGCCAGTTACGGTGTTGCCAGGCAACCCCCCCCCTCCTTCCGTCCTTGGCCCGGGTGCCTTTCCTGCCATGTCTGGCGTCACAGCGCTCGTCCCCTGGAAGCGGGGCCTCCTGGCACAGGACCCCCGAGGCCGAGACCGCCAGGAGGTCCATCTCCCTCTGCTGACCCTTCCCCCACGGCCATCCTCTCCCCACAGCCCTGGCAGGAGGCCTCCGCTACCATTCCCCTCTGGGGTGGGGGCTGTTTTGGGAGGGATGGAACTGGCCTCAAGGAACTTCCATCCGAGGACAATTTCAGGCCAGACCTCACAGTGGCCGTGGACTTGGCCAACCACTATACTCTCCCCTCTTCCTTTTCTAGGGCCCCTGCACCAAACAGAGCGTGTGCAAAGGGCTGGGGGGGAGGGAGGGGGACCAGGTGGGGATCAGCTCACACACCTGGGCTTCCACCCTTGCAATGTCTGAACGTCACCATCCCATCCCCCCCCACCTTTACATATACTCTGACTCACAGCTTGGGGAGGAAATGCACTCTGCACGCGCCTAGAGGTGTCTCCCTCTGTCCCACAGCTCGGCAGGAGCCTCTGCTGGAACACAGCTGCCCTCTGCCTCGGAAGCCTCGGGAAGGAAGAAGATGCGCCAAGCAGCCGAAGGGTTAAGGGTAGGAGCATCAGGCGCCTTCACCGGAGTGCTCCCCCCCCCCCGACTGCCTTCCACCGGGATGACACTGCGGGTGATGGAGAGGCAGCCCAAGGGGCCTGGCCATCGGGAGGGCATCACGCAGGGGACCCCCTCTTCCCCCTCCCCCCAAAAATCTGCCTTCTCCCCCACCAACATTGTCTACCCACCTGAGCGAGGCAGCGGGGGGGGGGGGAGGTGGCACAGGAAGGGATGCCCCTCTGCATGCCCAGAGAGATGCCAACACTTGAAAGGCGAAGCGGGCGGGGGGGGGGGCTCCCTCTTCACCATACGTCATGGCTGGCGGATGGATAGCGCTTCAGCAGGAGGCGGGGGAGGGGACCAGGAAGATGCTCCCAGATGAAAGAGCCACGGCAGCCCCCAGCCCGGACCCCCTTTGCTGCTCCTGGGCTTGACGGGGGGAGCCCCCTCCCACTTGCAGCCGGGGATGCCCCGAACTCCCCACTTCCAGGGAACAGGACTCTGTGCCCAGCCATGCACGCCATCCCCCTCCCCACTGCACCCCCTCTCCCTTGCCGCAAGCGCCGGCCTCCTCACCTCGCCTGGGTGCCCGCAGAAGAGGCGCCCCCTCCCCGGCTCCGGCACCTGCTCGGCCGCCGGCACAGACCCCTCCTGGACTCCGCAGCGCCCCCAGCGGCCACCGGCAGCCCTTAAAGGGGACGCGTCCAGCGCAGAGGAGGCGGCAGGGAAGCCCCGGGAGCAGCTGCCTCCCTCGGCCGGGCAGAGGAAGGGGAGTTGGCCTCCAATCTTACACAGCGTGCTCGCCCCCCTCCTAACCGTCCCCACTGAATTTGCTTTGGGGGAGGGGGAGGGACCCAAGCACAGCTCCCTCCTTCCCAGCCCAGGAGGGGAATGGCCCTCCCAGCCCAACCTCTTCTTCCTCACCCACCTTGGCAAAATCGTGCCAGAGAGAAGCCCACAAGCAGAACTGGAGGTAGACTGGCCCTGCAGGTAGACTGCCTCTGAATCTGGAGGTATTTAGCCCCCCCCCCCCCCGCCAGCCCATGGAAGCCCTGTTTACAGGACCCTTGGGGAAAAACAGACAAGTGAGCCAGAAAATGCCAGAAACGTCTTCTCACTTGGCAGGCTCCTGTTGGCACCCCTTGTCCTGGGCAAAGCATCCAGCCATGCTGTTCCCCTCACCCGAGAAAGCTGCCCGACCTGCTATGGAGCGGGACAGGGCTGGACCCCTCCCCACTTGCTTGGCCAGAGCTCTCCTCTGCCCCCTGCTTGTCCCACCCCAGCCCCCCCCTCCAGCCCCAGGGAATCAGAGGCCAACCTGTGGCCCCACACCCGGTACAGGGAAGGCTGTTTGGGCAGCTTGGCTACAAGCAAGCCAAGTCTCACTCAGGGTGACGTTGCCAGGAAGAGGCAGAGGCGAGGGAGGGGGAAGGAAGAAGGCGAGCACCTGTCTCACCTGCAACCAGGTAGGCCGAATCTCAGGAGCCAGGAAAGGCTGGGCCGGCCAGAAGTCTACCCTTCTCTTCCCAACAGTTCCACTCCCTCCATCTGACATTCACCTTCTTGGATCAACCACGTAACATGGACGTGACGGGGTGGCTTAACCATTCGCTCCAACTGGTTGCACCTGGCATTCATGCTACACTGCTCCTGAACGTGGAGGCTCTTGTGGCTACAGAAGAGGCTCCTCAGCACATGTCATGCTGCGAGAGGCAGAGGTTCCTTAGCACCGGGCATCTTGCCCTCCTGGGGACGGGTCAGCACCCCCACCACCTCTAAACCCGCCACAAGCCAGGAGCAAAATCTTGTCATAAAGCGAATCCAGCATCAAGGCTCCTCTTCTCTGTATGTCTTCTGTCCCCCAGCAGCTGTCAACCCAGATGGGCAGAGCTGATCCAGAGGTAGCCCCTGCCGCCCACGGCCCCTTTGGGAAGGCCCTCCTCCACCTGCCCAGCCTGCAGCCTGTTCGGGATGAATCATGAAGCTTGCAAGGAAAACCCTTCTACCTTCAGCAGAGGAAGGGATGGAAACATTCGATCCGCTTGGACGAAAACACCCCCAGCATTTTAAAATGGCCGCAGGGGGCCTCTTCCCCTCGCAGGCGGCACCTTTGGCTGCCTGGGTACATCCAGCTGAGCCTTCGGCTTCCATTTGGGGGGCTCGCAGGGCCCAGCTGAATTTTCAGCCTCACAAGCTGGGCATGAAGTCCGGGCTGCCACCAGATCCTGCTGCCAAGCCTTGTGGCTGTTTGACCTCCCAGCCGGCCATCTGGCTCCCTCCTTTTAAATCTGGAGGCTGGATGAGGATGGCTGGTTGTGGGGGGGGGCGCACGAGAGGCAGAGAAAAGCTCTGGGCACCAGGTGGCCTCTTTGGCCTCCTCCTCCGGCCGGGATCCCTCTAAGGCTCACTTGCTGGGAGAAAGGGGGGGGGCTCAGCCTGGGAGGGATTAGGTGGTAGGGATGGCAGCGAGGAGGAGGAATCGCCCGGCCTTTGATCTGGGGCTGCACAGCACAAGGCCCATCATCCACCGTCATCTACCCCCTAAGGAAAATCTGCTGCATCAAGGAAGGCAGCTGTGGAAGAGGATGCAAGTGGTGGCGATGCAACTCTGGCACTTCCTCCCAAGGCGGCATCTGGGCTGGGAGCCTGGAGGTCGTCCTTTGCCCCTGCAGCAGGCATGGACTGCAGAAACCCCTCGGGAGACACACCTGGAAGCAGCCTTCCCTTGCCCACCCCGTAGAAGCACCCATTTCCCACACAGGGCGAGAGGCAGGCTAGGAGCACCAAAGGCTTGGCAGCTGCTCCTGCAGGAGTCACTTGGCGAGAAGGGTGGCGTAGGAGAGAACGCCCAGGTCTCCTGCCAGGCCCTGAAGGGGAGACTCGGCCCATGTTCAGACAGAGTGCAGGCGCTCTACATTGGGCAGCCCTTGAAGAGCGTTCAGAGACTCCAGCTTGTCCAGAATGCAGCTGCGCGAGCGATTGTGGGTGCACCTCGATTCACCCACGTAACACCTATCCTCCGCGAGCTGCACTGGCTGCCTATTGGTCTCCGGATACGCTTCAAGGTGCTAGTCGTCACTTATAAAGCCCTACATGGTATCGGACCTCGGTACTTGAGAGACCGCCTCCTGCCAGGTCTCCCAAAGACCTATTAGATCCCACAGACTAGGCCTCCTCCGAATTCCATCTGCCGGCCAATGCCGATTGTCGACCACCCGGAGGAGGGCCTTCTCTGTGGCTGCTCCGGCCCTCTGGAACGATCTCCCCGTGGAGATTTGGACCCTCCCTACCCTTCAGGCTTTCCGTAAAGCCATTAAGACCTGGCTGTTCCGGCAGGCCTGGGGCTGTTGAGTTCCATCCCCACTCGAATTGGTGTGTTTGTTGAGACCTTTTAAACTGGTTTTGTATTGTTGTTTGTCTTGTTTTTTTCCCCCTTTTGTATTGTTCCCTTCCCTTCCGGTTTGTTTGCCGCCCTGAGTCCCTTCGGGAGTAGGGCGGCATACAAGTTGAATAAAACCTCAAACCTCAAGAGGCAAAGGCCTGCTGAGCGCAGGGCAGGCCCCACAGAAGCAGCTGCATCCATGGACATCTGGAAGGGGGACGCCCAATTCTGCCTGGGACCAGCTCCAATCTGCTGAAAGCCACAGGCTGCTGCCCTCTTGGGAAACAGTTGCTTATTGGGGTCTGCCGTGGGCGACTACCCTGTTGGCCGCTGCCAGGCGAGTCCAGATTCCTGCAGCTGAAGCCAGCCGATGGCTGAATCTCACGGGGTTCAGGAGCGTCTCCTGGATGGGCTGGGAGGTGGAAGAGCCGGGCAGGCCGACCAGCAGGGTTACATCAGGACGTGGCAACCCAGGTACCTGCCAAGCACAGGAGCCCTTGACCCCCAGGGTTATGGTCTTCAGAGAAGGGGTGGTCCCATGCCAGTCTCCCAGGAACACCCAACCCCTTCTCTTCCCTTAGCTTTTTTGCGGGTGACAAGGTAGGGAAGAATCCCACCAACCTTTCCCCCCCCCGCCCTCCTGGGGACCAGAGCACCACATCCAAGGGGCTACCCTTGAAAAGCGTTCGGAGACTGCAGTTAGTTCAGAATGCAGCCGCGCGGGCGATATTGGGTGTGCCGAGGTACACCCACGTTACACCTATCCTCCATGAGCTGCACTGGCTATCAATTGGTCTCCGGGCTCAATTCAAGGTTTTGGTTATTACCTTTAAAGCCCTACATGGCTTAGGGCCAGGATACCTTCGAGACCACCTGCTGACACATACCTCCCAGTGGCCGGTAAGATCCCATAGATTGGGCCTCCTTCAGATGCCGTCGGCCAAACAATGTCGGCTGGTGGGCCCTCGGAGGAGAGCCTTCTCGGTGGCTGCTCCGACTCTTTGGAACCAGCTCCCCCCAGAAATCCAGACCATACCCACTCTGATGGCCTTCAGGAAAGCCGTAAAAACTTGGCTATTCCGGCAGGCCTGGGGCTGTTGACCTCACTGTTGAGGTCCGGCCCCGACTAGAATGAATGTATGAGGGGTGTCTGTTGTTTTAAATTGTTTTGTCGTTATGTGCTTTTTATATTTCTTGTAAGCCGCCCGGAGTCCTTTGGAATTGGGCGGCATATAAAAACTCCAAATAAATAAATAAATAAATATCCTGCCTGGCAGGTTACCACAGCAACGCCAGCGGTGGTGGGTGGCAATGCGGGATGGCAAAGGAAGCCTGGAGCTCAACCACTGACAACAAAAAGACCCCCGGGTTCACTCACCCTTCCTGCACAAAATACAAAGG
This sequence comes from Thamnophis elegans, assembly GCF_009769535.1. Taxonomy (NCBI): domain Eukaryota; kingdom Metazoa; phylum Chordata; class Lepidosauria; order Squamata; family Natricidae; genus Thamnophis; species Thamnophis elegans. Next base: position 37,598,538 of record NC_045556.1, on the reverse strand, counting down.
CCAGCTCCGCTGGACAGTGGGAGGAAGGCCAGAAAGAAGGGCTGGGAGGAAGGGAGGGAGGGTCGTCTGCAAAACAGGGGAGCCAAAAACCACAAACTGGGATGACATGAACTGCAATAAATGCGTGTGAAGAAAGCTGTTTGTCTCAGGGCACCAAGGAGGAGGCGGGGGGCGCTCTGGAGGGGACTCCGAGGGGAGAGCACGGGAGGGACAGGCCAGGCCAAGCCCCTCCCCAAACAGGCGGGGAGTACTCGGATCAGGATGGGGTCTCTAAGCTCCTACGCACACGCATACACACAGAGCCAGAGCCAGCCTGGATCCAGCTGAGGGGTCGCCCAAAGAAAGGAAACGGGACACAGTTGTACAACCGAGAGCTTTATCAGCTGGAATGAGGAGTGCATCACTGGGACCTTTTCCCAAAAGCAAAGTGAAGAAGGGAATAAAGAAAAGGGGAGTGAACAGCACAAGGCTCAGTTGCCAGTTGCATTGCAGAGAAGAGGCTCCTGGAGTGGGGGGGGGAGTGTTCATGGGGGAAGGGGGGGAGGGGTCTGGGAGTCTTGGGGGGGGCAAGGGGGCAAGAGTGGGTTAGTCATGCACACCCTCCCCCCCCCAAGAGAGCGCAGGGAGGGAGGCCAGAGGCCCTGAGGGCACCCCCTGTGCCATGCAGGCTGCTGGAGGCCAAGGGAGACCAGTCCATTTCCCCCAAGGGAGGGGGGTGACGCAGAGGGGAGGAATGTCGAAACTGCCCAATTTCAATCCACACCTAGAAACAAGGGCACAACGGAATGCACCGGAATCTGCAGCCGCTTTTCTCTGAGGTCACTGGGGGCAAAGAGCCAGGCGAGTGAAGGAACAAGAGAGGGCGGGGGGGGGGAGGGGGGACAGAAAACAGGAGTGGGGGCAGCCATTCCCAAGAGCTGGCTGGATTTCAGGGCAAAGACATGCAGCAGTGATTGGGAGACAGGGATCCGGAAAGTGTGTGTGTGGGGGAGCCCACTAAAGGAGGAGCCAGGAAAGGGGTGGACAGCACACACACCCCTCCACCTGTGGGGGCTGGCCTCCTTCCCAGGGGCTTCCAGGGTGCACAAAATGGGGCAACTGAGAAACGGGCGGGAAGGAGGAGGGGGCACCTATGTCTGCCTTTCTCTCCCCCAAATTGCCAGAATAAAACTACATCATTGCAACACCCCCCCACCCCCACCCCATGGAAGGCCTCTGCCCCACTCCACACACACCTGGCTGGGACCCTGCAACTTCCCAAGCTCTAAGGGGAGCCATTGGTCCAGAGCCCTTTCTCTCGTCAAAAAGAACATTAGCACGGATCCATCGTCCGATGGGCAGCGGCCACTTTGAGTGGGACACGATGCGGCCTCCGTGGGCAGCCCCCCCCCTCTCAGGAGCCCCAGCTGAAAGGACAGAGAGGCCGGGGGCTTCTGACCCCCTCGCAGGCCCCTCCTCTGGCTCCGGCCCCTCTGGCTCCGGGCAGCAGAGAAAGGCAGGGAGGGGCGGTGACGGTGGGCTGGGGCCGGCTGCCCCCTGCACCTGGCTAGGGAGGGGCTACAGCTCCTCATAGTCTCCAACCCCCCGCTGCTTGCTGGCCCCAGCACTGCCCCCCAGGAAGGCCTCCAGCTCATTGATCCCGTTGGGCTTGGCTTTGCCCCGCTGCTGCTTGGAGGGCTTTCTCTTCTCCTTCTCTCCCCTCTCCTCCTCCTCCTCGCTCTTTTTCGGCCGGCTTTTTCTCCTCCCGGAAACCTTCTCCGCTTCTTCCTGGAAAAGCAGTTGGGGAGAAAGCGTGAAGCGGGAGGGGGGGGGCGTCCCCCAAGCAGCACCCCAAGAGGCCCAAAGCCACCCGCCCCGCAGAGCCTGCAAGCGTGGGAGGAGTGCAGAGGAAGGCAAGGACTGTGCTGGGTTAAAAAGGGGCCGCTCTGAGCAGAGCCTGGGAGTCTGTTTTGCCTGCGTGGGTCCCTTTGGGGGCTCAGCTCAGAAACATTTCTTGCCCCCGGACAAAGGCAGCTATGCAGGCGACCCACCTCTTTGCTGGTCCTCTTCTTCTTCTTCTTCTTCTCCTTCAAGGACTGCTTCTCTTTCTCTGCGGCTGGGAGGAGAAGGGGCAGGAAAAAGGAGGGTGAGCTTCCAACCGGACAGGAGCACAGCCTCCGTCAGCATGAAAAGCCCCCAACTGATAGCATGTTTATTAGGGGGAAGGGGCCTTTGTGGCAATGCACAGCTGGGGGAAAGCGCTGGGGCCTTATCTGCAAGGCAGGCTCTGATTGTGGCCGAGGCTCCTCACCTTCCTCACTGCTGTCCCGGCCCACGGGTTTCTGCAGCCCCAGCCCAAAGAGATCGGCCTCATTCTTCACTCGGAAGGAGCGGGTGACGGGCTTGGGCAGCTGGGGAGGTCTGGAAGGGGGATCCTCCTCGGAGAGGTCCGAGAGATCCTCTCGCACTGGAAACTCCTCCTAGAGGCGAAGGGGAGAAGGCCCCTCAGTGCCCACTGTCGCCCCCTTGTCAAAACCACAGGGAAGCCCACTCCTCGGACCCACATGTGCTTCCTTGGGGAAACAAGAGCCCCGGCCGACCCACAGAAAACATGCGATGGGCCGAACCGAAGGCCCAGCGTAAAGCCTCCCAGGAGGGGCCCCGGCTGATGCTCAGAGACAGCCTGCCACTTTGCTTCAGTCTCCCCCGTCTAAACCTTGCCAACCTGGGTGAGGGCAGGGCAGGGACTCACTGGGCGCTTGCTCTGGCTTTCGGACTCCTCGCTTTCAAAGTCTGGATCGTCCATCACAAAGGAGAGCATCTGCGTGGCAAAGGGCCCCTCCGAGTCGCTCTCGGACTCCTGCTGCTTGGGGGCAGAGGGCGCTGGGGGCGGACGGGCCTCAGGGTCCCCGGCTGCCATTGCTCTCTTGCTCTGCTCAAGGGGGGGTTGGCCGGAGGGAGATTTCAGCTCTGTGGATGTGGAGGGTGCCAAGGGCTCTGGGAGTCTCAAGGACTTTTTGGAAGCTCTGGAGGAAGGAAAAGGAGAGTGAGGACTGTGCCCGGAGGCCTCAGGGTGGTTCAGCAGCCACAGTCTGCACTCGATGTGGCTCTGCAGAGACACCACCTGCTTTAGCGGCTCAGTCAACAAGGCCTGCATTGAAGAGGGAACTGCCGGTTCTTCCGTTCCACACACAAACATTTATCACCCGTTTACGCCTGGCGCAGGATCTTCAGTCTTTTGGGTTGAAATCTAGAGGATTTCATGTCACGGGGAAAAACTGGACGGGGCAAAATCCCACAAACCCTGAATCTGCAAAGTTAACAACCCACAACTCTTCCTTCCCTCCCTGTCGAGACAAAAGGCTTTTTTCCTTACACACGGACTTCCCGACACATGAACCGAGTTTCCCTAGCTGCTATATTTTTGTTTTTAAAGTTTGCCACGTTCTCTTGCATTTTTATATAAGGCTTGATGAAAAGTTTAAATGATACATTTCAAACTGAGCTGCAATGGTTTTTGGCTTGCTAAAGCTGGAGCCGAGAACTTCTGCTCCCTCACACACTGCAGTACGCAGCTCCCTTTCCCATCTTGCTATGGGCCGAAGCAGCGAGGGCTGCTGGGAGTTGTAGTCGCCAATACCCCACAACTCCCGGCGCCCCTTTTACCGTTTTCTTTCTTGTTCTAAGGCAGCATCCTCAGCCCCCCCTCCAGAGAACTTGGAGGGTTCTTCTTCCTCGCTCGACAGGTTCACGTTTTGGCTTGGGACCAGCTCTGCTGCTAACGGGGGCTTGCTGAAGAGACGCTCGTCCAGGTCCAGGTCATCCTGGAAGCCAGCAACCAAGGGGTTCCCACCAGGAGCATCTCTGTCACTGCAAGGAGAAAGTCATGGGCCATGACACAGCCTGCAGGCGGAGGAGGAGGAGGAGGAAGCTTCCTCCTGAATCCAGCCCAAAGCTGCCAAACAGGGTCTCCCACCTGTCACTGTCGGTGGGAGCCTTTCCTGCCTGTTTCCCCCCCTTGTCTCTCTGCAGGGTGGGGTCTTCCAGGAAGCTGTGGTCCAGGCTCTCCTCGGGGACAAAGTCTTCTACGCTCTGGACTTTCAAGGGAGCAACTGCAGGAAGGGCAGGAAGGGCAGGATCTGGGAAACAAGAGAAGCACCTCAGGGGAACCAGTCGAGCCCTGCCAAAGCCCAGGATCAACTGTGGGTCTGAAGGGCCCACCATGGCACAGAATTTCTCCTTCCCTAAGCTGGCACTGCGCCGCTCGTCAGCTCCCACCCCCACCAAACTACCACCCGAGGACCCAGATTCCTATATCTTTTTAGCACTGCACCCTCACCTGGAGAGGGAGCACCAGTCTCGGGAGCTGCGGAGGTCCCAAAGAGCCGAGCGATGATACCACGTTTCTGCGGTGCAGCTGGTGCAGGAATGGCTGCGGATGGCTGGGTTTCCGGCGGCAGTCCTGGTGCTGGAGGATCAGCGGGGTCCGTGGCAAGGGCGGGGTTGGCCAAGCTCTGCTGGGGGGTGCCGGGGCTGGAGCCCTCCGAAGCATTGCCCGGTGGAACCACCGGAGACTGGGAACCTGAGGAAAGGCTCTGCCCATTGGTGGCTAAAGGAGAGGCATGTCCCCGGCCACGAGCTTCCATCATTTCGAGGAACCTGTCGGGGAGAGAAAACGTAATCTCGGGAGCTTCCTCCAAACTGAAGAGAGGCCAGGCTTGAATGACAATTCCTGGGATTTTTTTTTAGCGGGAAGGGAAGAGGCTTCCAGAAAAGCCCCCAGACAGAACCCGAAATAAGAAGGGCGGAAGGGGGAGCGTCCTCATCAGACATACAGCTCATAGTTCTGGTCTTCGGTCTCCTGCTGCACGGAGAGTTCCTCCAGGGTGGCGTCAATATCCAGCTGATTGGTTTCCAGCTGCCGCAGCAGAGTCTCTCGCTGCAAGAGACAGGAGGGGAGATCACCTGCTTCAGAGCAGGCAAGGGGCTGCTCAGGCGTCACCACCTCCCCTCCTCTGCCCCAAGGGGGAGGTCATGAACTGAACAGCCACTTGTGGCCAGTGAGGTGACAGTCTCAGGTGCAAAACAGGGGGTGGTGGGGGTTCCCCACCCAAAAGAGCATCTAGGGATGGACTAAATCCAGACAAAGCAGCTTCTCATTCTCCTCTGTTTTTTGTGGCTCCTCGCAGGCCACCAGGCACTCAGTGTGCAGCCACAGGGCAACAGCAGCAGTTCTACTCCTGGGGAGCCCACTCCTCTCCTTGTTCAGTAGACAGGACTTGGCTGGGTCTCCCGGTCCCTACAAGGAAAGAGCTGCCGAAGTCCTACCTGCAGCTGCAAGAAGGGGATGTTGAAGAACTTGTGCAGGTATTTGAGGCCAAAGCTGTTCTTCATGGAAGACTCGGCATAACGAAAGTAGGAGGAGCCAGGAGGCCTGTTCAATGTCAAAAGTGGATGGGGGGGGGGGGGAAGAGACTGTGAGCCAGAGGATGATTGCTTGAGACCAACCCTCCAACTGCAGCTGACTCAGCCTGCCGAGGGGCTATCATGCTGTCCACGGCCCTTCCAAGGCACGCCTTAATGCCAGGTAGGGGCATTAGCTGAAGAGGCCTGCTGCCCGTGAACTTGGGAGGTGGAGGGGGGAGGGCAATGGCTGCCAGCAGTTCAACTGAAAACAGCTGCCGAAAAAGGCACAAGAGCTGAGAGAGCACACACCCGTCCGCCGGTGGGGCATGTCCAGTTTTTATGCCCACAATGTCTGGTGGATGCTAGCTTAGATGAAGGAGATCAACCGATCAATGCAAAGCAAGCACACAATGAGTTTGCAGGCATTTCGTCATACGTGCACAGCACTTCCGCCCACTCACACCCTCTGCTGAGTTGCTGCAGATGAACGGTAGCAAAGCAGATGCCAGCTAGGGAAAAAAGGCCTGGGCAGAATTTACTGACTGCCTGGGCAGCAATTTGGCACACGTGCCCAGAAGGTGCCAGTGAGATGCTGGACAATGGCGACTCATTATTGGAGGAGGATGCGGTGCATGCATTCAGACTGCTGCCACCTTTAGGTAACAAGCTCGCCAGAAGTCAGGTTTAAGTGGAGCAATGAACAAGAGGCCCCAGGAGGGCTTCCCAGAAGGTAGCCTGAAGCTCCTTAACAGGATGGATGCTTTTACCTGTTCAGGTTGTCAATGAATTCCCGCACATCGTCAGGCAGGATCACCCGGTGTTCGCCCATATCTCGGTAGTTCCCAAGCACGCAGACGGGTACATGGGTTGGGACTTTTGGAAGTTCTCTCAGGATGTAGTTGAAAGTCCTGGATGGAGTGGAAAGGAGAGCTCCTTGAACGATGCTTGTCCAGGTCAACTCTGCCACAACAGCTCTGAAAGAGGCTGCGCCTACGGGAGGCACAACAACCTAGAGACCCCTTGAGTCAATAGAGCAGCTGAAGGAGACCCCTCCTCCCCCACAGAGCCATGTACTTCATCAGTTCTGCTTGACACTCTCAGTTCTTCGGGAGCAGAAAAGCATTTATCATCTACAAGCTTTGTGTAACGCCTGATGACGAGGCTTTTCCACTTCTCAGAGAGGAAGCCCTTTCTCTTGTACCGAGTCACAGCAAGGGAAGGGTGAAGGCAGCAGTCCCTACCACTGTTTGGTGATATCAAACATCATCACGACACCGTTGCAATTCTTATATACATCCAGGAATTCCGCATCCAAGGCCATCTCGGATTCTGCCTGGGGTGGAAAGAGAAAGATCTCGAAAAATCTCCGGCTGCTTCCCGGGATGTCTCACAGCGTACAGGAAACAAGAGGCTGCACCAGGTGCAAATGAAGGACTTGATGCTTTATAAGACAGCAGGTCAGAGTGTGCCTCACCTCCTGAGGATCGTTGTCCAGTTTCAACCCATCTCCCCGTTTTTTGGACTTGCCTGCAGTGTTTGAAAGGGGAAGAGCACAGTTGTGAAAACAGTTGGTCTCCTAGCTGTGCAGAAAGAAAGAGGGTCCCAAACACGTATCTTTTCCCACACCCCACCTCATGCACAACATTTCTGCCTTTGGAAGCTCAGAAGGAGACATCCCATCACTTTGCAGAAAGAGGAGACAGAAACTGGACAGGGTGAACATACATTTCCAGTGGGGACATTCAAGAGTAGCACCAGAAAGCAGTAGCCACGGGCAAAGAGATGCTCCGCTCACCCCTAGGAAGCCAGTGGGGCAGGCAGAGGAGATGCCTGTTTCCCAACCCTCTCAAGCCTAATCCAAATACTATATAATGACTGTAGCATCCGAATGAAAGGAGAGACCTTACCTTTATCAACCACATCCCAGACTTCAACCTTCACAATATCATCAGTAGCTGGAAAAGGCACCCAGGCACATAGATTAGAAAAGTTTGCTCAGTTGCAGTTAACTCAGACACTGTTAGAGCTACCCCCGACCCACGTGGCATAGAGCAGATGGCTGGGTGTGTTTAAAAAAAACGAGGACAGGCCTATTCCGGCAACGTGCCTTTACCAATGAGGGGACCAGAGCAGCACGTGGCTCCAGTGTTGAGTTATACATCAGACAGCAAAGAAAAAAGTGCTTCTCTGTCCCCAATAGCTGGCAAAACTCACTCTTATAGTTCCAATGGATGCTGGTGACTTGGATCTCCTGGGTTGGGATATATTCCTCAACAAATTTCTTTCCCTGCAGCCGATGCCACAAAGTGGTCTTTCCTGTGTTCCTGTCACCTCGAATGACAATTTTCACTAGGGAAAGAAAAATGAAGGAATGATAAAGGGAGTCAAGAGCGCTGCAGAGACAAAAGACCAGTCGGTGTGCTTAAAGACAGGCATCTGCTTTCTAAGATAAAAGGAACGGTCGAGGCGGGAATGGCTATTGGCAGCCACAGCAGTACGTGCCAATAGTCACCGGCCTTTTCATTGAAAAATTTACTTTAAAAAAAATAAAACTGACGTCAAAAGAGTGTGACTGTGGAAAAGCAGGCTGCTGAGAAAATCGGTTGCTCTGGGGCAGTGAAAGCGTTATGGCAGGCCTTTGTGCTCAGCCAAGGAAATGTTAGGAGAACAGCCACTGCCCCCAACATTGTCCTACTCAAGCAGGGAAACTCAACCCAACCCATCTCAACACAGGCCTCAATGCCACTGCAAGGAACGGGACCCGGTTCTAAGGTAACTGAGGAGGATTGTGTTTCCCCACAGACAAAGCAACACAGGAGGGTAACGTGGCCTTCGTTGAAGGAAAGAAGTCGGAGAGGCACAAAAAAACATCCCAACAGCAGGGCCCCGTTTGAAGGACTGCAAGCAAATCAGCAGCTGAGACGGAGACCAAAGCAGGCAGGGGCTTCTCTTCCAAGGGACAGAGGGCAGAGCAGTTCAACAGAGACTGAAAAAAACTTGGCTTCGGGAACCGCCACTCGTTTTGGGAGTGATATCGGGGCCCTCGGGAGGGAAGTGGCGCTTGGCCGATGGGCCTCGGGGACCTCAAGAGCGTCCGAGCAAGCCCTTGATCCCCACCCACCCCCGCCCTGCCTGTTCGGGAGCAGCCAAAGCGGCCTGACGGGGCCTTTCGGGGGGCCCCAACCGGCCTCCCAACCAACGCTCACCCCACCATCAGCCGCAGCTGCTACGGGCCGGTCCCAGCCCTCCTACTCGGCCCTTCCCCTCGGAAGAGCCCGGGGCAGCCGACTCGCCCGGGCCGCCTTCACGCCGAGGCCTCCCATCCAAGCCTCCCCCCCCCCGGTCTCCGTACGGCTCTCTCCTGCCCTCAACGGCCCGTCCAAAGGCTCGGCAAGGCCTCCTCTCCCCTCCCTCGGCCGCCGCTCACTGTTATACTGGACGCCCTTGGCGAAGCGTCGCTGCAGCGCCTGGTTCATGGACTGGAGCCCCGCCGGGATGGGCTTGTCCCGCCCCGGGGCCTGCTCGGAGCCCACCAGCTTCTTCAAGGCCGACAGCATCGTCAGGCGTGGGACGGCGCTCCTCGGTCGCTTGCGCCCGGGACGGCGAGGCCGCCTACTTCTCCGCCCGCGGCCGCTGAGCCGCCGCCCTCCGCGCGGTCCCCGGAGCCGCCGTCCCCGCCGCGGCGGCCGGAGTGGCTTCCAAGGCGGGCGCCTCCGCTGCCGCCGCCGCCATCTTCCTTTTCCCTCAGCCAGCGGCCGGGGGGGGGGGGCGAGGGGGCGGCGCCGACGCAGGGCGCGCGCGGGGCCAGCTACGGCAGCCCGTGAGGGACGTTGCGGGAGGGACGCCGTGGCAAAGGAGGGCGGAAGCGGATACATCCCGGAACTACGGGGGCCCATGAGGACAGAAAGGGGTGCTTGGTCCTGCGATGACACCGCTTTTAAACCACGTCGCTACCCCGTAGAGCTCCGGATCTGGGGATGGAGGCGGGGCAGGAGTGCTTTTATTCAGAGCCCCGTTTTTGATGTGGGAGGGGGAGAGGCAGCAGCAGCATCTTAAGCGGGCTATGGCGACCAGTTTGGGACAGAAAGGGCCGGAAACGTAGAGGGGGGGGGGCCTCCGCGCTACCATCTGCCGCGTATCTTAGCAACCAGGCAAAACATGAAGCCTTAGAACGGTAGCCCGCGAGGGACAATAAGGGCTCCTCGAAGGGCGGTCGCGAGCTCTTTGTCGAGACCTTGGCTAAAGGCTGCCTAGAACCGCTGGGATGCTTGCACCCCCAAGCGGCCACCCGGGTCCTTGCAGGCAAAAGGCAGCACCAGGCATCTCCGCTGAGCCCCGGAAAGCCTCGCTGTCGACCCCGCTTCTTTGCACCTTCCGTGTTTGTGTGTGTGTGTGTGTGATGTTTGAAGCAAGTTCAATACCATTTTGAATAAATAATATATATTAAAAAACAACAACAGGGTAGAGTCAAATCCCCACATGCGAGAAATGGGGGTCGCCAAGTCCTTGGAAGCCTCATTTTTTGGCCCCCTTTTGCTTTTTCTTCATGGCCTTGGTCTTTTCCTCCATGAGCTTCAAGCTCTCCTTCTTGATCTCCTCCCGGCTGGGCAAGTAGCTGTGGTCGATGTCGGCAAAGTTAAAGGCTTCTGTGTGGGGCAGAGAGAGACACGGGGAGGGAGGGAGGAAATTGCAGCAGTGAGTCAGGTAAAGGAAGCCTCTGTTCTCTCTCTCTCTCTCTCTCTCACACACACACACACACACACACACACACACACACACACACACACGGCGGCCACCTGCTGAGCTAGGCTGAGGCGGAGACCCCGGGCCCACATCCCTCTGGGGCCAGGGCAGCCCCTTCTCCGCTGCTCCATGGTGGATCTAGTGCAGCCCCCCTCCTCCCTGGGAGAACACCAAAAGGGGTGGGGTGGGAGTTCTCACTCCAGGTGGGAGGAAACGCCAACAAGGCGTAACTTTCTGATCTGGCAGCAGTACCCCTTCCTCCCCCCCCCGCCCCAAGTGAAGCCTGACCCCCAAAGGGTCAGCAAGGCCGGGGCACAGGCCTTGCTGACCCTTTCCCCCCACCCCGATGCAAGGGACAAACCTCGGACATCCTCTTCGTCATCGTAAAAAGGGATCCTCCGGTTCTGGTGCGCATTCCTGGCGGTCTCCTCCAGGAAGTTCCGGAGGTGGACAAACGACTGCGCAAATGACACATTGGAATTAGAAGGGAGCAGGCGAGAGACGGAGGGAAGGAGAGAGCTTGATGCCCACCAGGATGCCCATGCCCGCTTGGGCCCAGAACTTCCCTCATCAGACTTTCTGCCCTGCAACTGGACCGGGGGGGAGGGGCTGTCTGGTACACAAGCAGGACTGGGCTGAGCCAGGGGAGGAAGTGCCCAGAACCCCTTGGAATTTCACAGGAGGCACAATCAGGATCCTGTTAGTCCCCGGGGCTCATCCCCCCCCTCTCCCCTGGCTCCTGGTCTAGCAGAAAGGAAGCGGCTTCCGCTGGGCCACAGCAGAAAGCTCACCTCGTCTCTCTCGTCTGGGCTGAATTTGTCGAAGGGCGAATGGAGCATCTTTTGGTTCAAATGCAGAAGTTTTGTTTCACAAAACTGCAGCTTCTCGAAGACGTCCTCCATCTTGGGGAAGCCCTCCTGCAAAGCAGGGGACAAAGGTCCAGAGCAGGCCCTCTTGTACCTGGGCTCTTCCCCCCTGCTCCTCTCCTCCCCTGTTTCCTCCGAAGGGAGGGAGGGGGCTTCCCTGGCGGCATAAGGGGCAGAGGAAAAGAGAGGAAGGTGACGGGCAGGGGGCTTCTCGGGTGCCTGCCCTGGATGAGGCCGAGGGGCTGCCGGCCAGAGGAACCACTCGAAAGGTGGACAGACCTGGCCGGGCACACTGATGTCGTATAGCCTCAAGATCAGGTTGTCGACCCCGTTCTCAAAATGGAGGAGAAGCTCCTGGTTCTTGGAGGCCTGGTCACGGACCCGCGAAAGCCGTTCTTCCTCCTCCTCCAGGTTCTTGGACAGGTCCTTTTCTAGCGTCTTTATGCTGGGAGGAGAAGCCACTTTTTACTTGGGGTCTCGTGCGTCGAGGCAGCCAGAGATGGCCCGGGGCAATTTTTTAGCCGTCTCTGCTGACCCAAGAGGCCGCAGGTACCTGAGGAAGCTCGGGGACTGGTGGAATTTCAGCTCGGCTCGCTGCAGCTCCAGAGCCTTCAGCTGGGACTTCAGGCCTCGCCGCTTCTTCTCCGATTTGGTGATCTGCTGCTGGAGGTTCTCCTCGGATTTCTTCTGGGCCATGAAGCGCCCAGCGATATCCTGGCAGGAAAGGAGGGAGAGGGGGACGAGATGCTTGTGTCCCTGGGGCCATCGCTGGGACCTTCCTTCCCCAGGCTTCCCCTCCCCAAATCGCTCCCCCTCCTCCTGATGCCTCAGAGCATCCTTCCCAGACACGGGGCTTCACCCATTCAAGCAGCTTCAGCCTCACGTCTGAAATAATGCCTAAAATGCAGCTCCTGGGGGTATTTTTGGAGAAGAAAAGCCCTCCCCCCTGGATAAGGGGCTGATGAAGCTCTCCTTGCGGTACTCCCGGCTGAGCTTTGGAGGAATTGCCTCCGAGGCAAGAAAACAGCCGGCCGGTTTCAGCTGTTGGACGTACCCAGAGATGCGAGCACTGCACTGCGCTTTTGATTTTCTCCACTTCGCTGATCACCAGACCTTGGTACTCAATCTGGGCCTTGGAAGCCTCCATCTTTGGCCCTGGAAGAACAGGAGACCCCCAGGTGGTTTCCAGCCCAAGGGCCACCAGCTGTGCCCTCTCAATATCTGGTGAGGATGGCTGGAGGCCTCCCCACCCCGCCGGGCATACTTACCCTTTGTTCCTTCCCGTAACACCAGGGCAGAGAAGTCCAGGTCTCGCCGGCCTTGCTGGTCATGAAAGCCAACCAACAGGTTAGGGCAGTGTTTCTCAACCTTGGCAACTTGAAGATGTCTGGACTTCAACTCCCAGAATTCCCCAGCCAGCATCCCCCAGCCAGTCCAGACATCTTCAAGTTGCCAAGGTTGAGAAACACTGGGTTATGGGAAGAAGCGGGCGCTCGCAAAAGGCAGAGGAGCCCCAGAAGCCCCGGGAGGAGGGGGGGGGCAAGGCCTCAGCCCTGAGCTGTGTCCCCTCAGAGGCACCCTAGATGCGGAGGGCCCACTCGGAGCCAGACCCCACCGCAGGGGGTCAAAGGAGGCCAGCAGACGCCTGGGAAGGGCTCACCATCCTTCGGTGCCTGTCAACGGCGTCCTTCGCACGGACGCGCTCTACCTGCTTCTTCTGGATGCTGAGCGAGTTCTCCCTGAACTTCTTCTCCGCAATCAGCTCATTTTCCGCGTTGGCCATGTCCATCTGCAGCCCCGGGGGAAGCGGAGGGTGAGTGGGAGCGCTGGGCAGAGGCTGAGGGGGCCGGGAGCCGCCCCCCTGTGGCTCTGACCTTGGCGGCCTCCATGGCTTCCAGCATATCCACAGCCATCAGGTCCACCCCCTGCAGCTCCAACTGGAAGGTGCCCACCCGGCGCTCCAAGTCGTCCAGGAGGAAAGGAAGCTGAGAAAGTTCCTGCAGGGAGGAGAAGATTCTGGAAGGAGCCGGGGGCGGGGGGGGTGAGGGGAGGCACCCTTGTCCCCAGCACGGCCATCAGGAGAAAAGGAGGAGCAGCCCTCTCTCCCTCTTCCCTTTGGAGAGCCCACAGAGCGGAGGGGCTTTCCGGTATCCACCGGGGAAAGCTTCCGGCAATGGGGTCAGTCCTGCGGAGCATCCAGGGTGGACACCCCCGCTCCCCGCCAGGCATGAGGACAGAGGGACTGCCAGAGTTTGGATCAGACCCAACAGCCTCTGCGAGCAAGAAGGCTCCCTGCAGAGGACGGCCGAAGCACCGGACTCACAGCTTTCAGCACATTCACCATCTTCACGTACAGGATGTGGACCTTGTCTGCAGTCACAATGTTGACCTGCATCTTCTCAATGTTGTTCTCCAGCTGGCGGATGGTCTGCAGGCAGAAAGAAGGCAGAGGGAAAGACGCCCCGCCCTCCCTGGGCATCCTAGGGGCCTCCGCCCCAGGACAAGGCGGGGCAGGGCAGGGACGGGTCTCACCTGGAGCTGCAGCTGGACCTCAGGGCTGACCCTTTCCAGGCCGATGAGGTCCTGCAGCATCACCTGGAGCTCCTCCAGGCGCTTCCCTCGGCGCCGGGCTTCGTACAAGAGGAGGTTGTGGGTGTTCATCCGGTCGAAGACCCACTGGCTCAGGGACTCTCGCGCTTGCTAGGAAGGGGGGGGAAGGGCCCGTTCAGGAGACCCGGAGGGAAGGCAACGGGGGAAGGTCCCGCCCGCCAGTTACCTCCACTGTATGTTTGGCCAGAGTGTTTTTCTCTTGCTTCCTGTCTAGGCAGGCCCTGCTGATCGTGACGTGGTCGTACTACGAGGGGCAGAGAAAGAGAGGCGAGCGGTTTCAGGCCGGCCGAGAGGGCTTGGGGTTAACCGCTACCCCCCTTGCCTCTCCTCCTCTCTGTCGTGCCAGGGAGCGCTCACCTTCAGCCCCAGTTTCAGCTCCTGCATCTCTGCCCGCAGGGTGGTGCGCAGAAAGGCGATGAGGTCCCTGTTCTTGCGCACGGCCTCTTCGCTTGCTTGTGTGCGGAGCCTCCTCCCTTGTTCTGGAAGGAAATGCGGGTGGAGGGGACTCACGGGGGGCCCCCCCGAGGGAAGAGGGCAGCTGCACTAGTCCCTTCTGGGCGGCCCTCCCATGAACAGCAGCCCAGCAAGACCCACTTGCAAAAGGCCAGCCGGGACACAAACACACACATATACACACACACACCCATCCCCAGGGAGGAAGATGCGAGGGTCCAGCCAAGTGGACGCGCTCGTCTACCTTGGATGTGGATGATGGACTGCAGTTCATGGATTTGCTCCTTCAGATCTTTATTCCTCTTGAACCTCATCCTGAGTCCCTTGGATCGCGCCTCCCTTTGCTCCCCAAAACCCTCCTCTGCGCCCGGCAAATGCCAGCCCAGCTCAGCCTCTCTTCTTCCAGCCTGGATTTGTGCAGCCTCCTCTGGGGGCTCTGTGACACCTGAAGGGAAATTGTGATGCCTGAATGTGTCACACGAAGGCATCACAATCTGAAGATTCCCCCTGGAATCCCCCGGGGAGTCTCGGCTGGAATTCTGCCCTGAAGATCCGCCGATTCTCCTGCAAAGGGGGAGGGGGGTTCCAGGAATCTCACACCCTTCGCCTCCCCCCCCCGAGGGGGTCATTCCCAGCTTCCCAGGAAAATGGCCGGCTTAACACATGGCCAAGGGCCCCCCTCCCGATCCCCTGCTGGGAAAGGCTCCCCATTGCTGAGGCTCTGGAGATTTGCCAGCCTCTGGTTCAAGCTGGCTTCCCCCCAGAGCGCCCGAGGCTGAGCTGGGAGGCTGCTGAAGCCCCTCTTAGGCCCCAGAAAAGATCCTCCTGGCTCTGCCTGCATCCCATCTGGGACAACCGGCCTGTTTCCGGTGTGGCCGGCTGAGCTGCCCATCTTTTCAGCTGGCATGGAGCAAGGCTGGAGGCCTGTTTATAGCAAAAACAGAGGGGAAAAACACTTCAGATTTTGGGCCCCTGTGATGAATTCTGGCTGCTGGCCTTTGATAACGCTGTGTGTTTGGGATCCAATGTCCAAGCTGAAAACTTTGGAGGGGTTACAACCTCTGGGGCCGGTTGTTGTCTCCCACTGTTTGCGTTGGTTAATGATTCTTGGGAGAAGGAGCACAGACAGCCGGGGAGGGCTTGAGGGTCTTCAGGCTGGCGGAAAGACCCCGGGGTATCAGGACGCCTCCAAAGCCAGAGTCTCCAGGTATGTCCTCCTGCAAGGGACAAGGAGGCAGATCTGCCCACCTCCCAGGACCCTCGGCCTAACAGGAGGCTCCCCTCTGGGCAGTCAAGCCAGGGCATGGCGAGACCCCTTTGTCTCAGCTGAAGGGACTGGGAAGACTGGGAAAGAAGCCCCCATCACCTTATCCGAATCCATTTCTCTCTCCCCACCCTGTATTTTTTTTTTGAGTATTTTATTAGGATTTATAGGCCGCCCTTTTCCCTGAGGGGACTCAGGGCGGCTTACAATCATTAGGGAGGGGGTGCAATTCAAAACAAACAATATGTGAACAAAATAAATAAAGTAATAAAAACACAACTTGCATTCAACATTCAACACTCGGGTGGGGCAAATTAGAGACTTATCCCCAGGCCTGTTGGGATAGCCAGGTAAGGTTCAATGGGGAGGGCTCTTGCCGGAGACCCCGTCTTCGGGCTCCCAGGCGGATGCATTCATCGCAAGGCCGTTCACCTGTGGTGCGGCCCACAGGCCAAAGTTCAAATTTCCCCATGCTAGAAAAACAAAGCTGCCCCGTTGCAGCGGCCAGAGGTGCCCATCGGAGCCGAGCAGAGCAGAAGTCCAGCCATGGAGCCCCCGGTGCTTCTTCTCGTCTGCACCGCCGTCTTCCTCTCGGCCAGCGCCAGTCCAGTCGCTCCAGCCGACACCATCCAAGTCCAGGAGGATTTTGAGGAAGCAAGAGTAAGACCCCCCTTTGTGTTGAGACGATAGAACGAGGAGTGGGGCCCTTAAAGCCCTTTCTCCGACTCTTACGGATGTGCCTGCACTCCGCCAAGAGAGTCGTAGCGAGGACTGGGTTCCTAGCTAGAAATACCACATATCGGAGGACTGGCACCAAAGGAGGAACGCCAGCCTTGTAGGAGTGGAGGTTGAAACTCTGCCAAAGTCTGCCGTGGGCGCCGGACGTGGCCTTAAGATGGCCGCTTTCGGGTTGTTCTCACCAGGTCTATGGGAAGTGGTACGCCATCGCGCTCGGCACGACCTGCAAGTGGATGAAGAAGTATAAGGAGCGCTTCCTGATGGGGACACTGGAGGTGGCTGCGGGGGACTCTAGCAATGAGTTATCGGTCGCTTCCATCAGGATCCGGTAAGTCCAGCCCGCCTGGCTGGTTAAGACCTGCCAGTAATTACCCATCAACGCCACCTCATAGGTTCTCAGCCTCTCTCTCCCACCCCCCCTGCACCCCCTTGCAGGCAAGGCACCTGCAGCCGAGCGGTGGGAGTCTACCAGAAGAGCAGCATCCCCGGGAAATACCAGTACTATAATTCTAGTAGGTTGGGGGGCTTCGGTGCCCGGCAGGTGGGCCTGGGAGGGAAGGGGGGAGCATTTGTAGCCCACCGTCTCAGGCCCTAGGAAGGCTCAGAGTGGGCTTCCTGGGAAGGGGAAGGAAACGGGGGAGGGGATGCATTCAGAGGGGGGGGAATCACTCTGCCTTCCCTTCCCCGTCTTCCCCCCAGGGTGGGAGACCCACATTGAGGGCTACGTGGCTCGCACCAACTACGATGAGTATGCCTTCCTCGCCTGGAAGAAGAACAGCAGCTACGGCTACTCCGTCACCACCCAACTTTTCGGTAGGGGCTGCTGCAGGGACGGGAGCCTGTCCGGTGTGAAACTGAACATGGGGGGGATCTCGGGCCAGAGGGCCAAGAGAGGGGTTGCCGAGGGCCCCCACAGCCTCCAAGGCACCCCCCCCGAGGCAGATCTGACTGGGGTCCCCCCTGCCTCCAGAAAGACCCCGCTCTCTGCCCCCCACCAGCTGGAGACATGGCACCAGGGGACCCACAGCGGAGGAGCTCACCCGGGAGTGGCAGCCTGGGGGTGCCAAGGTGGACAGGGGTCCAAGGGCAAAGGAAGCCTCCCCCACAGCCTTCCTGTTTACCCTGGTTTTCAACGTGGGGGTAGGGGAGAAGAGTTTGCCCTCCAGGGCTGCTGGGAGCCGAGCCAGGCGGAGGGAGGCCGTTCTAAGCTCAGAGGCACCTTTCCAGGCCTCCTGGCCAGGGCCCGGGTCAGCCTCCCCCCCCCCCCAAGCAGCTGGACGGCCCTTGGCTGCTTTGGGGGAGGAACCGGACCTCCCCGCGTGGAGGACAATCCCCACCACGCCCTGAAACGCAGCCATGTACGGAGAGGTAGCCTGCTACTGAAGATGGAGGGTCAGCTCACCCTCCTGCCGCACGGGATGGACTCCATATGCCCAAGTCGCTCCCCTCTTGTCCATTGCAGGGAGGAGCCCCCACCTGCCCGAGGACCTGATCGAGGAGTTCCGGCAGTTCTCGCTGGCCCTGGGAATTCCGGAGGACTCCTTCTTCAGACTGACGGAAACAGGCAAAGCAGACGCTGGAGGGGAGGAGGGGAGGGGTCTTCTCAGACCAGGGGGTGCAGGGGGAGGGAGGGGGGGAGGTCATGCCACAGTCCTTGAGGCTGCCGGGCTCGGCTGCCCCTCCTGCCCTCAAAGAGTCACCTGCAGTGGAGACAATGCCCCCCTCTAACCGGTCTCTCTCTCCTCAGGGGAATGTGTCCCCCCCCAGCCAGAAGTCACCCTGCAGGTACTACTACTTCCTCCGGGGGGGGGCTCCCTGGGCTCAGCCCTTAATGCCCCTCTCCCCACTTGAGCTCACGGCTGGCCCATTTTCTCCCCCAGAGGGACCGGAGGAGCACCTGGGATGAGGACGCAGGCTCTGCCGATGGCTCCCCATCGTTTATGGGGGGCAACAGGGAAGGTGAGCTCCCCGGGAGGGCTCAAGCCCCCTTCCCTAAGCTGGCGCTCCCCACAGCTGCCCCCAGAGGACCCTCATCGGCTGGGCGGTCAGTGACCAGGGCAGTCTGGGCACGACTCCAATGATGCCTGCTGGGGGTTACTCCTCCGCTGCCTGGGTCGGCTCTCCCGGGCACAGCCCCCAGTCCACCTGGCATCAGCCTCTCCCCCCACCCCTGCAATCCCACAGACTTCTGCCTGCAGCCCAAGGACGCCGGCCCCTGCCTGGGGATGGAGCTGCGCTATTTCTACAACACCACGTCCCAGAACTGTGAGAGATTCTTCTACGGCGGCTGCCGGGGGAACCAGAACAACTTCCACTCCGAGCGCGGCTGCCTGCAGACTTGCCGCACGGAGGGTGAGTGCAGCAGGGCTGGGGGTTCCAGCCCCCCCTCCCCGTCTCCATCCCGCCTGGGCTCCCAGTGGCAACCTCTCCATCCCTCCCTCCCTCTCTGCCCGCAGCCGCCTGCCGCCTGCCCATCATCCCCGGGGAGCCCTGCAAAAGCACCTTCTGGGCTTTCGATGCCAAGCAAGGCCAGTGCCTGACCTTCCAGGGCTGCGGAGGGAACGCCAACAAGTTCTACCTGCAGAAGGAGTGCCAGGAGTACTGCGGCCTCCTGCCCAACGGTAGGTGGGCAAAGAGGCCCCTGGCGGCCGTCTCCCACGGGGGATGCCATCCTAGAGGGGAGGGGGGAGGCATGGGAGGGGGGTTACTCTCTGCATGGGGGGTGCCCTCTGTATCCCGAGGGAGGGGCCTTCTCCAGCCTGATCCTCCGCCCCCACTGCCAGGCCACCTGGCCCTCCTGAGCACTTGGCGGGGAAAGGGACCCAATGCCCCTGTCTCCCCTTGCAGACGGGGAGGAGTTCTTGCACCCGTGAGAGGCCAGGAAGCGAGAGGGGCAGCCGAGAGGACCAGCCCTCTTCCCAAAATCCTGCTGGCATCAATAAACGCAGCTGCTGGACCGAAGCGAGCCCGTCTCCTCACTGTGGGACCCTCCCTCTCCCGGGCATCTCTTGCCGCCACACGTTGCTCTCGTGCCCTCCGGCCATCTTTTCTGCAGGGCAGGCTCAGGCCGAGGAGTTTGCTCCCCCATCTCAAGTCCCGAGGGTCCAGGAGAGGGTGGGGGCTTCTGCCATCCTCTCCCTGGTGGCTATTTTCCCTTGGGACCAGCAGGGGCGCCAGGGGGTCGTCACGGTCTTCCCCCACAGCTCCCCCCCTCCCCAGGCCTTTGGGAAGGTGAGGGCTTCGCCTCTCCCCATCACTTCTTCAGCTGCCTTGGCTCCAGCCCTACCCCGGGGCAGCCCTTCATGGCACTCCGACCACCACGGAGGTTATGGCCTGTCCGGCTGCTGCTCCAGGCCGGCTGGGACGACACACACACACACACACACACACACACGGCCCTGGGCTGAATGGGCAACTGCTCCCCGCCACACCAGGCCTGGCCCAGCCCTCTCCCACCAAAGCTGCCGCTGCTCCTCAGCCCCCTCCCCAAAAGGGACCCCTCCGTGCTTTGCAGCCCTTAACAAGAAGAAAGCCTCGGTTGTCTCCAGGCAGGGCAGGATCCGATGACCGAGATTTTCTGTGTGGCTGAGCAGGGTGAATGGCGCATTGAGAGCGGAGACCTGCGGCTGGCACCTCCGCCCGGGAGGGACCCCTCCTCGCCTGGCTTTCCTTCCTGGGAGGTGGCGAGCGGGGAGGGGATCTGAATGGAGAGGCCAGGAAGGAAGGACCCCCCCTCTCCAAAACCAGGCACTGAGGGGAAGAGGCTCTGAGGGGGGGGTCAGCCTCCTCCCCTCCCCACTCGCATTGTCAAGCGGGGCTGCTCTGGGGAAGACCCCTGACTCTGGGCAAGGAAGCACGGACTGGGGCAGGGGGCACAGGTCACTGGGGAGATCATGCCCGTGAGAGCCATTTAGCCCCCCCCCCATTTAATGAGGCTGCAACGTTATCTCTGAGTGGATGGGAGGGAGGTAACACAGCAGGGTTGAGGCTGCCCACAGAGGGGCGGTAGATCTCTGAAGTGCCAGCCCGAAAGACTGGCAGAACCTGTGGCCACTTAAAGGCTGTGTGGCAAAATGGAAGAATTCCCCTCCCAGTTCTCATCCAGGACCACCAATACCTGGGAGTGGGTCAGGAGGACCCTTTGCCCGAGGCCTTCTGCAGCTCCCTGCCCGGCCCCTCTGGGCCAGGCCTCCCACCCACCAGCCTAGGCAAAACAGCCTCCCTCCCTCCTGGATTTAATGCAGGGCTCTGAATGAGGAACTGGAGCTCCCTGTTTAATGGATTTGAATGTGAAAAGCTGGGGGGGGGGGGGCTGGTGGGAGCCTCCTTTGTTCGGTGGCTGCTCCTGGCATGGCTTCTGCAGTGCCCCCTCCGCCCCTTTCTGGGGACCCTCATTAGCATACCAGCTGCTTGAGAGAGGGGAGCAGGGGGAGGAGGGAGGGGCTGCCCTGGGAATGAATAGCTGGAAAAAGGCTGAAGGGGAACAGTGGGGGGGGCGGGTGAGGGGGGCAGAGAGGGCCTCAATGCGGCTTTGAAAGGAGCCAGAGGGGGGGGGGCGAGGGGTGCAGGGAACCAGCCCGTCTTGGGGGAAGAAAAGAGCTGCGTGGCGGGGGAGGGGGAAGAGGTGACCCAGGAAGAGGGGCTGAATGAGACCCCCGTTCTGCACACAGGGGAGGGAGGGGGCCGCCTTCCCCTCGGCAGCCCCACCAAGACGAGGGTGTGGGAAAGACCCCAGGCTCACAAAAGGCCCTGCCACCAAGAAGGTCCACCCTGCGTGTCGGAAGAGCTGGGTAGGCGGGCCACCTCCACTCACCCCCTCTGGCCGGGGGCCAAGACAAGGAGGGGCCTCTCCCCTGGGAGCTGGTTGCAGAAGGGCATGGGGGGGTGCATGGGGGAGCCAGTTCACACCCAATGCAAAGGCCCTGCTGAAGAAGGGCCCCTCTGGAGAACCTGGGCAGATTTGCTGTGCCCATTCAGTCACCACCTCCCTCCAAAAACCTTTAATGTAAAAGCAGCATTTTTTCCAACTGGGTTCCTGGTCTGTGGGTGATGCAGACCTAACCCCCCTCCCCCAGACTCCACAGCAACCAGACCCCCCCACCCCACAATCACTTCGGATAAGGAGACATTCAAAGCGGACACCCCGCCCCTCTGATGGATGAGGGATTTTTTTCTCTCCTGTGCGTCAATCACAAGGGAAACGAAGCCCTCGGCCTCCCCCTCCTGCCCGCCCAAGACTGAGCGGTGCCCTCCTCCATCTGTTTTGGAGCCAGCCGCACAAACAAAAAAACGGGAGACAATTGCAGGAAACACTTGAGCAGTTCAGAATTCTTTCTCAGGTTTCGGTCTCGCAAGGCAACACAGGACAATGAGATTCGGAAAAATAACATCGAATGAGAATAACAGGCTGGCAAGGGCCTAGAGCAGCCAAAGAAAAAAGAAGTTTTTAAAGAGAAAAACCACACAGTGTTGATGCTTGGGAGTTTGGTGGAAGGCCAACCGTCCAGGGCTGGAGGGGCCCAGGAGCCTCCTTGGTAGCCAAGTGGGGGAGCACCCCCGTCCCTTCTTTCGATGCCCCGTGGCATCTTCTCTCTCTCCTCAGCTCAGCCCACCTTGCAATCCAAAATGCCCAGAGCTGCTGGAGAAACTCTCAACCCAGCTGGCAGGGTTTCCCACACCACAAAGCAACCTGCCCAGGTGCCAGCCGTGGGAAAGGGGCTCAAGGTTGCTGTACCGAGGGGCGAGTGCCATCGCCCCCCCCCCCAGGCTGCCCTGCCCTGCTCTAGGGTAGCCCAGGCCCTCGGAGGATCGGCTAATGCTGTACAGGCTAAACCTGGAGGACTTAAGGGGCTGTGCTGCTTCAGAGACCAAAGGAAGGACCCTTCCCCATTTCTGCCTGATTCTGGTGTGGGATTAAGAGGAGGCAGGCATCCCATCCCCATCTCCAGCCCTGCCAGGAGCCAGAGTGGTGCCGAGGGGCATCCGTTGCCCTAGCAGGCCAAGGCAAGGGGCCCAATCGGACCTCCACGGTACGCAGTGGCTGTGCTCCATCTCCCCCCTCCACAAGGGCAGGGCATCTTGAAAGCCCCCGTGGGGGGGGGGGGTGGAGAAACCTCTGCCTTCTAGGAAACTACCACTTGCTTAGCGAGTGGCCTCATTGCCAGATGGCACAACTGCCTGGGGCAACAGGCTGAGGCAGCCCACCCCATTCGCTGCCCTGGTTCAGTGAAGGCCAGCTTCCTGCCACCACTTCAGGGCAGAAATGCCACCCCATATAAGGATGCCAGCCTCAAGAACCCTGCACAACCAGGTGCCCTCCCATGGTTGCTGGGTGGGGACCCAGTGGCCCTCCAGATATTGTCGGAATCTCCTCTGGGGCCTTTGTGCCCACTTAACACTCAGCAAGGGAGAGAAACCAAGGGGGGGGGGATTTCTTCTGTCAAAAGAGGTGAGGAGCTACAGCCCAAAGCCATCCGGATGCTCTGAACTGCTCCTGGCAATGGAGGCTCTCCTTCAGAACTCCCTTCCATCAGTCCCAGGCCTGCTAAATTCGCTGCAGTTTGATCCCGTTCCCTGGCAGCCTTCCAGGCCGTCCCGACTCTCCCTCTTGGCGAGGAATGATGGGAGTTGTAGTCCAAGACAAGGGCACCACTCTCTCTCTCTCACGCACACACACACCCGCCCCCTTGTCCGTGAGCCTTGCCCGCTTCTCGCTCCCTGCCCCTCCGCAGCTTCCTTGAAATCGCAGCCTGTGGTTGGAAAAGAAAAACAAGGCACACACGAACATAGGAACATGTTTTTATATAAAAAGATCAGTGGAAAAATTATTTATAATTTTCTCACCCTGGGACTACACAATGCTATGATATACTCAGAAACACACACACACACACCCAACCCCGTACAGCCTTGCAAGCCCTTTCATCCAGTTAAAAAGTGATCATACAGTGAGCCACATAAAAGCTTCAACATAAGCCTAAAATTCTCCACAAATTAATTAACATAATTAAGAAAGGTATTTGCCACCTAGGAAAAAAAAGGGGGGGGTAGAAACAAGACCACGGTGTAGCAAACGGCTGCTCACTTAAGTAATCTGCGGGTCAACTTCTTCCAATGTCTGGTTTTTCCCCCCACAAAGGCGAATGTGTTTTCCCAAGAAAAATATTTAATAGACCTGAAGATGATTCAGCGCAAAACTGGTGCATCTCAAAACACCCCCTCTTCCTCTTTAAAGAAAGGCAAGAGACATTTCCCATTTTGGCACAAAGGATCCAGCAGCACAAAATAGCCAAATAACACCTTCCCTTTTATGTCTCAGTTGGGGGGGGGGGGATGACACACATAACACCTGGCTACATTCAATACCTTTACAGCAAGAGTGTGCAATCTTGGGAACTTTTAAGACTTATGGACTTCAACTCCCAGAATTCCTCATCCAGCCATTCTGGGAGTTGAAGCCCACAAGTCTTAAAAGTTCCCAAGTTTGCACACCCCGGCTTTACAGGGTTGCATAGAAAATATCACATTTACTCCCTCCTGCTGTGTCAGCCGAAGAGCACAAGTCCCACTGAGTTGGGCAGCTCTTGGTTTAAGAGCAAGGATGCTTAGCAGATCCCTGTGGGAAGGAACCTCATTGGCCAGCTCAGAGAAAGGACCTCAAAGGCAGATCTTCCCAACTCAGTTCCCATAGCAGGGGGGGGGAGGGGAACCACCTCTTGGGGGGGGAGGGGATTTTCCCACTAGTTCTAGGCAAGAGTGGGGGATGGTAGAAACCAGGCAACAGAACAAGCCTCATGGATATTTTATTTCACACCGCACACCCCCTGGGGGGGAAAAGGGTTTCACAGTCTCCAAAGGTATACTTTTCATATATAAAAATATAAATATGTGTTAACATCTTTACATGAGTCTTCTTTAGAAAAACGGGCTTTCGACCAAGATCTTTTCCTAAAACTGAAATCTGATCTTGGATTTCTGAATACAACCTACTTTTATTTTCTCATTTAATAACTATGCCATAAATGTTATGACATTTTATTGTGGCAAATCTTGTTTTAAGACAAAAAAGAAATCATGTGCAACTCTAAAACACCCCCCTCAAAGTTGAAAAAAAAAAAAGGAACTGGTTCTCCCTGCCAAGCACAGACTAAAAACGCCACAGTCAGGAGGGCCACCCCCGCAACCCCCCCCAGCAGTTCCCACCAGGGCTGGTGAAGCCCCAGCCCCATTCCTTGCAAATCAACCAGTCAGAGTAAGCGAGGAGGAGGAGGGGGCTGCAGAAAACAGGCTCCCTTTTGGGGGAGGGCATGGAGGAACGGGAGATAGCAAAATAACTCAGTGCAATTGGGGGGGGGGGGAGAATTATTGCAGGAATTAGGGAAGAAATAAACCGAATAGCAACTGCTCCAAAAAAACTGCATTTTCTGAACTACCAAAATAAACATCCCTTCAAACATAAACGCTCAAGTCACTAATTATTCATGTTCACACACATCCTTGCACACGTACAAGATAAATACTTAAAGCGCAGCCCAAACACAGTGAAAAACTATATTTTAAAAGGTTTAATGGCTATTTGATGGGGGGGAGAAGAGGCGCGGGTGATATGGCGGTGAAAGGGATATTTCTCTCTCTCTCTCTCTCTCTAGTGCACACGAAAAGGGGGGCAGAAGAGGCGGGTGGCTTCCTCGACATTCATGGGGGGCTGCCTGGGCGCACCACACCAGGCAGAGACTCAAGAGCAGCATCGAAGGCACACGGGGCAGTCAGTTTCGGGGCACGGCGGGGCCTGCTCCGTTCCGAAGCGACCCCCGCGTGGAAATCGCCTCCTTCGAAAGGTTCGGGTTTCAGTAGTTTTGCTTTCCCTCCATCAGCAGCAGGGGGCGCCCTCGATCTTTCGGAGAAGCTTCCTAAGCGCCCCCTTTCTCCGCGGAAGAGCCGGGCGAAATTCACCCGTTTTGAAGGGGGGGTTGGCCCGCCCGCCCTCCGGCAGAGCGGATCCAAAGGCGGCCAGGAGGGCGAGAGCGAGCGGGGAGGCCGAGAGGGCTGCGCCGGGGAGGGGCGAGTTCGGTCTGGACACCAGACAAATGCGACGAGCGTCTTGCTCCGGAGCAAGAGCCGGAGATCGGGGAAAGCGCCCCGCGGCTGGGCTGGGAGGGGAGCGGCCGTGGCAGCTGCTGGCGGCGGAGAACCAGGTCCGGGGCGCGGTAGGCAGCAGATGGTCGGCCCCAAGGAAGGAAGGAGCGAGCGGGGGAGCCAACACTGGAAGAACCGAGGTAGATGAGAGGCAGAGCCGTGGCGGGTCGGAGCGCGGCGGCTCCCGAAGGGCGGGGAGGTCCGGGCCGGCGCCCGCGTCTCCTCGGCCCGAGTGGCGGCGCCGGCCGGCCAACAGCGCGCATCTCTCCTGCGCTCCGTCCTCCAGGCGGGCTCGGTTGACGGAGGCGCCGCCGCGCTCGCCCGCGGGCCGGAGGGCTTTCGGGGCGCCACCGCCGCCATGGAGCTGCCGGAGCGCGCTCAGCCGCGGCCGCCTCCCCCCGCGCCGCCTCCCCCGCCGGCGGCCGAGTACTTGGCCTTGGTGATCAGGTAGAGGACGATGTCCTGGTGGCCCCCGAAGGCGGCGATGTGCAGGGCGCTCCAGCCGTCGCGGTTGGCCAGCCGGATGTCGGCGCCGAACTTGACCAGCAGCTTGACCAGCTCCAGGTTGCCATCGATGACCGACTGGTGCAGCGCCGTCTGGCCCTCGGGGCCGAAGGAGTTGACGTTGAACTCGCAGCTGCTCATGTTCTGCAGCAGCGAGTGCAGCTCGGCCGTGTTCCCCTTGCGCACCGCCTCCTGGAAGACGCGCTGGCTGGGCGCCGCGCGGGGGGCCGACAGCTCCGCCTGGCTCATGGCTGCGCGCCCGGCTGGCGACGGGGCAGGCGCCGCGCCCGGCCCCGCATGGGCGAGGAGCGCGGGCCCCGGAGAGGCCGGCCGGCCCGCTTCGCCGCCGCGCAACGCCGGGCTCCTGGCTCCGCACCGCGCCCGGGATGGGCGCCTGGCTCGAGGGTGGCTGGCGGGCGGGCGGGCGGGCTGCTACGGGCGGCGGGCGCCGCGGGTCGGCCGGGGACTGAGCGGGCGGGCGGCGGGGGCACTTTTTAGGCGGCCCCGTGACATTTGCATAACAATGGCCCAGGCCCGGCCCTCCCCACCCTCTCGGGAGCCCATTGGCCGCCGCCTGGCGAGGGCGGGACGGCAGAGCCCCGCCTTCCCTGCGCACGGCCCGAGGTGTGTGTGTCTGTGTGTCTGGAGGGGGGGGGGGGCTTCCCAGGGTCGGCCGCGCTCTGTCCTCGCTCGCATTGCGGCAGTCAGAGGGGCCAGGAGAGCACCGGGGGTCGCCCTGCCAGTCTTGGCCTGCGAGAGCTCCTCTTCCAGCCCGGGTCGAGAGGAAAAGGGGGGCTGTTGCTGCCCCCCACTTGGTCTTCCCAGGGGCAGGGAAGGAAGGGGCAGATGCAGCCCAGGAGGGGTTTGGGCTCAGGAGGAGCAGAGCGGAGGGTATGTCTTTCTTCTGAGGCTCCCCAACCCCCATTTCCCAATTCTCCCCCCCTCCTCCTCGGGAAAAGACTCAGGCTCATCCATCAGCCCAACTCCTGAGTAAAAGGAGCCAGCTGACAAGGCACCCCTTTCCCAAAACAGCTCCTGCACTTTTAAAACAAGCTTGTGAGGCAGAAATTCAACAGGGGTTGCTACCATCCCTCTTACTTTCTGCTCAGAAAATGCTTGCCTGGCTGGATCTCTGCTGCTCCAACTCTGAAAAGGCAGAGCCTTTGGTGAAAAGAAACCCTGTGAAGTCCGAGGGGCTGAAGCAGCTGCCCCCCCCCTGGACCCTCGGTAGCTTTCAGACCCCACAGATCTCCCAGATGCCCCTCCTGCCTCGCTCTCTCTGGAGGGCTCCCCGTTGGGCATCCCACCCACACGACTCCAACAAAATAAACTACAGCACAATTCCCTGGCTCAAGAAACAACAAACTGGCTTGTTTGAAAGGCCCGGTAACTCACCTGTTTGCTCAGCCCCAAAGGAACAAGCAAGTGACTGTCAGGTTCGCCCCCTGCCTGCTGTTGCTGTCCTCGGGTCCCAGCGGAAGGATCCAGGGCATCCTGGAAGACCAAGCAGGCCCAAGTAACGTCAACGGTCTGGCTTAAATTCTAGGCAACAAACCTGGGGGCTTGGGCGGAGGGGGCAGCACAACCTCAGCTCCCTCCTTGGTCCAGACAACTGCTAGAAATGCCAGCAAACCCACTGGAAAGATCTTCCAGAAAAGGTTCCTCTGCTGTCCCCAGTTGTTGCTTTAGAACACAAAATGTGAGCGCACTTTTCTTGTGGTTTCCAAGGGCTGCTATTGGCAATTTTGGCAGAAAAATAGCAAGTAAAGGCTTTGTGATGGGGTGCAAAAAACCAGCCCCCCAGGGCCTCTACCTCTTCCTCCAGCTCCTGCCCCCCTGGTGGAGACCCTGGGAGAGGCTAGAGGGGGAGAGGTGGGGTGCAGGAGCCCCCTTGGTTCCAGGCGGTCTGTGGGTCCCTGCCTGCTTCAGAAAGAGGCCTCTTTTCTGCCATAGGGCCTGCTCCCCAAAGGGAGGACTCAGTTTACATGGGGCAGGAGGAGGCAGGGGGCCCTTATCAGGAAGCAGATCTATTGAAAAGATTGCTGGGCAAACAAAAGGCAGAAGCCGCAGCAGCCAAGCCCACAAAGGAACTGCTGACTCAATCAATTTCAGGGGGGAAGAGGAAGAAAACTGAAAGTGGAACAGAGGGGGGGGGGGGAGAGACAGGGGGCAACCGGGGCGTGAGAAAAAACCCAGGCACTGGCCAAGGAGCCCTTAGAACAAGATGAAAGGAGCCTGGACTCTCCAGAGAGAGCCGTTCAGGGCAAGGACCGGCAGGACCACCTCTGCCTCCGAGCGAGAGCCGCTTTTCTCCCTGCTCTTCTGCCTGAGGGGCGACCCAGCCACCCACCGCCAGGCAGCCAAGGAAGCTTTGGGGGCACTTTCTCAGGCGGGGCTTGTGGGGGGGGGGCGAGGAGGGGGAGGGGCTGGAGCCACCTTGTTCTTCGCATGAATATCAATCAGGGCTGGCAGGAAAGTAGCGCCCCCCCACCCGCCCTCCAGTCCTGAGCTTCGGGGCAGCAAAGCCCCCCTCCCCAATCATTCCGGCTCCTCAGGGAGGGGGGTCCTTGGGCCAGGCTGGAGGGGGAAACGGAGGCCCTTCGCACAACAGCTCCAGTTGGGCCTGAGGCTGGGGAGCGAGCGGGGCAGACTCCTGCCCAGGCCCGGTGGGAAATGTGGCTCTTTCTTCGTTTTCAGCGGGTGGGAAGGGGGCCAGCTCCGCGGGGCGCCCTCCTCACACCTACCTGGGCGCGCAGAGTGGGGCTTGCCGCTTTGTGCCCGAGGGGAGCCTCTCCTCTCCTCTCCCGGAGCGGCAGCCTTGGGAGCGCGCCCGAGGGGGGCCCGTGAGGGGGACGCGGGGCCGGGGCGACCCTCCCCTCCCCCCTCCCTCCGCATGAGCGACGCGGTCCGAGGCGGGCGGCCCTCCTTGCAGGCGGGGGCGGGGCCTGTCGGCGGGGGCGGGGCCGGCGCGGCCTCATTACCGTGAACCCGGGAGCGTGGGAAAGTCTTGCGCCTTTCTTCCCAGCCGCGGGGGGGGCGGGGCCGGAGGGGCGGGGCGCGCGCGCACACGCGGGACTCGCGGGGGGGGGAGGGGGAGATGGCGCGCCCGATTACAGCTCGCTGCGGAGAAACGCCGCCGGCATCTCCGCCGAGATCTCAGGCGGAGAAGTGCAGTTTCGCTTCTGCCCGTAGCGAGCGAGCCCCGTGCAGAGGCGGCGGCGAGAAAGCAGCCCCGGCGGCGGAGACCGAGGGAGGGAAGGGGAAGGGTCCCCGTCCGTCCGGAGAGGCAAGCGGGGCCAAGGGAGAGCCACCCTGGCAGGGACGCCGACTGAGGGCTTTTGCGGGGGAATCCTTGGCTGGCCCTCTGCAGGGCGCATCCTGCCAACTGATCTCTCCTGGGCAAAGGGGGCACCGTGAGGGGCACAATCGAGGCCCTCTATCCTCATCGTCCACTCTTCGCAAATGAGAAGTGCACAATTTCTGCCGGTCTTTGATGTCGCTTTTGTCCCTTTCTCCAAATGCCACTCAAGGCCAACCTTCCAGGCCTCCTTTCGTGCCCAAGGAAAGCTGGTGCCCAATTCCTGGGCACCAGGGCCAGCTGTGTTCTGCCTCCTCTCCCCCTGCGGGATCCCACCTGCAGCGGTGGTACTCCAAACCTTGGTCCTTTTATTACCAGGGGACGCAATGCCTGTCTGGGCACCTCCGGCCTTGTGGGGGAGGAGCGGGGCCCTCTTGGAATCCAGAGCTGCTTTTTGGGGGGGGAGGGTTGGCAGACTGTGCCAAGAGGCCTGGCCACCTCCCTCCTGCGGATGCCAAAGGCCGGAAGGGTCAACGTCCTCTGGAATCGAGCGAGCTTCTCTCGAGATGCTCAGAAACCGCTTCCTGCCCTTTGGCTGGCTGCCTTGGGGACAGGACGAGGGAGGGAAATGAAACTTCCTTCCGGAATTACGGATCTCCTGTGCCAGGAGAGCAAACCAGGCCCCCAGCACAACTTCCCCACCGGGAGACGGATGGGCCTCTGGCCTCCTGCAAGGGCTGCTCTCGAGGGCACCTTGAGCTCCTTGGGAATATCCGAGCGAGCCTTCATCCTTGGCAGAAGTGTAACTTTAAACATCCGATGCTTAAAAGTAGAAAAGGCCTCTTCCTAAAGCTGGTTCTTGGTGAGCAAAATGTGGTTGGAAAGAAGTAACACAAGAGAAGCAAAACTCCATCGCTTAAGTAGCACTGTTGTTTATTGTCCTATAAACTGCAGCTGAACATCTGAATGCGTAAAAATTCATATTTTGCTTGCACAAATCTACCACCCCCGGCAACGTTTACACCATGACCCAAAGTGGTGAGATCTGTTTGTCCCGCCCTGCAGAGGTCTTTGCTCTTCTGTGAAGCGAGGGGGGGTGCGGCTCTTTGGGGGCAGGGGGGACAGAGCCAAAAAAGCGCCTGGAGGAGAGAGAGAGCGCGCTGTCCTCCAGGCTGAAGGTCCAGATTCCTCAACGCAGCCTAAAGGTCTCCCTGTGGAATCTCCTGGCAAAAGCTCAGAGGAGAAATGGGCCAGCAAAGAAGGGGCAAGAGGAGGGGAGGGGGGGTGGGCTGGCTGGGATCAAGGGAGACATTTCTTGCCAGGGCCTCTTATCTCCAGAGAAACAGCGACGGGGGGGGGGGGGGGGGGGGGGGGAGATACAGTTCTACAGCAAAGGCTCCAAGTTGCACTGTGCAGATGGGTGTTGTTGGTGTGTGTTGTGGAAGCCCCCAACCCACAAGAGAACATTTGGTCCTGGGATCTAGGATGCAAATGCTGCTACCAATCCATCTCACCCTAGAGGCCGGGGGGGGGAGGGGGGGCTGGTCTGATGGCCAAAACAGCCCCGGAATAGAGGCCGAAAACCCTTCCAAAGATCCCTCTGAGAAGGGGGTGGCCTGCCAACATGCCCTCCTGCCGTGAGGGAAGCTCCTGGGGGCCCCCAGGGTCACCCGCTTCCCTGGGTTCCACCACAAAACCGCACTCGTCTAAACCGTGTTCGACTAAATCGCGTCACTGACGTCATCAACAGGGCGACAACAACCCTAACCCTAACCCACGCTGTAAACCCTAAACCTAATCCTAAACCTAAACCTAACCCTTAACCTAACCCTAACCCTTAACCTAACCCTAAACCTAACCCTAACCCCAAACCTAACCCTTACCTTAAGTTGAATCGGCTTGCTTTCAAAGTGCTATTTAAAGCGCCCTTCTTTCTCCGCGCTCGCTGTTGTCGCCCTGTTCATGACG
The DNA here is from genome assembly GCF_009769535.1 of Thamnophis elegans. Classification (NCBI taxonomy): domain Eukaryota; kingdom Metazoa; phylum Chordata; class Lepidosauria; order Squamata; family Natricidae; genus Thamnophis; species Thamnophis elegans. The sequence continues at coordinate 37,567,574 of NC_045556.1, read as the reverse complement.
TCAGCGACGCGGTTTAATCAGGCGCGGCTTAGTCGAGCGCGGTTTTGACAGGTCACAGCTTCCCTGCGCAGAGCCCCACCCGCTTCAGCTCTCCTCCGGCAGCTCCAGCACCTCCCTGAACTGGGAGACCAGGCGGCCCAAGTGGGAGCCCTCCCAGAAGACCTGGCCGCACTGGCTGCAGCAGTAGAAGCAGGCCAGGTCCTCCTGGCACAGCACCCCGGGTGGCACGGCCTCGACTCTCAGGCGGACGCCAGTGGGCAGCAGGGCGGGTTCGTCCCCTGGGCCTGCTGCTTCTGGGCCCTGCCAGGGTGGGCTGCGGGCAGGCGGAGGAAGGCCGAGGCTGCAACTTTGAGGCTCCAGGCTGGTGGTGGGGCCGGGGTCTCCCAAAAAGGCCTCTGCAAAAGAAAGAGCAGCTTTTAGCCTTCCCTGCTCTTGGCCACTGGCCATGGGGGGGGGGATCTGCTGCTTCCCACTCCTGGCCTCCCTCCTCAGGGGAAGACCCCCTTCTACTGGGCTGGAGGGAGGAGCGGTGACCGAGTCTCTGCATCCAGGCAGCCCTGGGCTCTGTGGGCGAAGATCTCAACCCACCCACCCACTTTCAACCGTCTTCTCTGCCACCGCGGCTGCCCTGAGAAGCCCTCGGGAGGCTGTGGGGAGATCCTGAACCTGCAGCCTAAATGGGGAGATTTCTGCTGATGCCTTTCTGGTGTGAACTGCAGCCGGTGCAGCCAGCGTGGGAGAGCGAGAACTCTGCCGGTGACTCTGTCTCCCCACTCAAAGGGGGCTCCTCCGCCACCCACCCTCCCCGCTCTGCTCCTCCAACTCCCTCCCTTCCCAAAGAAAACCCCCTTTGTCTCTGGTGAGACGGCAAGGAGCTGACCTTTTGGCATTCTCTGCATTGGCCGGGGTGGGGTGGGGGCTTTTCCAAGGCAGAGGGGCTTTGAAAAGAACTCCTTGGAGGGGCGGGGGGGGGAGCATGGGATGGAGGGGGCTTTACAAGTTCCTCATTGACAAACGGCCACTTTGAAGTGCTTTTGTTGTCGGTGACCCTTTGAAGTGTCCCTGGCAAGAAAGGCCAAACGGCCCCCGTCTCCCCTTCCTGTGTAAAGTCACAACAACAACAACAACACACACCCACACCCTCCAGATAGGAGCAATTTGGCCCATTCACAGGCCGCAGGTGTAAAAAACAACCCTTCGGCATGTCAGAAACGGTCAAAATGCGTCCCTGAAAAGGTGACGGTGGGGAATTTGGCACTGTCTCGGCTTCCGCAATAAGCAGGAAAGGTGCTAGTCCTCGGGAGGCCCAACCCAGCCACCTCTCCCGCTTCCCCAAGGAGAGCCAGCCCTGCTCAGGAGGCTGAAGGTGTGCGTGCAAAGTCAGGGCGGCTGCCTGGAGAGAGGAAGGCAGAGGTTGGGGCCATAAAACCCGCCCGGGTCTTAAGAACACACCTTGGGCGCGTCCTTGGCAGTCCAAAGGTCCAGAGAGGAAAAGCACCGTCTGGGCCTCCCCTGGGGCCCTGGGCATCCTCTGCGGGGCCAAGAGGCCCCCGTTCTCTGGCTGAAGGGCCAGGGCAAACCCCCTCCACGCCCACGGCCCTGCTGTGTGGCCCAAAGGGCAGCCGAGGGAAGATGCCCGCGGGCATGCGGAAGGGGAAGAGTGGTGACCCTCCTGCTTTGGGTCTGTCAAGTCCAGATGCCCAGAAGGACCCCTCCCTCCCCTGCTCCCCTCTCTCCGTCTGCTGGTTCTCCCTCTCGCCCTTCTCTTTTCGGCAGGCAAGCAGCCAAAAGGCAGGAGGGCTGCCCACCGTCTGCGCTCGGCCAGGCCTCAAGACGGAGGCAATGTGGGCCACAAGGCTGGCACTGCAGCCGCGGGCAGATCTCTTGGGGCTGGCGAGGGGATCCCGGGCAAAGCAGGGGGAGGCACTGAGACTCGGGAAGGAGAAAGAGGCGGGAAGCCTGGGAAAAATCTGCACGGAGCCCCGGGTGAAAAATTCAAATGAGTAATTATACCACAATTAATTGTCCTCTCCTAACGTGCAAGCACAGTGGAAATGGAAAGAAAACGGCAGGCCTGGGGTGGGTCCCGGAAAGAGCAGCAGCCCAGCTCCGCTGTGCTCAGTCCTCTTCCAGGTCAGCGGCCCCTTTCCCCTCCCTCCGCGGCTTCTCTGGGGAAGGGGCCCTTGTGAGAAGCCGGCAGCTCCACCTTTTGAGCTGCAGCCAAAAGGGGCCGGCTTGGCCACTTCTCACCAGGCAAAGGGGGCCCCGTCCCCCCTGCAGCAGCAGAACCAGCCCCGCAGCCGGCCTGGCTGAGCCGCCCGGGGAAGGATTGGGGCAGACCCCTCCAAGGCAAGAAATGTGGGCAAGGTCTCCTTGGCCCCCAGTTGGTGCCAGAGGAGTGGGCACGTAAGCCTGGCATTGGGTGGGTGGGGGGAGAAGTGGGCAGCCGCTGCTTCTGCTCCTCTGCTCTGCCCCTCTTCCTGCAAGCTGCCTGGGGAGGGGAGGGGAGGGGGGTCCCGGAGGGCGCTTCCTATCCTTCGTGGGAAGGAGGAGAGGCCAGTGAGGGAACCAGCCAGGTTCTTCTCTGCTTCTCAGGCCTTTCCTGAGAAGGAAACCTGTTCAGCCAGCTGGGTCGGTCACAAGAATGGCAGCCGGGGCAGGGAAGGTCTCAGCCAAGCGGGTGGCCCTCCCCTGCGGGACGTCTGGGGCTCTTGGGGAGGGGGGGGAGGAGGACCCTGCTGCTGATGCATCCCACCAGGAATCCAGAGACGGCAGCCCACCAGAGCAACCCCCGGCCTGCACCCTCCGCTTTGGGACAGCCAGGGAGGGGAGGGGCTTTCCTGCCCCCTCCTGGGCTCCCTGAAGTGAACCCCCAGCCCTGACCGCCCCCACCCATTTCCCCCCCAAAAGGGGACTTTCCCTCATGCTCCCGTGTGCTCTGAGGCTTCTCCGGCCGCCAGGTAGGCTTCAACGGGGTTGGAGGACAGCCCCCCCCTGCATACCTGCGTCCTCCCCTGTCCAGCAGCCGCCCTGTTCCCTCAGCAGCGCCATGTTCTCCTTGGAGACCCTCACGTAGCGGTTGCAGTTGCAGGCCTGTGGGGAGGCAGAGGGAAGAAGCCTTCGTGAGGCTCCCCTGGGCTCCGGGGCCTTCGGAAGGGAGGGGGGCCCTGGGAAAGCTCGGCTTGCAGCCAAGGGGAACAGAATCCACCCCGGAGGAACCACAGTCCAGCCCCCTCTCCCTCCCCTATATCTGCAGTGGGGTACCCTGAAAAGTGGGTGGTGGTCCCGCTCTGCCTTCCTCTTCTACAGCCACCTCAAGCATTGTGTCTGAGGAGCCCCAGTTTAAGGGCAGCCGTGAGGAAGCCCCCCCTCTAGTTTAGGGTTAGGGATTCCACAGCCCCCTTCGCAGCCCCTCCTGCCCTCCCTCTGGGGGCCTCTCCCCCCTGGGCTTCCCCTTAGCCATTTCTGGGATGTGGCCAGCTGGGGGCCCGGTGGAAGCTAGATGTGTTTTCTGGGGAACGGATGCTGGGATGCCTCGGGGACTCCCAGAGAGACCCCCCCCCAGGCACAAAAGGCCTTGCCGGTTGTCCCGGGGGCCCTATGGGAATGGAATGGCCGGAGAACTGGCCGGTGCGAAGGGGGCCTCAGTCCAGTTCAAAGGCCACCGAAGGAGCTCTCCACAATGGGCCTGACCTGGTTTTTCCCACCACCATCAGCTGAGCAGCCACTGGCTCCACCTGGGGAAGGGAGCCCTTCGGCCCTTTGGGGGAGCCAGGCAGAGGCCCGAGAGGGAGGCTGGCGTGGTGCCCGCAGCCACTCCCCTGCCTCAGGGCCCTGGAGGCCCGGTGGGGGTGCAGCTCTCTGGGGCATCGGGTCTGAATCTCCCGGGAACTTCCCCGGTTTCCTCACCTGCACGGCAATTCCTGTTGCCAAACACTCTTTTCTGGGAAGGGCGGGGCGGCCCTGAGAATGACTCTCCCCGCTGAACCCCTCCCACTTGGAAGGCAGCAGCAGCAGGGAACCTGTGCCCAGCCCCAGCCCTGGGAACGCTCCCCAGCGCAGGTTTCAAGGATGACGCGGCTCCCACCGTTCCGATGGGAAAATCTCCCACAGGGCTGGGCCGGCTGAAGGCCGACACCTTGTCAACTGAGAAGCAAACGGGGAAGCCGTTAGGCAGGGGTGGCCCCGCCCGGCTCGCCAGCTCAAGCAGTGCAGGCAACCTGGGCTGGGGGGGGGGGGGGGAGACAGGGGGCAGGCACCCTGCACTTCTCTGCAGCCGCTTGCTCTGGCTCTGGAGGGAGCCAGAGAGACCCGGAAGCTTCCCCGTTTCCCCTTCGTGACCCTGGGAACAAAGGATCCCACGCGGTGGATGGCATCTCCCCGAAGCGGGGCACGGCGGGTGCTCCCTTCCGCACGGGGCCTCTGGGAGAGCTGGCAGAATCTCAGTCGCTCCTTCCAAGCCAGGGACGGGCAAAGGTCCACAGGCGGTTCTCCAGGGAACCCCGGGACTGGCTCCTTGAAAGCCAGAGCAAGAGGAGGAAAGGGGGTGGCACAAGACCCAGTTCCAGCAAAGTCCTCCTGCCAGGCCCTCCTGGCAACTCTCGGGATGCCAGGCGTGGTTTCTCTTCTGCCCAAGGCCCTGCAGCCCCTGGGGCCGCCCCCTGCTCCCCTCCCCTCTGCCGGCCCGGCAGGAGAGGCCGTGGGAAGCGGGGCCTGCCGTGACTCGGGAGCCTCTGGAAAGCTTGGCTGGCAGGAGGGTGCCAGCCCAGTCCCGCTGCTCAGGGCCCGTCTGAGCTTTGGCATTGATTCAGGCTGAGCTGGCAAGGTTGGCCCGAGTGTGGGAACGGCCGCCAGCACTTCCTCCTCACCTGAGCGAGGGCACCAGCGCAGCACCTGCTTCCTGCCTCTTTGGGACCTGCCTGCTGCATGTCCTGGGCCGCACTGGAAGCCCCCAGGCCCAGCAGGGAAGCCCAGCAGGGCTTTGTGCCCACAGAAGGTGCCCCTCCGGCTGGACACGGCTGCTTCTGTGGGGCTGGGGAGGGGAAGGAGGGAGGGCCCCATGAGAGGGTCTGTACCTTCCCGGCTTCCTTGGGCTGCTCTGCAGAGGGGAAAGGGCTGGCAGTGAGCTGTGCAGTGTGTCTTTTCACACTCACACACACACACACGCTAAGGGGGTGAAGGGCAGCCAAAGGGATCTGCTGGTTGCAGCTGGTCTTCCCTGCGGCCAAGGATCCCACCACTGTTGGGGAAGGGCTGTGGCACCAGGCGGCTTGGGCCGGGCTCCCCAGAGCAGAGTTCAGCCGGGGAGCCCAGCGGCTTCTCCTCCTGGGCCCATTAGTCACACATTGCTGGGAGATGCCTCATGGGCTCAGACACCCCCCCAGGAGCCCAGCCCTCTTCCCGCCCTGGGATTTTCCAAGCTCAGCTCCGATTCCCCAAACAAGCCCACGCCCCCCCCCCACCCTCAGCACTTGCTCTCCTCGCCTGCCCCCCTACCCCCACCCCACCCCCCCCGGCCCTGGCAAAAGGACCTGAGCAAATCAGCCACCCAGAGACATTTCCTGGGGGCCCCCTCTCTGCAGCCAGCTGTGGAGCAGTGCGAATGTGTGGCAGTTGGGGGGGGGATAAGGAAGGGACCGAGGAGGGTCCATGTATGTGTGTGTGTGAGAGAGAGAGGGAGGGAGGGAGGGAGAGAGAGAGAGAGAGAAGAATGTCCTCCCCCCACTGCTTGGCTGGCCTTCCAGAAACCCCCTTCAACACCCAGAGCAAGAAAGGCAGAGCTTCCATTCACAGGTAGACTGCATCTGAGGCTGGAGTCCCCCCTGAAACCTCTGCAGGAAAGACGGCTGCCGCTTCCACCCCCAAGGAGGCCCCTCTTTACTCGCCTGCCAATCCTGCCCCCCCCCCCCGGTCTCAGGCAAGCTGGCCGGAGAGAGTGTCCGGAGCGAGGGCTGCTTGTGCCCGTCCTCTCCCTGTCCGCCAGAAAGCGGGGAAGCGGACACAAGGACGCCCTTTAGAAAGCGTGAGAAAGGAAATACGAGCGAGCGAGGCCCAGGAGCAACGTAACCCATCTAGCGGAAACAAAGCCCCCCCCCGCCCCCCCGGGAGAAGAAGGAGAGAAACCGGTTCTTCGCACACAAGGTGGAACAATCCGGGAGCAGAGAAGGGAAGAGGCTGGCTGGACAGGGAGGGCCGAGGCTGTCAAAACCGCCAGAGACCCAGGAGGCAACCGGCTCTTCCCGGCTGCTCTCGCCACGGGCGGACTAACATGCCCATCGGCCACAACCTCAGCCTCAAGAAGCAGCAGCCAAGAAGGGCACAGCAGGTGCCGGCTGGGCCAAAGGGGACAGGCTGCTCGGGGCAGGGGGGAGCGTCTGGGCTCCAGGGGAAAAGGGAACCCCTTCCTCATCCCCAGGCCGGCCTTGCTGGTACCCTCCCCAACCCCCGACTCCCCAGCCGTTCTGTGGTGGGCCTCTTGTTGGGGGGAGGGAGACAGAGACGGGGGGGGGCAGAGGGAGGGAGGGGTTGCTGTGTCAGGGGAGGCCTCCCCCGTGTGGGATCCAGCACCCAGGGGAGGAGTTGAACAAGAGGGGAACGCAAGGGAATGCATCCCCCCCCATTGTACACACACATACACCCCATGCTCGAGGCCCAGACCCTCCTGGAGAACCCCCACCCCCAAGGCTTCTCCCCTGACAGGCTGGAAGATGACGGAGGGTTCCTGGGGGCTGCTTCAGGGGGCTGCTCCCCCCTGTTCAGGAAACCTGCCCCAGAGCTTCCCGGCTCCCCCCACCAGCAGCCGGCCTTTCCACAGAAGGCAAAATCAGTGTGTCCAGGCAGAGCCATCCAAGGCTCACGCTGAGAAGGCCGCCTCGCTGCACTGGCGAGGGCACAGCCCAGATGTTCCCAGCTGCTGCAGACCCCCTTTTCCCAGGGAAGGCGGAGGGGAGGCGGGCTCTGGCTTGGCGCTCCTTGCCTTCGACTCCTCTCCCTTCCCCTGCATGGCAACAGCAGTGCCCCGTCTGCGCGGCCCACCCACCCCTCCCCACCTCCTCTGCTCTTCCCTACTCACTGCGGTGAAGTTCTGCCCCCCCCAAAGACACCCCCATCCCTGGCAAGGGATCCAAAGCAACAGACGACGGGCTTGCCCAGAGGGGCCCTTCCTTCAAGGGCCAAAGAGGGAGACTGTGGTGCCTCTTCTGGGGCCCCCAAGACCAGCCCCTCCCTTCTCTGCAAGAAGCAGAGTAGGACTGGCACCCGGAGCCCGGGGAAGGCTTCCAGGCTGCTCCTGCCATGGGGAAGAGTTTGGCAGGGGAGGGGGCTTCCTACCCAGGAAGGCCTTGCTGCCCAGTTGACCCAGGTCCATGGTCCGTGGGGCAAGCATAAGCCCCATGGCCAGGGGGCTGCCCCCAAAGCAGGGAGGGAGCTTCAGCCTCTCCGGAGGGAGGAAGAGACCCCCGCCTCCCCTCCCCAATTAATCCCTTTAAGTTAAACTCTTTGGCAAACAGACGGAGGACGACCAGGATTTGGCCACCAACCCTGGGAAGAGAGCCAGGCGGCCCCAGGAGCTCAGAGGTCGCTGGGGCTGAGGCCGGGGGGGGGGGTCTTTTCGGTGGAGGGGAAAAGGGCAAAGAGGGAGAACCCCTTTGTGGGCCTGCGGCGGGGAGGGGAGACTCCTTTCTGCTTAGTGGTTCTTGCCCCGCCCGAGGAGCCTGCCACCGCCTCCCCAGAGATGGGACTCCTCTAAGCAGGCTTGCCCCTCTGCCTGCTTCTCCCCTTCCTCAGCCCCACTCGGCCCGGCCTGGGTCCCAACTGCATGCCCACCCGAGTGCCAGTCCTTTCCTTCCTCCGCTCTGTCTGCTGGGCTTGGGCAGGCCAGGGTGCCAGGGGCAGCTGGCAGGGACAGGAGGACACCGCTTGGGAAGCTCTCCATTTGCCGCTGCCTCTGGCTGTGCTCAGCCGAGTGGGGACGCCCGTGCCCGCCTGCAAGGGGGGGGGGGCTTCCCTGGCCAGGGAAACGGGGGGGGGGGGGGAGAGGAAGCGCCTGGGCCGGGCGGACATGCTTTGAGAAGACGGCCCCCTGGGAGCCGAGTGTGAGAACCTGTCGACTTGCTAAGCAGTGTGGGAAAGTGGGGGAAGGGCGGGCGGCTTTGAGCAGCAGCAGGGAGGAAGAGGAGAAGGCGGCCCGAGGAGGAGCAGGAGCAGGAGCAGCCACCACCACCACCAGAACAAACCCCCCCCCCCCCAACAAGGCAGCCTTGCAGCTCTGTTTGGAGGGGGGAGGGAGGGTGTCAGAAGCATGAAAAGCACCGGGCCCTGCAGCGTTTGTTGCAAAGGGGGCAGAGAAGGGCTTCAATTTGTAGCAGTCCCAGGGAGGGGAGGGAGGGAGGGAGGGGCTGCCTGCCCTCCCTGCAGCAGCACCCCCCCCCCCCCACACACACACGTACCTTGCTAGCACAATGGGGCTGGGGGCTGAATCCACATGCCCTCTGCCTGCGGAGAGAAAGGAAGGCAGGGGGAGTGGAGCCTCAGCCAGAGGCTGCCTCTTGCCTTGCCCGCCTTCAGCCCACCGTCGGGTGCCAGGGAAGGATTCCCCAATGCCAGGAGCCAAGAGCCCTCTGGCGAAAGGGACATTCGGGGCACTTCAGTTAAATCAGAGGAAAAGCTTCGTGTCCTGTTCCCCACCAACACCACCACACACACACAGAAGCCACAGCACACACAGACCAAAGCTGCCCCTTCCTCCCGCCCCCCCCTCGGGTCTAGGCAAGGGCTTGTGGGTCCCTGTTGGCCCCCATCCTGCTCCATGCGCTCGGTGGGTAGGAGGAGAGCGTTCCCCCCAGAAATCCCCCGAGGGAAAGGAGAAAGCTGGTTTTCTGGCTCTCTCAGGTGCTTCCGGAGGGACTGACGTCACCTCGGCTGTCAGAAAGGCGCTGGGAGAGGAAGTGCCCCCCCCACCTGGCCACAGGCACCCCTTCCCCTCTGCAAAAGACCCCAAGGGCTGGTGGGGGTCTTTTGTGCGACAGTTGCTGAGTTAGCGGCAGCCTCCCAAGTCTGGCGAAAGAGGGACAGGAGCCGCTTGTGGGGGGGTCCTTGATTCCCCCCCCAAGCCCCACAGGGTGTGGGCATGAGGAGGGTGCGCAGCCCTGGCCCTCTCTGCCCCAGTGAGCATCCCCATGGCTGCACCCCTGCCCCGGGTCTCCCATCTCCGGCGAGGGAGGAGGCGGGGCCTCCGGAGGTTCCCCGGGGCACCCCTGCAGGAGCTGCTCCTGGGCCTATGGAAGAGGAGGAAGAGGGAGGGCGGGGGGCGCTTCCTTATCGCCAAGAGCTCCCCAGGGAAAGCCTGTGGGAAACGGGCCGCCCTCTTCCACGGATGCCAAGTGCCAGGGCTGGCGTGAGAAGTTTGGCCCCGGGAGGCTCCCTGGGAGGAGGCGTGGGAATCCCTCCTCCTCCGCTACAGGAGGCAACCTGAGGACACCTTCCCAGCCTCCTGCTGCCAGAGGGAGGGGCTCCCTGGGGCAGAACCTGCTCTGCCTCCAACCTCCTCCCAAGGCAGGGCCCGCCTGGCGAAGCAGAGGGGCCCCAGAGGTGCAAGGGGATGGGCTCAGCGGGGGGGGGGGGAGGAAGAGGGGAGTCTCCTCTCCTGCCAGTTTATCCCCAGGGCCCCCTGCAAGCAATCAAGCCCCTGGCCAGGCAGGGCTCCTCTGGCCACAGGGGGGGTGCCACCAAGGCCTTCCAAACACCCAGGGGAGCCCCCCATGGCCAGGCTGGGACTAGAGAAACCTGGGTGAGGAAAGAGGGGGGCAGGCCAGGGAAGGAGGAGGGCGAGGAGGAAGGGGGGAGAAGCAAAGCTTTCGCAAAGCTGCCTCTCAATTCCAAACTCCCCTCTGCCCACTTAAGGTCCCCAAGACCCCTCTAGCCAGCTCCATCCATCCAGGGCCGCCTTTCCACCCTAAAGCGGGGTGGTGGTGGTGAGATGGCCGCTCTGGGCAGCCGGGCCTTGGGCTGGGAGGACGAGAAAGCAGGCGAATGCCCGAATCCCTGCCTGGGAAAACCTTCCTAGAAGAGGCTTGGACAGAAATGCAGCAGCTCCCCCACCTCCCCCCACCAAAAAACCCCCCTCCCCTGCTGCTGCTCTGTCCCCACCGCTTTGGGCCTCTCGTGACCCAGCAATTACGAGTGTGGGAATGAAGTGGGGGGGGGGGAGGCTGCTCCCTTCAGTGGGCCTTGCTAGCAGACAAAGGCCTGGGAAGCCCAAGGGAGGAGGGGGGGGGCAGGCCTGGCCTTTTGAAAAGGGAGGAAGGCTGGCTGGCTGACTGGCAGGCGAGGGGAGGAAGCCCTCTCCCCCCAGCCCCAGCCCACCCTCCCTGCCCCCCAGGCTGCCTTTGCCCCAATGCACAAAGCCAGGAAAGCAGATTTTGGCCCCAGCCAATCCAGCGGAGGATCTCCGGCCTAGCGGAGGAGAGTTTCTACCCATGGCACCTCTTCTCTTCCAAGACCCCCAGCCCTCCTCCCTTCTCCCACCCACCATTCCTCCAGGCTGACCTAAACCCAAGGCTCACTGGGCTGGCATGGCTGGGAAGAGGCCAGCCCACAATGGCCTTGCAGGGCAGGCTCAGAAGCAGCAGCCTTGCCCCAGGCCACAAACAGATGCCACCCCCCAGCGAGGGACTAATTTTTTGGGGGGGAAGGGGGAGAGCTGATCAGAACTAGTGAAAGCGGAGGGGGGGCAGGGAGTCTTGAAAACAGCCAGTTTCAGTGTCTCGTTCCCACCTAAGGGTCCCAGCTCCTGTGCCAGGATGCCAGGCTCCTTGGGGGCAACATTCCTGAGGGAGGGCCAAGGTTCCCCTCACTGGGGCTGCATCGCACTCGATTCCCCCATCCCAGAGAGGCAGCAGTGGGTGAAGGGTCCCTGCTGGGATGGACTGCATCCCTGCCCACCAACCTCTGGTCAAGCCATGGGGCCATGTAATCTTTCTTCCCCCATTCAGACCCACTGAGCAGACTTCCCAAGCGCCAGGCAGGCCGGCATCCCAGCAGCTGCTCATCTCCCCATCCTGTGAGGGATGCACCAGGCAGGCAGGCAGGCAAGCTCCTGCCCACACAGCTTCCTCACATGCTGCAAACAGTGAGAAGGCACCCACAGCCCGAGACAGGCCCTCCCTGAGTGCGGAGGACCGTTTCCCTATTCACCGCCACTCATGGAGGCGAGGCAAGCTGGGTCAGACCCCAGGCGGCTCCGCAGGGGAAGCCCCCAGGCGCATTCCCAGAGCGCCCGGCTCCCCGTGACTCGAGCTAAAGAGAGACGCGGTTCTGTGAGAACATTTCGGAGAAGGGCAGGCTTCCGGATTGGAAGCAACTTTCCGTTCCTTTTATATCCTTCGAGCTGCACGGGAGCAGCTCCGGCCCCTGGGTTTCCACGCACACCCTGCCCCCACCCCCCCATCACCCCTCTGGCTGCGGAGGGACCCTGAACTCAAGTTCAAGGGGAGGAAACTGGAAATAGCTGCCCTTTAACCCCCCAGCTCTGCTTCTGAAGGCCCCTGTCCTGCTTGCAAAGGCCGGCAGAGCCCAGCTCAGCTCGTCTAACGTCTCCACTCTCCCTGCAGGGAGGCATTCACAAAAGCCCCCCCCCCCGCCCATCAGGTGATACTGCTGGGAGCCCCGGCTGGCCCTGAAGCCCCCAAAGCCAGCTGGGGAGGGTGGCATCTGCACCCTTCCTGGTCCTTCTTCCCCTTATGGGAGACATTTTGCTTCCAAAAAGGGGATTTGGGGCTTCTGGAAAGCTGCCCTTTGCCCTCCCTGGGGCCCTTTGGCTGCTCTGCCCCTGAATCCCACCCACGGGGGGGGGTGTTCCTTGGCAGTGAACAGGTGTGGGGCACAGCAACTGCCGGCTTCTCCCCCTTCTGCCTCCCCTAACGTAAGCTTTCTCCCTAATGAGCGGCTTAACATCCTGACGGATGGAGATAAGGGCTTGTCCAGCCCAGTAGAAGCCGATAAGGAAGGATGCGGAGCAGCTCTTTCTGGGATGGGGGCCAAGGCGTCCAGGCTCCCTGCTCGGAGAAGCCTTTGCTGCCCCCCAGGGACCCAGACCCAGGTGGAGAGGCTACCTGAATGACCAGAGGGGGGGCTGAGGTGGGGAGAAAGGGCAGGAGGAGGAGGAGGACAGGGAGCCTCAGCTGCCTGCAACCACAGCCCATCTTCAATGAATTGAGGACACCCCCTCCCGAAAGCGCCTGGCTCTTTACGGCCACAGCAGGCCTCCTAAAGCCTCCTGGTCAGCTGCGGGAAGGGCGAGATGCCCGAAAGGAAGAGGAATTCCCCCTGGAAGAGTGACAGGCTGTGCATCGCCTCCCTTTCCTCCCCTGTGTTTATGCCTGCATCCTCTCCCCACCCTCTGCCTCTCAGCCCCTCCCTCCCTCAACCAGAGCGCCACGTCGCCCCCTTCAGAGCTTGCTGGCACCAGCAGCCTGAGGAAGGGAGCGTGGATGAGCACTGCCCTGACCACTGCACTGCCTGGCCTTGGATCCAGGGCATAGGATCAGACTAAGTCGGATTCCCTCCCTGCACACGGAGTCAAGAGGCCTGGAGCAGCTCAGCTTGCCCTGCAGCCCTTGGCCTGGGTCACGGGGGGCAGGGAGGGGGACACAGCCCTGGCTCTCTTGGACCCCTGAGTGGAAAGGAGCCCTATAGGAGGGAGGGGCACTGCTGGGCCCACAATGGGTTTGGGAAGGCCTCTGTGCCCAGCAGGAAGCAGCCGCAGCCTCCCCAGAAAAAGAGGATCCCAGATAGGAGGCCCAAGGCGCTAAGAAGAACGTGGTGCCCCCTTGGTCCCTGCATACCTCAAAGCGGCTTGTGGGCTGGGATGGCCTCGCCTCCAGGCTCCTGGCTCCCCCAAGGCTATGTCCCCTCCCCCAGGGAGCCCACATCCCACTCCGGGCCTTCCCCAGGATCCAGAAGGGATGCCAAGGCAGCGGGCACATTGCTGTGCCAGCCGAACGCTCAGCCCCAACAAACAGGAGGCCGTGGCTTTATTTGCAACTGGGGTTCACTATTACTGCGGAGGGAGACGACCCGATGTGTGCCTGTCCCCCCCCTCCCCTCCCCCCTCCATGCTTGGCCTTTGCCAATGGCCAGCTAATCCTTCCAACTAAGACGGGAGATTTTATTAGGTCGGGAAGGGACCAAAAGGTTAAACTGGCCCCCAGCAGGCAGGGCAGAGGCCAACAGCAAGGACGGAGGAGGGGGGGGGCAAGCAGTGCCCCCTAGAGGCAGAAGGGCAGGCAGCGGAGACTCCCGGCCAGCCCACCAGATGCCACTGAGCCAAAGCGCCCTCTAGGCCCCACCCGTCAGCTTCCCCTGTGGGATGGGGCTCCACTCTGCTCAAAGGGGCCTCAGTGGGCAAAGCCCCCCCCCCCCGGTGCCACCAAAGGGGGGAAGCCCTTCTGTGCCCAGATGAGCAGCGCTGGCCGCGGATTCCCAGCTGAGGCCCAAAGGCTGACCTCCTTGCTGCTTCCTCGCCCTGCGGCACCTGCTTGGGGGTCTTCCCACATTCCTGGCCGTGCTGGGCAGCCCCCAGGGGTCTCGGGGAGCCTCCCGATTTGCCAGCAGCCCACTGAAGCCCCCGTGCCCAAGTCCTGGTGGAAGAGAAGCAGCTGCCAGCAAAACGCCCCCAGCATGGTTTCAACTTCACCCGCAGGGTGAGGGTTAAGAGCTTCCCCTCCCCCGTTCCGAGATGCCCCCGTATTTTTAGCAGCAGCTCAGCCTCCTTTTCTTCCCAGTGCAGGGATGTTTCCATGCCCCTCCCCTCCCCCCCCAGCTCTCTCTTATCACCAAGAGGGTATTTTTAGCGTGAGAATCTCCTGTGTGCAAACAGATCATGGAGCAGGGAGGGGCCCTGGAAGCTCAGCACGTGCTCCCTTCCAGGGAAGGAGGCGCTCACTACTGTGGCCCCCCCAGAAGGCCCTCTGAGCTCCCCGGGGCTCCACTGAAGTGAGCCAAGGGGCTGACTTTCCGCCACTTTCGCTCGGCAGGTGCACGAAAGCTCCTGGCTGGCCACCACCAGCCCTCCTCCCTGCGGTTCCTTAACAGGGAACCTGGAGCTGCCTCACTCGCCCCTGGTGGGAAAGGCACCATTGCCTGGGCAAAGTCAGTCCGGGGGAAGGCTGCGGACTGAGCTCTCTGGGTAGCTGAGCAGCCGCGTGCCAAGCGCCAGCCGCCCCACTGTGGGTCCCGTGAACACTGCAGCCCCCGGTTGCTCTGCTATCGTGAGAAATCTTTGCCCTCCAACGGCCCTCCTGGGAAATTGGCCGGAGAAGAGAAGCCCAGACTGTGAAAAATAAGGATCGCAAGGAATCTGGGGGAAATAGGAAGAGGCTCCGGCTGGCCCACTGGGCAGGGAAGGAGGCCAGCGGGGCTCACGCAAAGGTGATTCACACCAGAAGAGTCGGCAGCAGAACACTGAAAGGGCCGCCAAGGGCATCTGCAAAAGAGCCACCTGGCCCTGCCAACCTCCCTTCAGGGAAAGGCCAGGCCTGACCGGTCCCTGTCCTGCCACCTCCCCTCCAGCCCCAAAGGGAGAGAGAGTGGAAGAGGGACCGTGGCCCCCTGGGTGTCCTTCCCCAGCTTCCTCTGCCCCAGGGCCCCCACAAAATCTCCCAGCCTCTCGCTTGTTCCGGAGGGAGCACAGCGCCAGGGGTTGCAACGCAGAGGCTGCTGGTGGGAAGGCTGCCACCAAGGAGACCCCAAAAGGGGGGAGGCGGGGGCAAAGTAAAGACCCCCCCAGCGAGAGGCAATGGCCACACCCCAAGTCTGCATCCTCAGGAGACGGAGCAATTCCTGGGCAGGAGGATCCAGTAAGGCGTGGAAGCCACGAAGCTGCCTGGGAGCCAAGAAGGGAGCCCTGGGGGCAGAAAGACCCATAAGGCCCAGCTGGAAGAAAGGCTGCTTCCAAGACCCCCAAAGAAAATGCCAAGGTCCGCTCCCCTCCCCCAAGATTCCCCAGCTCCCCTGGCTGTCCCAAAGAAGAAGGGCCTGGGCCACCTCCTCTTTCCGATTCCAGCAAGCAAACATCCCATTCCACGACCTCAGATAACCAGCCCAGGGAAGGAGGGGGGGAGGGGCTACACCTGCCAGCTGCCCTTCTCAGCCTGGGAAGTCTGTGGGGCCATTTCCCATAAGGGGGGGGGGGGGACAGATCCATGGCAGGAAGGACCCTGCCATTTCCGAAGGATGGGAAAGCGCTGGTCAGGGAATCAATCCTTCCTTTCCTTTCCTTTCCTTTCCTTTCCTTCCCTTCTTTCCTTTCCTTCCCTTCTTTCCTTTCCTTCCCTTCCCTTCCCAGCAACTGCATGTTGCTAGATGTAGCTAGTTTTAAACCGTAGCGGATTCTCTGCTCCGTCTCAAAGTCCTTCGGCTGGCCTCAGGTAAGGGAAGGCGCAGGCAGGCCAGGGGGGGAAGGCCAAAGGGGGGCCCCTTCTGAGCAGGATGGGGAAAGGAGTGTATTCTGTTCTGGGCTCCGAGGGGGCAGCTTGGGGCTCCTTAGGGGAAAGGAGAAGGGGGTGGGTGGGGGAGGGGGGTTGTTCTTCCCTGGTTGTGACCTTCATGCTCCGCTGGGCTTCTGAAGATACTGAGATCTTGGCAGGGAAACAGACCGTCTGTGGGAACCAGGCAGCCGGGCTCTGCAAGGCAGCTACCACTGGGGGGGGGATCCCGGCCAGGGTCCAAGTGGCTTCCCTCCCCCCCTCGCTCTTTCCCCCTCTCCCTTCCAGAGGCTCCTGTGCAGAAGCTTTGGGAAGGAGCCTGCCTGAGCAAGCCCCCCTCGCCTCCCGTCCGGGGCAGGTCTCCACCCCACAGCCGCTCTCCGGGGATGAACAAGTCCTCGGCGCCCCCATCCCCACTGCGCCCTACCTCCAAGAGGGAGGGTCTCGCCTGGACAGAAGGTGCCAGCTCTGGCCTGCAGGCCCCACGGTCCCCCCTGGGCAAGAGGAGGAGATGGGCCCCTCCAGCCGCTCCCTCCCCCAGCTCCCAGCCCATCAGCCCCTGCGAAGGAAAAGGGGAGAAGCCCCTGGCGGATAGACGCAATAAAGGGAGGCCACTGGTCCTCTACAGGATTCCACGGGGGGGGGGCACAGCTAAGGGGCACTTAGTCTGAGGCCCCTTCGCAGCCCCACCGAGACACCAAAGATACCCCCACCTCCCCATCCCCGTCCTGCTTTTCGACCTTCCCCTGCAGGCCACGAGAAGGAAACAGGTTTTCCCCACAGGGCTCTGAGGAAGGGGTTCCTGGAACCCCCTCCTTGCCAGAAAGAGGGAAGAAAAACGCGTGACCCGTCAAAACCGCGCTCGACTAAGCCGCGCCCGATTAAACTGCGTCGCTGACGTCATCAACAGGGCGACCACAGCCAGCGCGGAGAAAGGAGGGCGCTTTAAATAGCGCTTTGAAAGCAAGCCGATTCAACTTAAGGTAAGGGTTAGGTTTAGGGTTAGGTTTAGGGTTAGGTTTAGGGTTATGTTAAGGGTTAGGGTTAGGTTTAGGGTTATGTTAAGGGTTAGGGTTAGGTTTAGGGTTAGGTTAAGGGTTAGGGTTAGGGTTAGGTTAAGGGTTAGGGTTAGGTTAAGGGTTAGGTTTAGGGTTAGGTTAAGGGTTAGGTTTAGGTTTAGGTTTAGGATTAGGTTTAGGGGTTAATTTTAGGTTTAAGGTTTACAGCGTGCTTCTGTCTCCGCGCTGTTGTCGCCCTGTTGATGACGTCAGCAACGCGGTTTAGTCGGGCGCAGTTTTGTGGTGGAACCGAAAAACTGGGTCCCCCCCGCAGTTTCCCCCTCAGCCCTTCCTTTGCTGTGGGGCTGAAGTGCCCTCCTCCCAGCAGAGCCCAAAGGAGCATCCCGGAAGACCACCTGGCCTTCTCCAGACGGCCACCGGCTCCCAGAGGAGATGGGTTCAGGCCCCACAAGGACACGGAGGGGAGCCAGAAGACCTGGGGAAGGGCCTGCTGGAGGGAGAGGGGGGGGGGCTCCAGCCGTCTTACCTGGCAGCGGCTGAAAACATCGGCCAAGGACACCCGGACGTTGAAGTGCCTCAAGACCTGCAGGGCCTGGTCCCGGGCCTTCTCTGAGCAGCTCACTGAGAAACACCGGCCTTCGCCCACTTGGGAGCGCAGCTGGGGAAAAGCCAGAGGGGGGTCCGGTTGGGAAAAGGAGGGGGGGCAGAGACCACCCTGCGACTGAGGAAAGGAACTGCAGGGCAGCCGGCTGAAGATTCCAGCCTGGCCACGAAAGGGGAAGGAAGGGACAACCCCCAGCTGCCACGGGAGAGAAGTCTACGTTGGCCAAGGGGAGCCACGGGGGGGATGGAGGGGCTCAGGAAATCCCCCCCCTCTCCTCTCACCCCTCTGCGCACTCACCGACTGAAAAGGAAGGCCGGAGGTCAAAATCACTCGATTCTCTTGCCTGGCAATCTAGGAAAGGAATCCAATTACTTCGGGCAAACCTTCACTTCTGGGGCGGCTGTGGGGAACCTCCTGCTTTCTGCCCTCCGTTTAAGTGGGGACACTAACACGACAATGCCCCCACCCCAACCTCCGCTACCGTGCTCTCCACCTGGGTCAACCAAAGCCACGGGAGCCGGGGACACGAGCCGGAGGATGGGCTGGTGGCTGCTTGCAGGGAGCTTCCTGGTCCACCTGCCAGGGCTCATCAGCCCCCGTGGAGCCCAGGAAAAGAGCTGGGAGGCGGGAGAGGGGGGAAGATCTGAAGGGCTCGTCGGCATCTTTGATTGGCCAAGCGTGGCTCAAAGCCACCAACCGTGGGGGTAGCACCGGGCAAGCCAGTGGCCCGGTCTCTATGGAAACAGACACCCTTCCGGGGAAGCCGGGGGAGGGGGGCGTGGAATGAGTGAGGGGGCCAAGCAGGAGCCTCTCTGGTCTTCGGAAGGGCTGCAAGCTGCCCTCCTTAGGACGGTCTAGGACTTTCACTGCAGGTTGAACCGGAGCCCAGACTGCTCTGCGGGGCCCACGCCACCGGCCTCGACAGGAGCCCCCTCCCACCCAAGAAGACTCGGCCCAACGGCCACCAACCTCGGCAGCCCTCCGGTGCTCGTCCTCGTTCCCCAGGATCTGGACGTCCACCCCGAGGCAGCGCAGGGACCGTCCCAGGCCCTGCAGCATGTTGTCGCAGACCACGCGGAAGTCTTGCGCCAGGATGCCAACCGAAGCACTGGCGGCCTCTGCCGGGACGGGTGCTGGGCTCTGCAGGGGGAAATGGGTCCGTCCAGAGTCTGGCTCCATTTCGCCAAAGGGGGGGGGGGCTGGCCTTCAACCCCGTTGTCACCTGAGACCCCCAGAGGAGGAAGAGACCCCGAAGCATGGCTGGCCGAGGAACGAGCCCAGTGTCGGCCCAGAGATTCAGCCCCCTGGAGCTCAAGGAGGTGGGGCTCCTCAGCAGCGGCCTCCTTTCTCTGGCTCCGGTCCCACACACCTCCTTGTCCACGGGGGGCCCTTCCGGCTTCCTCTTCGGCGGCTTCCTCACTTTGGCCTCGGGGTGGCTGGCTTTCCTCGTGATCCCCACCCAATCGGAGCTGAGGCCGAAGGCCGCTGGGTCCTTCAACAGCTTCGCATGAACCTCCAGCAAGCAGTAGGCGTCACAAGCTGCAGGAAGGCACCAGGGTCAGGGATGCTACGAAGTCTCAGGGCTTAGCCTTCCCTCTTCCTCTATGAACCTACGACGGCCCTGCGAGGTAGGGCAGCATCAACCTCTGGGGCGGAGAAGCTGAGGCGGGAACAGTGCCTGCCTGTAGCCACACAGGAAGCTCCCCGGAGGGAAAAGGCTGGACTGCTCCTGCAGCTCAGCTTTTGAGGGGTCCCACTCCTGCCACTGCACCCCACTAAAGCGCCCTCTTGCTCCGGCCACTCAGCTGGAAAGGGGGGCAAGGGGGGGCAGACCTGCGTAAAGGATTTGCGTCTCCCGAAGGGGCCTCTTCTCCCAGTTGGACATCTGCTCGGTCTTGTTGAGGGGTCTGCCCAGGACCTCCTGCACCAGCAGGCTGAGCCCCTTCTCGGGGACCCTGCTCCTCCCCCAGGCCTTCTCCTTCGCCAGCCAGGGCTCCAGTGCGGGCTGGCAGCTCTTCTTGGAGTGTTTGGGCAACTGGAGAAGGAAGGAAGGAAGAAGGGAGGGAGGGAGGGAAGGAAAGGAGGGAGGGAGGGGAGAAAGGAAAGAGGGAAGAAAGGAAAGAGGGAAGGAAGGAAAGAAGAAAGGAAAGGAGGGAGGGAGGGAAGGAAAGGAGGGAGGGAGGGGAGGAAGAAATGAAAGAAGGAGGGAAGGAAGGAAAGAAGGGAGAAAGGAAAGGGGGGAGGGAGGGAAGGAAGAAAGGAAAGAAGGAGGGAAGGAGGGAGGGAAGGAAGGAAAGAAGGAAGAAAGGAAGGAGGGAGGGAAGGAAGGAAGGAGGGAGGGAGGGAGAGAAGGAAGGAAGGAGGAAAGGAAGGAGGGAGGGAGGGAAGGAAGGAAGGAAAGGAGGGAGGGAGGGAAGGAAGGAAGGAAGGAAAGGAGGGAGGGAAGGAAGGAAGATGAGGTGACGCAGTGTCCTTAACCCTGGATTTGGGCCAAGTCTTGGGGAAGGACATTTCCTGGTTTGGAGAGGCTGGAATATGGAGCCTGTGTGTTTGTGTGTTTCTGTGTGTGTGTGTGTTATTCCCCAAGAAGATCCGGCCGAAGGGGCCGTGCAGCCTTTGTGAAAAGAAGAAGCCAGGGATTGACCTGAAGCACCCCAAGGTGGGCACAGGGAGGGCCCAATCTGCCCAACCTTGGGGTGTGTGTATGTGTGTGGTGTGTGTGTGGTGTGTGTGTGTGTGGGGGGGGTGTTGTTCAACTCCATGGGCCCGAAATCCCACTGTCTCTCCTGACCTTTTGGTGCACCAGCTGGAGGTCCAGGATTCCAGAGAGCTGGAAGTCCCCATCTCTGGAAATGCCACAGGTTGCCATGAGGTTCCGCAGGTCTCCCGACATCCCGTAGCCTGCAGGGAAGACAGAGAGCTCCGCTCGGGTTTCCGCCCCCCTCCGGCTGATCCGGAGCCCAAAGGGAAGCCTGGCAACCCACATGAAACGCCTTCATCAAGCCTCCCCTAAGGCCATGCCTGGAATCCTGCGCCCAGTTTTGGTCCCCACATGACAAAAGAGACCTTGAGACTTTTGGGAAAAGAGCAAAGAGGAGCTGCTGATTAAAGGCCTGGAGAGACGAACACGGAGAACGGCTGCAGGATTTGGGGTTGACTAGAGAAAAGGGGGCCTTCATCAAGCCTCCCCTAAGGCCATGCCCCCGGCAACACTTGCCCACTTTCACGATGGCTGGGTCAGCCAGGAGGGCCCGGAAGAAGCCGCAGAGGGCGGCCTGCGTCTCCTCTTCCCCCTGCCGGAGCAGCTGCAGCATGTCCAGGAGGAAGACGTGGCCCCAAACGGCCAGCTGAACAAGCGACACCCGCGGCTTCCCTCCGATGGCGCTGAACGAGGGCCGCCACTCCATGTCAATGCCAACAACCTGCCCAGGCTGTGGAGGGAAGGACGGTGGGCGGGTTATCCGGGGAGCCCTGGGCGCTGCCCCAGAGATGCAGCTGAGGAGGAGCCGCAGCCGGAGTCCCCTGCGTGGGGCTGGTGGAAGGAAGGGCCCCGGGGCCCCACAGAGCCTTTGAAAAGCATGAAGGCCCTTCAGCCTTTCCCAGAGGTTGGGGAGGGGGGGTCTCAGGAAAGGGCCCCGTGGGCCACCAGCCCCGATGAAGTGGCCGAGTGGGGAAACGTCCAGGGGGGGGGTCTTGGAAGCCAGGAGAAAAGCCCCCCATGGCCAGAGGAGGGGAGGGGAGCCCTCACCTGCAGCACCTGTTCCTGGCACGCCATCACCTCTTCCCAGGTGGATAAGAAAAGGATGTCTGTCCTTGGCAGGGGCAGCTGGTAGCAGCCCTCCTTCGTGCTGTGGTCCCAAACACCCTGCTCTGAGGCATCGTCCCTGGGGGGGGGGGAGTGCAGGAGGGGGGGCTTCTTTTAAACAAACAGAAGGAAGACCTTCCCCACACCCAGAAACAAGCCCCAGGCCAAAAAAAAAAAGGGGGGGAATAAATTGTGTGCAGCATTAAGAGGGAGCCTCGCAGGTGGGGCCCCCAAAATGGGGGCTTTCCTTCGGTTGAGGGATGCGGTGGAGCACAGCCCCCTCTTTCCAAGGAGCCGTTCCTGGAAATGCAATCCCCTGCAAGTTGGCTTCTTAGTTGACTTGGGAAAGATCCAAACTTGGAGCCCACATCTGAAGAGGGAGGGAGGGTGGCGCCCCCAGTGTTACTCTCCCCCCCCCTTTCCTGGAGAAGGGCCTGCCGGGGACTTCCTCGCTCCCCTCTTGTGGCAGGTGGAAGCTGAGAGCGACCCACCCACCCTGCTCCCCTCTCGGAGGGACTGGGAGCCAAAGACTGGAGGCCCAAGGACTTCCTCCCTTTCCAAGGAAGCCCCTGGCTGATTCTGCCGGCCACAGGGAAGGATGGGGACACACACACACACACACACTGGCTCTCTCTACCTCTCCGGGATGGCCGGCTCTCCTATCTGGGCTGCCAGGCGAGGCGGCAAGCTGTCCCCGGTGAGGCTGTAGTGCCGGGCCCACTGGGCAGCCACCCCCAGGCCAGCGTAACGGACCAGGAGTTGCACCAGCTGTTCCTGCAGCCACCGGTTCTCCTGGACGATGCCCTGGGAAGCAGAGAAGAGGGGGATGCCGGTGGGCCGGGAGGCAGCCCAGTCCTCTACCCCACCCTTCGCCTGTGGCGGTGCAACCCACGGGACATTTGGGGGGGTCAACGATCTCGGGGGAGATCCAGAGTTGCCCCCCCCATCAGGGAAGGCAAAGGGAAGACCCCCCTCCCTGGGCAGCAAAGTAGGGGTTTTTGGAGCGACTCCTAATGGGGGGGGGCTGTGGACCCCCAGCCCAGCCATAAGGGAAAAGGTCTTTCTCCACTGCTTTTACAGAAAACTGTGTTTTGGTATTTACTATTTAGTACGTATTTTTTAAAATACTTTCCTTAACAACAACCCCCCCCCGCCCCGCCCGACCCCCACTCCCATCCTCCGTGGGAAGAGCCGCCAGGGACACTGGTTCTCCCTCTGCTCGTCCTCC
This sequence comes from Thamnophis elegans, assembly GCF_009769535.1. Classification (NCBI taxonomy): domain Eukaryota; kingdom Metazoa; phylum Chordata; class Lepidosauria; order Squamata; family Natricidae; genus Thamnophis; species Thamnophis elegans. The sequence goes on along the minus strand of NC_045556.1, from coordinate 37,545,436 downwards.
CCTCCTGCCTTCCTGTGCGGGATTCCTGAGGAGCAGGAGAGCCTGAAACTGGAGCCCTGCTTTGGCCGTTCCCACCGTTCCGGTTTTGTTTTATGGGTTCGGCACCGGAGGCGAAACACTGGCTGGGCCGCATTCCTCTCTCCAGCGACAGCAGGTAACGTGTGGGAACCTGGCCTCTTCCCTGCAGAGCCGCTGAGGCAGCAGGGCTGGGGCAACCCAGGGGAGAAGCGCCGGCTGGGGAGGGGGGGCAGCGTCCCCTCCTGTCCCACTCGGGGCAGGCCAAGGGGGGCATCGGGCGCTGGCTCCAAGCCAACAAAAGTGGCAAAAGTGAGGCAGGGGGGACATCCAGGAGGAAGAGGAGGAGGAGGTGGCCAATGAACAGGAATCAATGGGAGGTGAAACCAAAGGCCCCCCAACAGGCACAATGGCTTCCCTTTGCCTTCCACCCAGGGCTCGTCCCCTGGCCCCACGGGCTGTTTTCCAGCAGGGGTTTGTGTGTGGCATAGTGTCCCTTGTGCCCTGGAAAAGGGCTTCCTTCTCTTTGGCTCTGCCCCAGCCCCTCTTCCTCTCTGGGGGCAGAGCCTGCAGCCCCCCCCCCCGGCCCCTCTTCCCCTGGAGGCACTGAGGGATTTATCCCCACTCCAGCAGGAGCGCCAGACCCTCAGGTGGCTGGAGGCATCTCAGGAATGAGGCCTGGCTGCTCTCCCGCCCTCCCATCGCACCCAGCGGCAGGAGACTGCGCCTGCGCCTGCCCGCCCTGGCAGGAAGATGGAGGCGGCAGCAACGGGAAGTTGCCCGGGCAACTCGGATTCACAGCCCATAAACACTCTCAGCCCCACATGCCCAGTTGGGGTTGGCAGCGGGGGCTCTGGATAGCTTGCTCGTTCTGGCCCATTTCAGCTGAGGAAGGGGCTTAGTGGGCAGTTCCCCCATTAACAGAAGCAAGGAGGAAGACCCAGCGCAGCCCCCTCTCTGCTGCTGCTGAGCTGCCTCCATGCTGGCTGCAGGTGCTTTTGGGGCTGGGGCTTTGGGCGGGGGGAGCAGATGCCTCCCAAGTCCACCTCCGTCCCCCTGGAGCTACAAATAAGCCGAAGGTTGGGCGTTGGCATTCTCTACACCCCCTTTTGCGGCAGGGTGGAGGGTGACAGCTCCTGAGACCTCTCTGAGGCATCCACCTTGCTGCAGGCCAAAGCGGCACACCGGAAGTTTGCAAGGCCCTGAACCAACGGAAGGCTCGCCAGAGGAATCTTCCTCCTCTTTCTAACCTCTCTCGATGCCCTTCTGGAAATCCCCCGGGGGTCCCGTTGTGGAAATGGGATGCTTGGGAGGGCAGGCAATGCAACTAGGATTCCCCTCGGCCCATCACCTTCAAAAGAGAGCATCCTCCTCCTCCTCCTCCTGGTCCTTCCCTTTCGGTACGGTTGAGGCTCTCCAAGGTAACCTTCCTAAGTTTTCGCCCACACAGCTGCCTTGGAATCACCCAACCCTGGGATGATTCCTCATCGAAGCAAAGAGTCGAACACAGAGGGCCCCAACCCCCCCCCCCCAAAGGAAAGCCAGGACCGGTGGGATCACTGTGTGCCCAGAGAGGGACAGAGGAGACGCTACCGACAAGGGTGGAGGAATGGTTGGGAAGGTTGGCAGAACCTGCTGGAACGGAGAGCTTCTCCGATGCAGGGAAAAGCACGATCTACACTGATTGCACCCCGGAAGCCTCCGAGGGACTTCTGACGTAAAAGTCAGTGTGTGGCAGAGGGCTCTGAGGATTAGAACGCAGGGGTTTCCTCTGTTTAACCCGGGGGACCCGAGACAGAGTCACCCCCTGCAAGGAGCCACGGTTGGTTTCAAAGCTCCCCCCCACATAGAACGCAGCTCTATCTGCAAATCATAACAACTGCTTGGCACCCAGCCTGAGCCCAAACCAAGCCAGCCACGTTATGGTCTCACGGGCAGCGGCCACAGAGGCCTCCCTGGCTGGGAGCAAAACCACACTGACCTGGATGTGATCTGCCCAGTTTTCCTGTGTCATGGATTTCTGTAAGAGATTTTGCAAAAGAAGGCTGTGAAGAGGCTGGACTGGAGCCTCCGTGGCCTTTCCGTGCCCCCCCCCCACTGCTTTCCACCACCTACCTCAACAAACCTCTTGTGGAGCAGGTATTTCAAACTGCCCAGGTGTCGCTGGTTGAGAATATGAGGACAAAGCGCTAGGAGGGTGGAGAGAGAGGATGGGTCAGTGGAAGCAGAGAAAGGGACCCAGCTGGGCTCACTCTACCTCCTGCCCAGGCCCTTCGCCCCTGCCCTGGGCTGAGCTCTTCTAAGGCCCTGAAGACGAGGGTGCAGAGGGTTGCAATCCCAATGGATGCAGAGGGACCAACACCGGGAAGGCTCTGCTATTCAACCCCCCCCTTAAAACATGTGTGTGCCTTTGTGTGTGAACTCCGAGCAACAAAGCAGCAGGAGAGGGAGCAGGTCCTCCCCCCAGGGAGAGGCAGGGGAGCCCCACGTTCTAGGGCAGCTCTTGCCTGCCCTCTGCTGCTGGCAGCAGCTCACCTCACAGGGCAGCCCACAGCCCCCTGCATGGCTGCTCCGGGTTGGCCCTTCAGGCACCTGTGGCGCTTGCAATCCCCAGGCAGGTTCTCAGCAAGCTTTACTAGCCAATCGCAGGGGGTGGGGTGGGGCAATTCGAGTCACACACACACACACACACACCCCGGCTCTCAGCTCAGCCGTAAAGAGCAGCCTTGCTTAAGCTTGAAGTGGGGGCACGGAAGGGAGGGTGAATATGGTAAAAATGCTGAAGGCGGAAGCGGAAGGTGGGTGATAATACTGGACCTGTCCATTTTGAAAGGCTGAAGGAGTCAATTTCTAGCCCCCGTTTTTTAAACAAAAAGACATTCTGGGAAGGACATTTGAAGGGAGGGAGGGAGCAGGCAGAGGGTGAAGGAAAACTCACCCTTTATTTCACAGCGTTCTCCCTGCCCCTTCTAGTCCCTTCAGAGTGTGGGGCCCAGGCCTCTCTTCCCTCTCTCAGTTGGAAAGAACCCTCAGCAACCCAGGACTCCATCCAGCTCCCAACCGTCCCCCTGGATGAGGGCTTCTCCCTCACTCCCACCCCCCGGGGAACATGCCAGGCGTGCCCACCTGGGTCCAGGCTGTATCTGTCCAGCACCCGGAAGGCCATTTTATGCATCGTCCTGTAGTTGATCTTTTCTGGCCACTTGCCAGGAAGGGCCTGATACTGCCTGAAAGGGATCCCAGCAGGCGGAGGGTGTCAGTGCAGCCAGCAAGATCCCTGGGCTTCCCTGCCAGCTGCCCCTGACCCTGGGCAGAATTCCCCCCCCCAGCCACTTAACCAAGGATGACACCCTCCCCCCCCCCATGCATACAGCCCCTCCCCCCCAGTGTGCTCTGATTCATCAGCAGCACAGAAGACGCATTCGGGGAGAGTTTGGAAACTGAATTCCCACGGCAGTCAAGGTCTGAAGGCCGTTTATGTGGGGACCTTTTCGGGGTTCAGCAGGTGGGACTCTGGGGCTCAAGGGAGGCTCCCCTTCCTCACTTTCATTATAAGCCACTGTAAAGTTAAGAACAAAAGCCACAAGGAGGGAGAAAGGAAGTTTACTCATCCTGCAGAGGGAATTTCGGGAAAGTCAGCTGCTATTTCCCTTTGGCTCAGCTGACTGAGGGAGAGGGAATGCTGCTCCCCCAGGAAAAGAGTCCTCCTCCCCGGGCGGCCTCCCAGCAGCCCCCTCACCTTGCCAGGTCTTTGACCTGGAAGCCTGGGACGGACCACGAGTCCAGGAGCCGCAGGAGGCTCTGCTGCAGCTCAGGGTAGCCTTCCACGTAAGCTTCCACGAGTTCCGTTTTGTCCTGAAGCAACAACGGGACGCACATCTAGGGCACAGAAGGGGGAAGCCGCATTGGCACTCCGCGCTCTCCTTGGTCTCAAAGGTTGCAGGAAGAAACCCCAAAAGAGCGACCAGATGGGGCCAAAGGACCCCGAATGCTCTCTGTCCCTGCAGGTGGACAGCTAGTACTTCAGGGAGAAGCAGGAAGACGATGCGAGGACTTCTGCATTTTACACGGGATTTACCTGCTCAAATTCCAGGTCTGGTTGCAGCTTCAGTTTCATACTCAAAGTAGCCGCCTAGGGAATAAGGGAAGGTGGGAGGAGAGTTCATAAAGCAGGGCCAGGAGTCAGCGGGAAGGGCTTGTGGATGAGCACGCATGCACACAGGGTGGCCTGCGGGCATTTTTCGAAGCGGCCAAAATGCTCCCTCTGTGCCCCTTCGAGCACTGCAAGAGGGCATCCTACCCGCCTCTCAGTGCACACACATTTCACGAGGGGCACAGCTCCCTCTGAGTGACTCTGCCCCCCCCCCAAGAGCACCCAACGTCTCCAAGCACCAGGGACTCATCCCGCTGGTACCTCCCAGTTGGGCAATGAAACATCTGCAAGCAGACAGCCAAACTGGGAGGGCACGAAGGACTCCACCCATGTCATTGGCCTCTGGTGTGTGTGCCCGGTCCAGAAGCCTCACCTGACCCAGCCTTTACAAACAAAGCTTCCCCCACCCCCACCCCCACCCCCACCCGAGACCCTCGGCCTGCAGGGACTAACAGCAAGGACTCGGGAGCCCGAAACGCTTCTGGACGTTCCTTCAGGAGTGCACAGAGTGACTTTAAACGCACAGCAGGGCATTTGAAATGCGGAGGTCTTCCACAGGCATCCCGAGCCTCCAATACGGACCTAACTTTGCCCCCTCCGAAAAGCGGAAGGGGTGGGGGTGGGGGAGCCGAAGCCATTCCCAGGCTTCTATTTTGATCAGCGATGGAAATGAGAGGGGAGGGGAGGGAGGGGGCTGGCAAGGAAAAAACCCAACTGCGCCTCCGTGCTTTTCCCTTGCTGTTATTTTTATAGGCTCTTGGGAACGGCTGCTCTCTGGAATCCAATGGGAACCAGCGAGGGCAGCCCAGAGCCCGGCCGGTAAGGAGTGAGGGGATGTTGCACATGCCTGACTAGCCGCTTTCCTCTGTGACCGGGGAGGGGCCCACCTGGGAAGCCCCCAGGGCCACCGTCCTTCCCTCCTTTCTGAGCCCAGCTATCCGAGGGTGAATTCTCTCTCAAAACAGAGCCTCTGGCTGGCGGTGCCTTCCTTCCTCCTCCCTGGGGATGGAGCTATTCTGAATTCAACAATCCCCCCCACCTTTCACAAACGAACACGCACACACACACACACAACTGCCAGTCACTTGCCCTCCTCTCCCATGGGCTGCAGGGAAAAGAAGCCTGACTGTGGGGAAGCCTTTGCCCCTCGTAATCCGAAAGGCCTTCCAACCGGAAGAGACCTTTCCCAGGCCGGGATGCGCCCTGGGCCGTCCCTGCAGCCAAGGGGGAGGCCTCCAGCTGAATGGAGGCAGAGCAGCCCTTGGAGGAAAAACTGCTGCGCTTCAGGCAGCCCCACGGAAAGACGCCTTCTTCCCCACTTTAGCCACAAGCTGGGAACCCCCCCCCCAACCCCCTTTCAGATGCACGGATATCTTCTTTTTCCACCTTGCTTAAGAAACATCAATAAAACAGCTGAAAGAACAAGGGGGGAGGGCATTCAGGCCACCCTGAGGCAGCCGCCATCCCTCCAACACGAAATATCGTGGCACGTTAAGCCGTGGGACCCCACCAGTCAAAGGGGCCTCTTCCGTGTCCTTTGTGACACTGCAGGGGCACCGAATGACGGCTGGGGGTGGGTGGGAGAATGGCTTCTGTTCCCAAGGAGGCCCTCACTTGCCCACGGGGGGGGGGGGGGGGCATGCCAGGAAGGGCGGTTCAGACAGGCACAGAGGCCCTTGGAAGGGCTGGCTGGGGGCGGGGGGAGACTCAGAGGGAGGAAGACTCCAGGAAGGCCCACAGGAGTCCCACATGGTCTCCCGAGGGAGCCCGGCAGGAGGGGGCTGCCCACCGTTACCCGGAAAGCCCTCCTGCCGCCACCTGCTCCCAGGCCCCTCCCTCGCAATCCCAGAGGGAGAGCAACGCTGCCCCTCAGTGGCCAAGCGAGGGCACCTCACCTCTTTGAACTTCCCCTGCCGGCAGAGCTGGAGGACGAAGCCCAGCAAATGGTGGCGGTCGGCCGTGTGGAGCTGATAGATGCTGATCAGGGGCTGCAGGAGGCTGACGTGGCACCCGTTGAGCAAGGGGAAGAGACGGGCCTGCAGCTTCTCCAGCTTTAAGCCGCACTGAGGACCCCAGAGGGAGAGACAGAGGGAGGGAGGGAGGGAGAGGGGAGGCTGTGAATCTAAAGACTCAAATCAATCCAGGCCGAAATTGGAGGAACGGGGGACCCCTCTTCCCTCTCCGAGTCTGCAGGAAGTGCCGAACTCCAAGGGAAGTGGCAACCGACCTCATCTGGCCACAAGGGGATCCCGCAGAAGCCCCATCAGTAGCCCGGATACTCCTCGGGAGGAGAAGCAGCTCCACTGCCACCCGTTTGAGGGGCGACTGGGCAAGGCCTCTGCGCCTCTCCAGGGCACCCCAAGGCTCTGAGGCCTATGCCCGAGCCGAGCCCGGCAGTCCCCCTTACCGGCTGATCACTGGCATGGTTCTTTATCCAGCCCTGCAGCTCACGGACAATGTGGGTCAGCAAACCCGGCGCTCTCTGGTCCGCACAGCAATCCAGCACATCCAGGAGCCAGGCCCAGGGGTCACGCAGGCTGGCAAACCCCAGGCGCATTTCTTTCCGGAGCTAGGGAAACCCAGAAGGCTCTCTAGGGACGCTGCTCTGCCAGCCCACAGGCCACAAATCCCACGGGGGACAGCCGGCTTCTGAGAGGGCCAGCCCCCCAGCGAGGGAGGAGGGGAACCAGCGCAAACTGACCTGCTGAATCCCCTGGTGGTGGGAGCAGAAGACCTGAGCTGTTCACCAAGCAGGAGGCCTGAACAATAGGGGGGGGGGGCACACAGCTTCCCCTTCAGAAAGAGGGGGGGGTGGATATCCCTATGGGGGGTGGGCACTGCTGCAAACCTGGCCACTTCATGTACTCACCTTTTCCATGTCCTTACATGCCCAGAGAGTGTGAAGTTTCTGAAGCAAGGGGTCTTCCTCTGGAGGGAGAGGGAGAAAACTCAGGGAACAAGAGGAGCTAGAAAGTGGTTCCTTCCCCCCGCATGGCCCGGGGCCTCCTCCACACATACATAAACACACACACACACTTCTTGGGTGGAGTTCCTACCCTGACCCTTGGTGCCTCCTGAACAAAACCCGAAAACCGTCTCTGCCTTTCCAGCGCTCACCTAAATGGCTAACATGATTGTGGAAGTGAAGAACGAAGGGTGAAGCCCTTGTCCACCCAGAATGTTGTCGCGTGGAGAGTGGGGGGGGGTTGTTACAGTGGTCTCCCCTGGGCAGCCGCTCCACCCAGGAAGACCCCCTGGGAACTCGGAGCCAACAAGAGGCCAGATCAACTGCTTCCTGGCCGGGCTGGGCCCTCTGACCTTCCTCCCTTCCAGGAAATGCTACTCCGCAGAGACCCACAACTGCCCCTCCCTCCCCTCGGCCTCCCCTTTTCCCCCCGTGGTGGAGCAGGAGATGCAGGCTCCTGAGACACCTTAGAGCAGGGCTGCCAAACTCATGGCCCACGGGCCAGATGCTTTACGCACTGGCCACGCCCACGCCTGGTTTAGCAAAGGGGGGAGAGATGCAATATGTCACGTGACGATGCCAGTTTGACAGAGTGAAACTACCAGTCCTCATGAAAACAGCCCTCTGGACAGGAGGAGGAGAGCCCACCCTCCCATCCTGCAGTCCCCCAGGAGGGAGAGGGGGCCAGCAGTCTGACTCTCCAGGGACGGGGCTGGGAAGGTGCCAGAGTTTGGGATGGAACAGCGGAGGCTTCCAGCCTTTGAGGCCTGGGGAGATGCTGGGCAAGTGGTCCTTTGCAGGCAGCTCAGCCTGAGCCAGGACATCCCCCTCCCCCAGAGACAAAATGGAGAGGGAGGGGAGGTAGCACCTCACCCTGCTGCAGGTGTGGCTGTTTCTGCTTCTCAAAAATTAGGCAGCAAAGAAAGGGGGTTTAAAGGACAGTGTGAAAGGAGTCCCTGAGTGAGAGTGGGCACAGGGTGGCGGGGGACTTGATGGCTTGGCATGGGGGGGGGGGCATGCGGAGATCTAAGCAATGTGCCTCCAGGGGGAAAGCAACTCTGGCCTGCTGGAGCCTCTGCCTGCAAAGGAGAAGAGGGAGCTGGGCCTTCAGCTTGGCAGGTTGACAGCCTGGGGCTCCAGGCCTTTAATTTGAGGAAGTAGCCTCCACCTCCCCTCCTTCTGCAAATTCAGTGTTTGTCTTGGAAACAGCTGAAGAGGGGCTGCCTGTTGCAGGAAGGACAGACAGAGGGAGGGTGACAGGCAGAGGCCACCCCCGGACCGATCAGATGGGGGATGGGCTGGAGCACAGGAGAGAATCCAAGAAGGCAGCCAAAGTTTCCTTGGAGTTCTTACATCTGGTGGAAGCCTCCCGTCTTCTCAGACCGTGGCTGGGCGAGAATTTTCTGGGAAGTTTTGGAAACATTCACAGCAGGCTCTCTCGCCAAGGGCTTCCCAAACTTAAAAACTTTTTTTTTTCTACCGAACTTGGCTTCTCCAAGCAATTTTTCCTGTACTGCCTCCCCCCCCCCCGCCCCACCCTGAGCGAACATCTCTATCCTACCCATCACACATCCTATAGGATGAATTTCTTTTAGGAGGACAATCTAACTATTACGCAAGAGAATGTTGTTTCTCCCTGCCCCCCCCCCCCAAAGGTCACCCTGCTAAAGCTTGTTTTATGCAAAACGTAGATGGGGGGAACCTGGCGGCCCCTCCCCCTCCCTCTGGAGTGAGAAGAGGGCCAAGAAAAAAAGGGTCTTGGGTATTGCTCTGGACTCTCCCTCTCTCTCTTTTCCCAGAGCCAAAAAGAACAAGAAAAGCTTTCTAAAGGGACACACGAAAGCACACGGATCCAAACTTGTGAAGTCCAAGTAAGGGGTGGGTGGGAGGGGGGTTTGCACTGACGGCTGCAGGAAGCCTCTGGGCCCACCTTGCAGGAGACTAAAACCCTCGGCCTGGTTTCAGGGGGGCTCAATTAAAGAAGGAGATCCGAGGCCCTGAAATACCTACCTCTCTACCACAACCTCTGTGGTCCACAGTCTTTGTGGCCAACCTCCCATTTCAAAAACTACCTATTGGCTGGTATCTAAAAACAGGGACCCCAGAGGGTAAGGGACTCCTCCACACAAGGAGCCAGGAAAAGGAGGAGGAAGAGCCATCAGAAGCTGGGCCTCACCACTGGAGCTGCGACCTGGGCAATCTTCCACCAGGGCGTCTTCTGGGGGATGGAAGACGGCTGCCCCCTCGTCCTGGAAGGAGAGAATTTGGTTACTGGCAACAAGTGGATGACAGACAAGGGCCACCCCTGCCACCCCCGACCCTCGGGGGGAGGGGGAGCTAGCCTCATCCCGAGCAAGTGATTCCCTCTGAAGCAGGGAGGAGGAGGAGGAGGAGGAGGAGGAGGAGGACTGTGTTTGTTGGGGAAGCCACTGCCAAAGGTCGGGAAGAAAAGCTGCAGAGGAAGCATTGAGGGGCAACCTCTCTTTGGTCCCTTTCTAACTGCGGCTCCCTGGCGGCAGCTGATGCTGATCCAAAGCCCCCTTACAAATGAGATGGGAGGCAAGCCCCACTCAAGGAACACGACCTGGCGGCCATTCCCTGCACGAGGCACAGGAGGTCAAAGGCAGGTGTAGAAGGCAGCTTCTCTGAGCCGGCATTTCACCGGCACCAGGATTCGCCAGGCACGGCCTCTCGCATGAGCTAAAGGCTGAAGAAATATGCACTGGGAGCCAGCGCTGATTCTTGAGAATAAAAACAGCTGCACAGGGGAAGAGAGCCAGATGTTTTTTCTGGACAATTGCTGAGTGTGCTGCTTTTTTTTGTTTGTTTTGCTTTTCACTTTGAGAGTTTAACTTAAACGATTCTTTTTTTTTTAAAAAGTTCCAGAACACAAAATAAATGAAGATGCGCTGCTGTCTAGCTGAAAAATTAGGGGCTGTTGGGATGCGCTGCCAACAGAGGATTTCCAGGGATATAGATTTTCCCCCCCCTAAAGTCCCGTGGAGCACAGGCAGCCTCTAGCTGACATTTCTCAGGGGCTACAGACGTCAGCAAACACCCCACAAACCACATGAATGCGTTCAGTAAAGCCAAAGCATATCAAGAGCCCCTGACAACGGAGAGCCCGTCAGCTGCTGTTCCTGGTAGAGAGCTCTTCGGGGATCTCCTTCGTTCCCAAAGATCTGATCCTGCAGCTCCATCCAAATTAGAAACCACCGAAAGCTCATCCTGATCACCAGGAGACAAGCTCAAAACTCACCCGCATGTCGTGTTCCCACAAAACACACACACACACACACACACACACACCAGCCTCAGGTGCAGAGTCATTCCAGGGACACAGCTGCAGGCTCCATCTGGAAGGGGGTCCCTGCCAAGCCCACTCACCCCACTGGACTCTGCCCTGAAACTGACCGGACTCAGGACACGGGTGGGTGGGCGAAGCCCGGCAGAGGCACTTGAGGAAGGCAGCTGCGCTTGGAGAGCAGCCGAGGGTGTTTTCCGCAGACAAATGCCCACAGCCCCCATCCCCAGCCTCTGCTGCTGATGGCACCCAGGATGCCACCCAGAGAGAAGCTCTGGCAGGCCAGGCCAGCTGGGACCCTGCAGGGGAGGCTGGGAGGATCCCAGGCCAGCCAGTCGGGACCCTCCTTAAGAGGGAGGCAGGCAGGCAGGCAGCTTCCCCTTCCCCTCCTCCAGCCATGCCCCGAGGAGGCAAAGGCCACCAGGAGGCCGGGATGCAGCCAGGCCCTCCTCACTCCAGAGCCGGGGAAGAGCCGGCCGAGGCGGGACGGGGAGGCGCGGCCTGGCTCCCCTTCCTCAGGCGGGGGGGGGGGGCGGACACCCACCTGCTCCCCGGAGGCCTCCAGCCTTCAGTCCGGCGGGGCTTTCCTCGCCCGCAGGGTGGGAGGGAGACGGAGGAGGAGCTGCTGCTGCTGCGGGAGGAAGAGGAAGAAGCCCTGCGATTAATCGGCCTCCCGTGCTGGGAAAGCCGGGCGGGCGCCAAGGCCTTCGGATCCCCGCCTCCCCCTCCCCGAGATCCCCGCGGGCCCCGCTCACCGGGCCAGGCGGCCGGAAGTGGCGCCTCGCCCTGTGGGTCGGCCAAACGGTCCCCCGGGCGCCGCAACCCCCGGGCGGAACCTTCGCTCGGCGGGCGGCAGAACGACATCCCCGCGAGGCAGGGCGGCGTCCGGGCCGGCGGTCCTGTGCTGCCCTCTGGCGGCCGCCCCGCGCAGCCTGGGCGGTGGGACGGGAGGCGGCGGCGGCCCCGCTCGGCTTGGGGCTGCCCGGGAGGAGGCGGGCCGCTTCACAATGGTCGCCCGGGAGACGCGGCCCGGCCCTCCGGCAGCTGAAGGCACCCGGGGAGCAGCTGCGCTGACCCACCATGACCGCAGCCCAGAAGTGCAGCTTCTTCCCCCAGGAGCCCTACTACATCCCCGGGTGGGTCCGTGGACGGAGGGAAGCGATGTAACGCCAGGCTCTCCGCAGAGCCTCCCCCCACAGGAGCAGTCTACCTGGCTGTCTTCTAGGGAACCTTGGAGGGCTACCCGCCGGGCCTTCTTCACCTGAGCCCCTCCAAAGGCTTCCTGGCTTCAGGATTAGGTTGACTTTCTCCCCCCCCAAGGTTGCTCCCCGTCCCTTTTCCCCTTGCACCCCTTTATTTAAACCTTTTATTGGATTTCCGAAAGCAATAAAATTGCCATGGGCAGACCTCTTATATTGGCGACTTGGAGGGATGCTAAATGAATGCCGTTTTTCTGGCATGCTGACACGTGGATTCCTTGGTGCCTCTCCAGATATGGAGGCTTTTACCCTCAGGTCCGCTACCATGTTGGGCAAAGCTATGGCAGAACCACCTCCAGGATGCTGACCGACCCCGAGGTCCGCAAGAGCCCCTGCTCCATTCTCACACCTTTGAAGAGGCCCAAGTTCACAGAAGACTTCAGCCAGCAAAAGCTCCCTGTGCCAGACAGGTTGGATCAGGGCCAGTCCTACATCCCAGGATACACAGGTGAGCCCCTGAAAGGAAGCTGTGGCCCAAGTGGGCGAGGTGGCTCCTCGGGTGTCTGGGGTAACTCCTGCTGGCTCTTCTGCTCGGGATGGACGAAACAACAGGACGGAATCATGGCACAATAACGCAGTCAGAACTGCAGATCTGGCCAAGTAATAGAAATTCACAGAAAAATGTTATCCTACCACCAAAAAGATCCTCTTACCAAAACAAAAACAAAAAACCCTGCTTGCTCCAGAGTAGCACTCCGTGGGTGGATGATGTCAGGAATTAACCAAGGGGCTTTCTGCCCATGGAGGGCAGGGCTTCCACCTTGACTGCCAGCTGCCCATCCCTACCTCCTTTTTTCTGGCTTTGTAGGGATCCCCAGAATGACTGAAAAGGTTTTCTGGCTCCTTTCAAGGCTGAATTTAGGATGTTGGTTTTCTCCCTTTATTTCCCCCTCTAGGATTTGTACCCTACAGCGGCTGCTTTCCTGCTCCAAGCCAAGACTTCCAGCACCCTTTACCAAGGATTCTTCCCCTGCCTGAGCCTCCTCGATGGGCAGAAGCCCATGCAGCACCACTGGCAGCTCAGGGAAAAGTCATCCCCTATCATCCCGGCATCCGGCTGGCCTGTGGGCCCGGGTGGAGACAGTTTGCAGCCACAGCCCGCTCACAATTCTCCCCAAAAGCCGAGCAAAGGTTTCTCTGCCATCCAGACATTGCGCTGGTGTGTGGTCAGGAGGAGCGCCGAGGGCCTTGCAAGGCTGGCATGTCCTTGGTGTGCGGACAGGGCTGGAGGGGGCCTCCTTGCCGTGCAGGAAATGATCAGGTAGGTGCTCAAAAACAGACCATGAGATAGAGACCAGCTGTAATGAGCAGACCACAGTAGGGGCACCTAAATCCTGGGGCAATTCTCATGTTGACCAAGGTGCAAATTGCAGTCAAGATCTTTGTCCACCCTCAATGGTAGACAGCTATTCCTGATGGTGTTGCCCCCAGTGAGTACAACAGCTTCTGTAAATATTGGATTGGGAGTGTTAGGTCTAGCCCCTTACCCCTGAAGCCCAGAGGGAGCCACAATTTCCTCATGAACCTGCCCAGAACATGAGACCAGCAAGAGCCCTCTGACAATATTCATTTGCACTTATGGGAAGGAGTCTGGGGGTTGGGTTTTTTTGCACTTTAGTCCAAGAAACTTACCACTTGGAACTCAAGAAAGGAGGTTTGCTGCCCTCAACTGGCTTTGTGCCTAACCAGGACTAAAACTCATTTCCCAATGTTTAGCCTGAAGCCTTAATAGCCACAGCAACCAGCTTCCATTGCTTTGGAAGGTAGTTGCGTTTTCCCTGCAAGAAGTCAGGCACAATTGCTTTTTTGTTCTTCCTTTGGGTCTCAGCCAACCAGGACCGAAGGAGTGCCTTTACCACTGGTAACAGAAACTGTGGATGTCAGGCGGTTTGACCGGACCCCCAGGCTGGATCTGCCCAATCTCATTCAGCGAAAAGCTATTTCAGGTAAACTATTGGCAATGGTGAAAGTCTTCCTTCCCTCACCCAGAGTGCTCCCTGCTGTAGGCTCGGCTTCTTTAACTTTAGAGAAATGGGATCAGGAAAAGCACATTGAAGCACATGGGGCTCTTTCTGAGAAAATGAAACCACATTGAGCAATGAAGCAGTTTTTGAACTAACAGCATGTCCCTCCCTGCCCCAAATCTTCCCCAATGCCTCAGCCAGTGCACCCTCCCCCACCTTCAGCAGCTTGCTCTAGCATGCCAATTTGGGAAGTGTTGGATGGAACACCTGCATCTGCCCGATGCCCTCCAGGCATGCCAAGGAGGTGGCCAGGAGTTCTAAGAGCTGAAGCGTAATTCATGGAAGAACAGAGAAAATGTGCACCCCAAGGTTACCTTCAGCCCCTTCCCAGTTCTCATTAGGCAAGATTGGTTTTTAAAAAGCCACAGCCTCACCCCCACCCTTGTTCTGGGCCTAGAAGGCATAAGAAGGGTTGTAGCCAGTCACTTTGGTCCTGACCAGCTCCCTGGAACCTCTTTCACAGGATATGCTGGATTTATCCCATGCTTCAGCTGGATTATGGGCGTCAACTACCTGAAGGGAGTGAAAGATGCCATGAATAATTTTGATAGAAACCAGGTAAGACTGGGAGAGGGAGCAGGGCCCATCATTCCCTAAAACAGATGAAACAAACTGGTCTCCAGAACTAATTTCCTACCTCGGGAAGACTCCTGGCCAGGGGTCCAGCTTGACAGCCCTTTCTCTCTTGCAAGGCTACATCTGTGCAGCAAAGGGCAGGTGACATATGCTGTAGCATCAAATTTAGCCAATCCCAAAGCAAGCTTTCCTGCCTAACGCTCGATTGCCCTTCCTCAGGAAAGGCTGAGAAACCCCATGTATAGTTTTGGACAGCGCCTGCCCCACACTTACTGGCCCAACACAAAGATCTACAACAGCAGAGGCCTGGTTCCATTCTACACTGGGTTTGTGCCAAGTAAGTGATGGGACCTGTCAAGACAAATTTCTCCCCTCCCCATTAGCTCCTGGGGCAGTTGAGGTGTATTGAATGTAAAGCATTTGTTCCCCTCTGGCTACACAGAACTGAACACCCGAGTTCAGTGAGCAGCTGCAATTTGGCTCAGGCTGACAGTTGCTTAGTCCTAGTTATGAAACATGACGAGCAAGATTACTGGCAACACTTTTTGTCCGTCTTCTGGCCAGTAAGATCCTTTGCAATCTTTAAAAAAAACACTGTTCTATGACTGTTTCTGCCAGCTGAAGTTTTACTTGCAGGGAAAGGACAATGAAGTCTTTACACCCGTCCCCTTTTAACATACCACTCAATCCTGTGTTGCCACATGTCAGAAAGAACCAGTTGGAGCATGCAGAGCTGCTGACTTGGGGCTTTTCTCTCTCTCCCCCCCTCCATGCAGCTATCCGTGAACATTACGCCCTAACTTTTGGGAACAGCACTCGGAAAGCTTATTATGATGAAGTACAGCGGAGACAACATACAGGTTGAAAATGCTTTTAATGCCCGTTCAGCATCAGACAAGCAACATAAAGACGACGCAGCACACATAAACAGAGGTCTTGAACAAATAAAGTTTGCAACACCTTTGAACAGAACAAACAGGTGTGACTTTCCTCTCAGTCTCTTAAGCTGCTTCTTCCTCTGCTTCCTCTTCAAACTCACCCTCTTCCTCGGCTGTTGCATCCTGGTACTGCTGGTATTCCGAGACCAGATCGTTCATGTTGCTCTCGGCCTCGGTGAACTCCATCTCATCCATGCCCTCCCCAGTGTACCAATGCAGGAAAGCCTTGCGGCGGAACATAGCTGTGAACTGCTCGGAGATGCGCTTGAAGAGTTCCTGGATGGCAGTGCTGTTGCCAATGAAGGTGGCTGACATCTTAAGGCCACGAGGAGGGATGTCACAGACGGCGGTCTTCACGTTATTGGGAATCCACTCCACAAAGTAGCTGCTATTCTTGTTCTGGACATTCAGCATCTGCTCATCCACCTCTTTCATCGACATTCGCCCACGGAAAACTGCCGCAACCGTGAGGTAGCGCCCATGGCGGGGGTCGCAGGCTGCCATCATGTTCTTGGCATCAAACATCTGCTGGGTGAGCTCAGGCACCGTCAGGGCACGGTACTGCTGGCTCCCACGACTGGTCAGAGGAGCAAAGCCAGGCATAAAAAAATGTAGCCGAGGAAAGGGGACCATGTTGACTGCCAGTTTGCGCAGGTCAGCATTTAGCTGGCCTGGGAACCGCAGACAAGTGGTCACTCCGCTCATTGTGGCGGACACCAGGTGATTGAGGTCGCCATAGGTAGGAGTGGTCAGCTTCAGGGTCCGGAAGCAAATATCATACAGGGCCTCATTATCAATACAATAGGTCTCATCTGTGTTCTCCACCAGCTGGTGGACCGAGAGAGTGGCGTTGTAGGGCTCAACCACCGTGTCTGACACTTTGGGGGAGGGGACCACGCTAAAAGTGTTCATAATCCTGTCGGGATATTCTTCCCGGATCTTGCTGATCAGGAGCGTTCCCATGCCAGAGCCAGTGCCACCCCCCAGGGAATGTGTGAGTTGGAAACCCTGGAGACAGTCACAGCTCTCGGCTTCTTTCCTTACAACATCCAGTACAGAGTCAACAAGCTCGGCCCCCTCGGTGTAATGGCCCTTGGCCCAGTTGTTGCCTGCTCCACTCTGACCTGCAAGGGAGGGGGAAGCGAGTAGGAGAATGAAGACCCATTAGAGGAGCCCCTAAGGGGCTTCAGTCAGAATTGTGCACAAACACAATCACTCAGCAGGAGCAGCAAACGGCCCACTTAGAATGGCAGCCCACTTAGATGGCAGCGTTTGGAAGCCCCACCTTTGCCAGTGACATCGCCTCTGCCTAGTGATGCTCTTGTCCTGCTTGAACAGCTCTTGGCACGTTTAGGGCTGGAAGACCAGCGCGCCTGCCTGGAACACTCCTGAAATGGGGCTCCCTGCAAACCAGCCTCCGTGGGCCCTTCCCCAGCCCTCCCTCCCGAGAAAGGCAGCAAACACCCCCCAAGACCCGCTTAGATCACCTAAACAAGCGACCCTTGGAGCCCCTAACCTCAAGTCCCCCCATCCCAAGGGGCAAAGGAGGAAATGCGCTGCGCCCTTCACTTGTTGGCCGTGCGGGGAGCCCCACCTGCCCTCCCCCAAAACAACCGTCGCCCAGCCGAGCATCACCTACCGAAGACGAAGTTGTCGGGCCGGAAGATCTGCCCGAAGGGGCCCGAGCGCACCGAGTCCATGGTGCCCGGCTCCAGATCCACCAGCACCGCCCGAGGGACGTACTTGCCGCCTGCGAAGGAAAGGCCAGCTCAGCCGCAACACCCGAAGCCCCCTCGCCCTCTTCCCGTCCCGCTGGGCGCCTCGCGAGCGTCGGCGAGCTCCGAGCCCCTGCGCCCGGCAGACTCACCGGTGGCCTCGTTGTAATAGACGTTGATGCGTTCGAGCTGGAGGTCGCTGTCGCCGTGGTACGTGCCGGTGGGGTCGATGCCATGCTCGTCCGAGATCACCTCCCAGAACTAAGGGCGGGAAAGCGGGGAGAGCTATGAGAAGGCGGCGCGGGAGGCCTCCCGAGCCCCACCCGGCCTCCTCGTCCTTCTTGGCCGGCTCGGCTCACCTTGGCGCCGATCTGGTTGCCGCACTGGCCTGCTTGCAAATGCACAATCTCCCTCATGGCGTCGGAACCGACGGGCGGGATCGGCCTCTTCTCTCCGGTCCGGGGAACAAGACGAGCAACGCCGACTGCACGACGAATACTAGCTGCGTCAAGGTAACGGACGGCTTTATATACGAGGCGCAAGAAAGGGGGCGGAGCTGCGTAGTCTCCCTCTCATTCCACCTTCCCCGTCATCCGTCTTGCCGATGATGATTGGGCGAAAATGCTCCAGCTGCCCTAGGGATTGGGCGCTCGAGATGCCAGTCTTGATCGAATACCTCCCGGCGCTTGAACGGTTTTTTTTAGCGCGAGGACGTTCTCCCTCGAATTTTCTATTGGAACGTTACAACGGTCGCCCGAGACTCCGCCTCCTCCTCGCGTTGCTTCTCCGTGCCGCCTACCAACGGGGAAAGAAAAAAAACCCGAAGAAGCCTCTTCTATTGGATGATTTGAATGACTGACGGAGACCTCTAATTGGCGGCCGAGAGGCGTATCCTAGCAAAACGGTCGTAGGGGGAAAAATACCCGCGCGAATGTAGGCGCGAGAACCTGTTCACTACGGCGACTACGTTAAGAGCGCAAGCTCCCCGCGCACTGCGTTGTCGGCGTGACGGTTGCGGTGGACGCCGTAAACAAGCCGCTCCTTAGCAACGGGGCTCCGTTGCCTTAGCAACGCCTCTAGGGCAGCTGACAGCATCCTCCACAATGGAGACCCAGGGCTGTAAACAGGCCTCAGCCGCCTTGAAGCACCCTGGTTCTCCTGTCAACTGCTGCCGGTGAAAGCAAGTCCCAGGCCTGCCTGGAGGTCCTCCTCCCCAACCATGTCCTCCCCTTCCCGGGTTCCCCAACTGCATTCCCATTGTCCCCTGCCAAGAAAGCGATGAAGATGCCAGCTGGGCAGAGGCCAAAGCCTGGGCCAGGAAGAGCCAGGAGGAGACTGCCAGTGATCAGCACTCCGCTAGTCCTTTCAGGATTATGTACCGTAGCTCAGTTTCCAACTTAATAAAGCTGCACTTTTTTCCTTGCAATACAGTATATTTTAGGAACATGTTGCTTTTTAATCCTCACATTAAAATTGCACTAAGGATCAGAATTTTTCTTTGGAGGGAGGCAAAATGCAACGTTTTAGAACACACCAAGCCAAGCTTCTCACAACAAACGGGTTCTATCTATGGAACACACAGTAAAATCAACCGACGAGGAATTAAAGCATGGTTTAATAGGAAAGGGGGGTCCCTGTGGTTCCTGCCAGAGGAGCCACTTCACAGCCCAAGGACTCCGAGGAAAAGTTCATACGGCGCAAAAGCCCATCTTCGGGATGAGTCTCCTATTCCACTTGTTCGTAAATGTGATTGTCGTGTCTGTTAAACAATGAGATGGAAAAACAAGCCAGTATGATACGTTGCCTGTTTTTTAACACTCCAGGACATATTTTACACACAACAAGATTGGTGGGTGGACAGAATGATTTTAAGGGAACAGAACAGCATAAAATGCTTTCAGCAAAGATTTACACCAATACAGGGACAGTTCTCCCTTCAGCTCCACTTATAATGGTTCCAAACAAATTTGCATGCTAGATTGACATTTCCTTCAAGCTGTCCATTACACCATCAAGTTCCCTTTCCTGACCAGTTCTGCCCAGTTCAGATCCCATTAATGCTGATGTGAAGCTTAGATGCATGGCTTTTCCCTTCTTTATGGCTTTTAAAGGCATGATTGTACAAGTCTACCCTCTTCTCCCCAACGCTTTGTCTCCTGAAATCTAAGTTTCCCTCTTACCATTTTGGGTCAAGTAGGAACATATTTGGGGAAACATTTCCACACAAAACAGCTGATCCAGCCTGCCCACCTCCCACAGTCCCAGGAAGCGCTAACTTACCCTGGAGGTGTCGTCCCAATCTCTGGAGAGCCTCCCGTTCTGAGAAGGAAAGAATGGTAAAGAGCATCCTATTAGGGAAGGTGCTAAATAACCAGGACTTCTACTCGAAAGATCTGGGATAGGAAAGCCGAGAGCTTCCTGTCTCCTTCCCTTGGGCAGCAAGGGGGGGGGGGGCAGCTCAGCAGCTGCAAAGAGGCTGGGAGTGAGCAGGGGACCACCTCTTTCTTCTGATCAGTTACCAAAACTCTAGCTGCTCTTTAATCACTGGCTAAAGGTTCAGAGAGATGACATTCAGGCGCAAAGCCCCTTTTCTGCTTGGCCTCAGTTGACATGGCCATGCTACAATTCCCCCGGGCATCTAATTGCTAGTAGTAGTAGTTACATAGCCTTGATTGTCATTGTACATCAGGTATACAACGAAATAGTTCCTTTTAGGTCTCTGCAGGAGGAAGAGCTCAAAAAAGGGAACACTCCTTTCATCCCACAAAACTTACACAGGTGTAGGGCCTGGCTCTTCCACGGTCACGTACTTCTTTCCCGAGGGAGGGCTGAAATACAGATGGATCCTGCTGGATGAGAGCAGTCAACCAGGCACCCAGGTGTTGGTGGTAGCCAAGGTGCCTTCGAGAAGTCCAGACTACAATTCTCTCACTTCTGTTCCTCCTTCCCAGCCCACCGACAAACCTACTGATGGGCAGCTACCGGATACGGAGGTTCTTGTAGCTTGTATTAGTTGTAGTTAGTATTAGTATTAGTTGTAGCTAATACTGCCAGTTCCAACTGCAAAGTCCAGATGCAAACAGGCTCCTCAGGAGCAGAACACACAGGAAGTTTACCTAGTAGCATACCTGTGCATGCAGACAAGCTTTTCTTAAGGGGTCAGGCACATAGATAAAAAATGAAACACTGAGCATTTTTTAGTAAAAATTTCCAGTTTCTTCTACACGAGGTCAGCTCATGTGATCCCTTGTTAAAGGAGGTTCTAAATAGGACAGGCAGGACTTTAGTTGTCACCTCTTTTATCAAAGAATTTAAAGCTTCATCCTAGATCCCTCACACTCACCTTGAAAAAGGCTGCACCTTGTCGGGAGTCATGTACTCCTTCTCTATGGGGGCCCTGGAAGCAGAAGGAAATGATTGCAGAAGCCAAGGAGAGAGGGGGACGGACCGCAAGGCCTGGGCTACCTAGAGAGCATCCGCCAAAAGGATCCTAAGCCCAGATGAAGAACCTGCCCCTGGCTTTTAAAGAGCAAATACATTCTGCCCAGGGCAAGCCCACCCACCCTCCCTGTTTTCCCAGCCCCACCCTGCCTTCTTCCTACTTACTTGGGTGGCGATGACGCGCTCACATTCTGGTAGTGGAGTTTCTGACGGGTCCTGAAACGAACACAAGGAATGGCCATTTGGCTGGAGCTGGACCTCCACATGACCACTGGTGCTTCTGGCTTAGCAGAGAAGGCACCCTCGTGATCATTGGTTAACTCTAACTTTGACCGCCATTCCTTTAAGTGGAAGTGGAGGAAGCTGAGACTGGAGAGAATGGTTGCAGGGCGAAAAGAGCTTGGCCTGAGCGAGAAACCATCCACTCCTAACCTCCTCGCTCCTTCAAAAAAGGCTGCAGCGCCTGATTTTTCATGGTGCGAAGAGAAGCCAAGAGGTGCTCTGCTTCTCAGCAGTGGCCCCAGGGCATATTGAGAGTGAGCCTCCTTTGGTTCTGAAAGGGGCTGAAGGCTTTTTCCTCACTAATGCCCCACAAGATCCCCAAATACGGCCAGAGAGCACGACTTTACCTCCAAGCAAGCCCTTTCTCTATATATTTGTCTCCTGTTAAAACAGCATTTCTCGCCTTGAGAAGCCCAAACAAGAGATAAAAGCAGCCCTGAAGGAGTTGCCAAAAGAGATGCTCTTTTTCCAGGGCATCCTGTCCCTTCCCATCTTCTCTCCATGACCCACCTGGGACCAGGATTCAGCTCATTGACACTCAGGTAGGCATCCTCTGTGGTATTCCTGAGGGGGGACAAGAATGGGCTTCAGTGCTCCAGCAAAGAAAGGGGCCCCATCTCCTCCCACCTCACCCCACCCTTGAATTAAGCACCCAAATCCCACATGGGGGGGGCAGTCGAGAGCTCCGGCTGTTTTCTGAATCAGCTAAATACATTTCTCCTGATGTAAAGCCATATGTCCAACATTAATTGTGCTAATAGACCCTTTCAAGACCTCCTTGGTTTCTGCAAAATATTCTCCCCGGTAGCTTTAAAGCTGTCCCTTGGAGACTGCTCGGTGGCCAAACTCCACACTGAAATAGTTGCTAATAGTGTCTGGGCTATAAAGGAAGTTCCTCTTAAAACCAGGCTCCTCTGAGGCCAATGCCAGGGCTGTTACTCACGGGGTGGCTGGATGGAGGCGATCCGAGCCCTGGGGCTTCATGGTCATGTACGTACGCTCTGGGCGGGGAGGTCTGCAAGTGGAGGGCAAGAATGTAAGGGGCCTGCGTCCATCTGTGGCACACACTTCCCCTCCCTCCCTCCCTGAGGCCTGGGGGAGAAAGAAGCATCAGACCAAGCTTTAGGCAAGGACCAGGTGTCTGAGC
This sequence comes from Thamnophis elegans, assembly GCF_009769535.1. Taxonomy (NCBI): domain Eukaryota; kingdom Metazoa; phylum Chordata; class Lepidosauria; order Squamata; family Natricidae; genus Thamnophis; species Thamnophis elegans. The sequence continues at coordinate 37,523,617 of NC_045556.1, read as the reverse complement.
AGACAAAACCCTCGGCTGGCCGATCCGTTTCCTTCATGTTTAGATGAGACTGCACTTGAAACACCCCACAACTTCAGTTGCTCAACCTTGACTACCCAGATCTCAGCACACACACATTGCACACAAACACACACCCTTGGTCTGATTCACTTACGGGATAGGAGGAAGGGTCCTCCTGGAAGAAGGGTAACCGTTTTTCCCTTCCTTCCCGGTTTTCCTTGAGAGAAACAGAGAAAAGGCAGAAAAACACTGGGGAGTGAGACGGAGGCACCGAGCAACCCTGGGCTGCGAGATTAATCCTCCGGCCGGCAGGCTTTGCTTCACCCTCTCCATCTGGGAAGCCTTTGGTCCTCCGGCAGAGCCAGGAGGGAGGGCAAAGGGCAGGGCGGTGGAATCTGCTTGCAGTGACTGCAGAGCCCGGGGAAGATCTGGCTGCTTCCGGCCCCTAGGGGGCTCCTGCAGCAGGTCGGCAGGGCCAGAAGGATGGAGACCCGACGACCAGAAGAGGCCAGGCCTTCCCTCCGGCCTGCGAGACTCACCTTTGCTTATCCATTATCCGTAAGATGCAGACGGCCACCACCAGGAGGACCGAAGTGGAGAAGAAGCCCAGGAAGGCCAAGGCGGCCACAATCACTGCCAGGGTCCCTTTGGCCAGCACTTCAGGACAGCTGCCCTCGGCTTTGCCCGCTGAAGGCACGTGGAGAGAAGCACAATCAGGGGCAGGAGGGACACCCTCTCCCCCCTCCAATTCTTCCGTGGACGGATGTCCTCTCTGCACTTGGGGGCAGCAAGAGACAGAAAGTGTCCTCCGAGGCCGCTTCCTACCCTCCCAGTGAGTTCCCTTCTTGGTTCTCAGAGGGGGGGAAAGCCACTCTTATTCCTACTCCTCCAAATGTAGGAGCAAAGCCACATCCAATTCCCCAGGCCACAGGAAGGGGTGCAAAAGTCCTCCCTCCCCAAATCACAGACAGGAGGGAGAAGCCCTTACTGGGGATAGAGATTTTCCGGTGGCTAGCTTCCACGTGCTTTTCCGCGTCTTCGGGATACTGTTGGGATAGCAGAGATTCATACCAGGCCCTCCGCTGAGGCAGGATTTGCATTTTAGGTCCCTTCTTCCAGGTCTCTTCTTCTGTCACCCCCCACAGCACAGGGAGGGGGGGGCTGTTACTTGCTCACTTGGGAGCACTGAGATTCAAAGGGTGCAGCCGCCATGGCCCCCCAAATCAGGTTGCCATAGGGGACATTTAACAGCGAGTGCTCCAAGAGGCTGACCTTCCTCACGGCCCTTCGAACAATCTGCTCTCTGAATCCTTCTTCTTTGTCCTCCTCCTCTTCCTCCTCCTTCAAGGCATCTTTCGGAGAGGCAGCTATTTTCTTTTTATGTTTTGGGTGGAAACTGGCTAGATGATCTCTTGAGGCCTCTACCCTGCTCATTCTCACTGCAAATCAACGGAAGAATAATTCTGAATGCAAAAATGGATGCAGGAGATTTGGCCTGTGTTCTTCCCATGGTGATCCTTAACACACACACATCTATATTTTGTGTGTTTGTCTCCCCCTCCAGTTGTGGGCTGCTTACAGATATCTCACATTTTGATGCCTACCGGGGTTACAAGCACACCCAGATTTAAAGCCCAAATACTTTGCAGCATGTCTGTCCCCAGGCTTTCTTCCCAGCCCCAAACTCCAGTTGGATGATCAGCTCCATTACTCACATGAAGCTAAGGAGAGGACGCTTACGACGAACAGGCATGCCGGTTGCATCCTGGAGCTCTGAGCCCAACCTCTCACCATTCCCAGGAGCCCTGAAAACACGCCAGGCCCCCAGCTAGACAGGAAATCCAAGAGTCTCTGTGACCTCACAAGGTCCCAGAACATTGGCCAGCCAATGGGCCTCTCTCCAGCCCAGCTGCAAGCAGTCCCCCTCCTCCTCCTCCTCCCAAGGAAGCCTCAGAAAGCTGCCTCAGTCCCTCACCACAAGTCCTCCAGGGCAGCCGGTTCTCCTTCATCAACTGCCTTCGAGAGCTCTCCATCTCCCCAGCATCTGATTCCTTTCGGCCTTCCTGCCAGGCCAGGCCGGTGCTTCGTGATGGGCATTTGGGAACTTAAAAGGCGGCTGTTGATACTCATGTCAACCAAGAGAACCGCTGCCGGTTTCCTTTCCTTCCCAGACCCACCGGCCTCCTGGGGACCACACCCTAGCTCCTGGGATTCCCCAGAGAGGGGGGCAGGAGGGGGAGACCACGGCCCTTGGCAAAGGGAGCTGCCCAGAGCTTCGTTCCTTTCCGCACCTCTCCCGGTATCACGTCAGTGAAGAGGCTGTACTCATTGGCAAGAAGGATGTGGTAGGAAACCCACCCCAGGTGGGCAAGGAAGGGAGAGAGACCCCTCCCGCCAACCACCCCAGCCATGGCTCTCCCCAAAAGACTCTGCAGAGGGGCTGAAGGGAAATGTTGGCAAGGAACCGAGTTGCCAGGGGGAGAAAGCTAGCCCGATTCACGGAGAAAAAATACATCACAGTCCCAATGGCTCACAGAAGCCACTTTATTATGAACCAGGAAATCCACCAAAATAAATGTTTTGCTAGCAGCCCCTTGGGCTGCACAGACACACACACGCACACGCACACACACGCACTATGGCCACATGCACCAAGGCGAAGCAAGGTAGCACCACGGACCAGAGTCTGAGGGTGGCCCACACCTGTCAAGCCCCCCGGAACGGACAGATCAGTTGCAGCTTTTGTGCAAGCGATAGACGCCCCCCGAGAAGCCGAGCTGCTGGTCCTGGACCTTCCTCTGGAGGAAGGCCTGCAGCTCCTGGATGTCGATCTCGGCCACCATGGGGCTCGTCATCACGAAGATCTTCAGCATGCTGTGGATGCGCTCCAGGGGGAGGCTCTCCAGGTTGGTCAGCATGGCCTGGATGTAGGTCCAGAAGAGCTGCGAAGGGGACACGAGGACACAGAAATAAGGCCGAGGCAAAGGTTAGAACGCTTGCGGCTGAACAAAGCTGGGCTCTGGCTCAGGTGCTTCTGGGATCCAGCCAGCCCTCAGCGGGGAGGCTACCATTGTGCTGGACAAGGGTGGGTCACTCAACCGAGGGCCAGTGCTCAGAGCCCAGATGCTCTCAGGCTTCCCCTCCTTAGCCAGGGAGGCCTCTCCTTCCCCAGATGAGCACCTGCAGCTCCTCCTCCTTCTGGTCCGCCTGGGAGGCCATGGCTGAATCCCCCTCCTCGTCGCTATCGATCAGCACCACCTTCTCGCCCTGGTCCTTCAGCTCCTCCTCGATCACTGTGAAGGTCCCTGGGGGCTCCTCCCGCAGCACCCCTTGCTGCAGCCAGAGGGTCATCTTGCGCCGCAGGGAGGCCGCAGGCACCTTCAGAGCCTCACTCAGCTCCTCCAAGGTCCAGGTGCCTGCAAAAGAGGCACCCACCCTGCTTAGTGCCCCCATAAGGAAGGCTCCCCAAGGAGGGAGCCAAGGCTTCGGGGCGGAGGCAGCACTTCGTGTAGAGATGCCCAAGGAGGACCTCCTGGTAGGAAACCTCCCATTTATCCACCTCGACGCTGCCAAATGCGTCCCTCCCCCGGTGGCCACGTATGACCCACGCCTGTGCACGTACGCATACGTATCTGCGGGCCCTTCCACGGAAGACTGGAGGGCAGAAGCCGGAGGCTTTCAGGGAGACCTACTTTTGCCCTGGAAGTGCAGGATGACGGCTGCGTGCACTGGCGACACAGACAGGGAGAGCGTGCGGTCTGCCAACTCCACCTCCAGGTTCACCAAGCCCAGGTGATGCTTCCAGTTCAAGGTCCTCATGGCCTGCGAAGGAGCCACCGGAGAGAATTACGGTTACTCAGCTGAAGGACCAGGAGCTCCTGGCCGGCGCCCCAGCCGCCACATGTCTTGTTCCGCACGGGAGAACATGGCAGGGTGTCCTGGGCGAAGGGAGAGGGAGATGGCAAGGAAGGAAGAGCCGAATCCTAGAAGGGAGCTAGGCTGTACGTGGAGGAGAAACAGGCAGCCTCCTCCGTGGCCAGCTGCAGAAGAGGCCCATGGCTGAGCTTCCTGCAGACGGAGGACTCGCCTACCTTCAGCTTCTCGTACTTCTTAGCGTAGGCCTCCATGGCCTCCTTGATCTGCCCTGGGAGCTCCAGCTTCTCCTCCTTCAACGCGGGCCAGAACTCACTGGAGAGGATGATGGCCACGAGGCTGAAGGGGGGCCTTTCCTGCTCAGGCAGCTTCTGCTCCTCGTCACGAATGTTGGCATTGATGCGCCTGGAGTCCCCCATGTCCTGCGTGGGAGGGACAAAAGGAACGGGGGCAGCCAAGCTCAGCTGGACAGGCCGCAACGGGGCCTTTAAACCAGCCTTCGGAGGGACCCGGGTGGTCTGGCAACGTCTCTATGGGGAGCACCTACTTTTAGCATGACCTCGCAGTAGTGCATGTGGGCCTCTCCAAAGCGCAGCTTCAGCAGTTCCACATTTCGGATCTCCCTGAAGTGAGAAGGAGGAGGAGGAAGGGCTGTTGCTGAGGCCGCTGCTGCTCCCATTCTGCAGAGGAGACTCTCTGGAGCAAGCAGGGGCAGAGAGGCTCCACCTGCGCCACAATCCCCGGCCAGCCGCAGCAGAGCAAAGGGAGGCCTCGGCTGGCTCTGCCTCAGCTGCGGGACCTCCTGGGCCTCACCTCTCGGCACTGTAGTTGAACTGATGCAGCAAGCGTTCAGCCAGCAGAGTGCGGTACTCATTGATGAAGATCTCCTTGCTGCCGTAGATGCTCACCAGCAGGCTGATGATGTCCGAGGAGCGGCGCTTGGAACTGGACTTCCCTGGTAGGAGGGTGTGGGCAGAGACCAGAAGCATCACAGACCCGGTCCCCATCTCCCACCGGTGTTTTCCAACCGCAGCCTCAACTCACCTGGATCGGCATCGACCGGATCGGGCACCCAGTCCTCGGGTTCGGAGCCCTCGTCCTCGCTCTCTTGGCCATTCTCCAGTGTCACCGGGTCAGCTTTGGAGAGCTCATTGGCCAGGTCAGCCGATCCTTCAGCATCCCCCGTCAGGCCTGCCACAATCTGCCGCACAGTATCCTCCCTGGTCCTGCGGGGGAGCGGCCGATGGTGAACCACCCAAACTAGAGCCAGCCATCCCGACTCACATCAGGGAAGGCCCACCAAGCCCCTCTTCCTCACCTCAGGTATTTCCGGATGGGCTCACAGGCCACTTCCAGGATGACCATGGAGGAGTCCAGCTCCCGCAGGGCTTTGATAGCTGAGATGTAGAGGGTGATGATGTCCGAAGTGTTCACCCCTGAAACAGAGAGGAGGAGGAGGAAGGGGGGACTAGATGCCAGATTCCCTCAGGGAGGAAACGCTGGGCAGAAGGAAGGGCCTTGCCGTCACCCACCAGGATGGAGGAGCCGTAGTTCCAAGGCGCTTTTCAGGGAGGTCAGGAGCTGCTGCCGCTGATTGGTCCTTTCCAGGCAATACTTCAGGTCTTCCACTGCAGGCTTCGACTCTGGGAAATCTGTAGCAGAAACCCGGGAGGAGGGAGGCTGAGGAAGGGCACCCAGCGCTGGGCGTTTTGGAGGGGAGGGGGTTGCCCTGCTCCGCTCAGCAGCTCCCACCGGGGCTCACCGCGGATGATGCTGAAGAGCTCCTCGATGCGCATGCTGGCATACAGGCGGTAGAAGAACCTCTGGACGTGGCACCGCCAGCGCTTCAGGGGGCTGCTGGGCAGGGATGCCCCGGTGCTGTCTTGCAGGAAGACCCTGCTGAGCCAGCCGATGACCTTCTCGATCCACTGGGGAGGGCACGGAAGGCGCCGGCCCTTAGCCAGGAGGGTCGGCGGGGCCGGGAGACCCCTCGCCCCTCTCCCCGCGGCGCCCCTCGCCCGCCCACCTCTTGGAACTCGCCCAGGAAGGAGCGCTCGTACTCGCCCCGGCAGCGCCACTCCACGCGCTCCTCGATCATCCCGTGCAGCACGTGGGTCACGGCGTCGGCGCTCACCCGCTCCAGCAGGTTCAGCTCGTGGCTGCGGGGAGAAAGGCCCCGCTCAGCGGCCCCGCCGGCCCCGCTCCCGACCCCCGCCCGCCGCTACTTACAGGATGGCGTTGAGCTGCTGGAACTGCTCCATGGCCAGCGGGCACCAGCAGCGCTCCTCCCCGCAGCCGCAGCCCCCGCCGCCCGCCTCCTCCTCGGCCCCGCCGCCGCCGCCGCGCTGCCGCATGTAGATGCGGAAGCTGCGGCCGTAGAAGCGGCGGACGGCCTCGCGGAAGTCTGCGGGGGGCGCGAAGAAGAGGACGGCGCGCAGCAGGGCCCCGGCTCTCTCGCGCGGGCCGCCCGGGCAGCAGCGCCCCGCCGGCCGCGCCCACTCCTCCAGCAAGCCCAGGCCGCGCAGGTAGGGCTCCAGGCGGCGGCGCAGCAGCCCGAAAGCCTCCAGCAGGCGCCGCGAGCACGGGGGCTCCCCGCCGGCCCGGCCCCAGAACTCGGGCGCCAGCCGGGCCTGCAAGTCCCGCTGCAGCACCTCCAGCAGCCACTCCTCCAGCGCCGCCAGCAGCCCGTGCCGCGCCAGCACCGCCGCCGCCGCCCGCAGGTCCTCGCCCGCCGCCGCCGGCCCCGCGCCTTCCGCACCCAGGCCCAGCGCGGCGGCCGGCACCAGGCCGGTGCTGAGGGCGTGCCAGGCGGCCGAGAGCTCCATCGCGCGGGCCGGCGGGCGGGAAGGCGGCCGTTGGAGGAGGAGGAAGAGGAGAAGGCGGAGCCGCCGGGCGGGAAGGCGGCCGGGCGGAGAGAGCGGCGGCGGCGGCGGCGATGACCCAGCAAGGCGCGGCGCTGCAGAGCTACAACAACGAGCTGGTCAAGTGTAAGGCTTTGGGGGGGGGCGTTGGGGGGGGTAGGAGCGGGGGTTGTTGGGGGGGGCTCGAGGCGGGGGTCCCTGAGCCCTGAGCGGCGCCCCCCGCAGGCATCGAGGAGCTGTGCGCCAAGCGGGACGAGCTGAGCCGGCAGATCCGGCAGGAGGAGGAGGAGAAGGCGAAGCTGCAGGGCGACCTCCGCCAGCTGACCGAGCGCCTGGCCCGCATCAACGAGACCCTGGCCCACAAGATGGCCTCGCGCAACGAGTTCGACAAGACCATCGCCGAGACCGAGGCGGCCTACATGAAGGTGAGAGAGCCCGGCCGCCCCTCTGCCTCCCCGCGCCCGCCCTTCTTCCTTCGGCCTGACCAGCCGCCCTTTCCCTCCCCAGATCCTGGAAAGCTCGCAGACGCTGCTTAACGTGCTGAAGAAGGAAGCCGGGAACCTGGCCAAAGCCACCGAGTCCAAGAGCCTCCCCGCCAAGGACAGCTGAGGGGGTCTGGTGGGGGGGGGGGAAGCGGGGACCACCAAATAAAAGTTTTCTTGGATTTCTCAAAAGACTCTCCTGGAGCTTTCAATGGGGGGGGGCATAAGGTTTAGCAATAGCAATTAGACTTATATACCGCTTCATAGGGCTTTCAACCCTCTCTAAGCGGTTTACAGAGTCAGCATATTGCCCCCAACAATCCGGGTCCTCATTTCACCCACCTCGGAAGGATGGAAGGCTGAGTCAACCCTGAGCCGGTAAGATTTGAACTACAGAACTAGAAGTCAGCTGAAGTGGCTGCAGTACTGCACTCTAACCACTGCGCCACCTCTGTTCCTTACAGGGGGGCATGCGCCTTTCAGGGTCCCCTGGGCCCTTTTGCAACCCCCTTCACTGTGAAGCAGGTGGGCAGCAAGGGGGAGAGGGGCTCCCAGCAGCTGCATCACTGGTGGCCCCGTTGCCTGGCTTTCTTTGGGACACCCAGCCGTCCAGGTCTTTAGAAGGGACGTGGCCTTATTTATTATTTTGAAATGTATTTGCTGCCCATCTCAGTTTGAGGCAACCCTGAACTCTGAAGGGGAATTGGTGCTACCTTTGACTGATGCAACATACACACCCCTGGTGTCTCCAGCCCTACAGCTGACTTGGAAATGGCGAGAGGCTCCTGCAGTGCAGGGAGAGCGAAGGGACAGGTAGAGGAGGTGGAAGCTGTAGCTACAGCCGTCCTGGCAGCACAGGTAAATGCAAACAGCAAGGAAGGCTCCTCTGTAGGCATCCTCCCTGCCTGGTGTTTGCTCTGCCTACAAGTGGGCCTGGCCTGAAGAACACCTGAAGCCCGGTTAGTTTTGCCTAGCGAATAGAGATTTGTCTCCGCCGTTCAGCTTCCTTTCCCTCCAGCCTTCTATGCTTTCCCAGCTCCCCTGATCATGGATCCAGCAAAAGGGGCAGATGCTACAGGAATCTGAAGGTTAGAGTTGGTCAGACAGGGATCTCGCTGCAGGTTCATGTTGCAATTCTGCACATGCATGGATATACCAGCTGCACAAAACAGCCAAATAAATCACTCAACGGCAATCATGAAGAAATCACCTGTGTGGTTTAATGAACCTGGGGAGCCCAGTGACACCATTCAAAGGCGGAAGAGGAACGTGTACAGCAGATTCATTCCTCCAGCGGAGGACCCAGCGGAGTGTAAGATCAAAGCCCCAGCTTCCTCCATTAATAAACAATTAAGTGCAAAACATACAAGAGTGAATTAACTTGTTTTGATTTAAGATACTAAAGAGAAAGAAGACGCACAACTAGTCTCCGGGAGGCTTAAAACGCGGTCCTTTCGTCACAGGAGGCTCCTCCGCGTGGCTGAGCCCCGGACACAAAACACAACATCCGGCTCTTGCCTGGAGTGTTACTGAAATGCTAGTGACAGTGTTTTTACTCTGGTTTCCACAACCTGAATGCAGTGCTGGCCAATTAATCAGAAAAATAATCATCCTTCAGAGGATCCGACCAGCTGCTTTCTGGAAAATATGACGGCAAAAGGTTATCGCTATACTTTGGAGAGGAAGGATCGGAGGGCCAGGAGCCTCCGTCCCTTCTCCCAAGATTCAGGCTTGAGCTGAAAAACTTGGCTCTTAAGAGCTGAGCAGGGGAAGAGCCCCCAGCAGCGAAGCAGCACTTAAGTGGCACCGCGGGTGAAGGATTGGCCCCCTGACCCAGAGCTTCATGCAGACACAGGAGCTCTGAAAGCCTCGGTTACCAACACTTTGGATCTGGCAAGGAAAACGTGTGAGGCTCAAAAAAAAAAAAAAAAAAGACTACAAGGATCACCAATTGCCAACTTTCTACAGGATTCCAGTTGCCGCTAGATGCATCTTAAGAGACCACTGTACCGGCTGAGCTCCTGCACGGTTTGGTCACAGAACTGCAAGCAACAGGTTAGGGCGCCTATTTGCAATTGGCCCTTTGGGGAACTGGAATTTCCGTTAAAAAGTAACAAGAGTCCACTAGTACAGTTAGTCTATTAAAGGCAGCAGTATTTGTCATCATTTGCCCAGCTGAAAAACCCAATGGCCACTTCCGCTAAGTGTTTGGAACACAATTTCCCCAAGGGGAGCCCCGAGGCAATATTTTCCGTTGGGTTACAGCTGGCTTGCTTGTTTGTTCGGCGGCAGCTCGTTGCTGAGCCGCCTTGCGCACATCTGGCTGGAGGGAGCAGCTCAGCCTAGTGGCTCAACAGCAGTCTGAGCATTTGGCGGCCTTTCAGCATCTGGCCACTTCAGGTGCTTGTTTGTTTTCTCAGTACAGGAAGGCTGCAGGTTACAAAAAAAAAAACCAAGCTGCCAAAACGAGAGGTGCATTTGAACGTGAGGGGCCCTTCGGGGCATCTCAGTACCTGAGGAGGGAAGAGAAGTTTGGCTTGGTGCGCCACCTTTGTCTCTCCGGGTACCTGGTGGGGCAAAGGTGCCAAGGATATATTTCTTCAGCGGCGCTCAGGATTCAGAAGTAGAGGGCAGGTTCGCTACTGAAGTCAGAGAGGTGGCTTTTTTCGGAAGGGGTGAGCTGTGGGGAGACAAAAGGTAGCTGCCATGCTGCTTTTTTTTTTCCCCAGAGAAGTAAGTAAGTAAGATCTTTATTACGGTCAAAGACCAGCAATATATATTTGTCTTTACACTATATTAAAAATACTAACATTAAGATATAATTAAAAGTATTTACATTAAAAGTGGATAATAACATTATGGTCCAAAGATTGTTAAAGGTATGTCCAGATAATTGGTACAAGATGGTACTATACTGTAGCCAATTTTTTTCTTATGGACATTGCAGCAGCACAGAGCTTTGCCACTGCATACGTGGTAACCGGGTTAGTGTCCTGGAGGAGAAAGCCTAGATAAACATTGTCTGCCCTCCCTGGCAATCTCTCTAATAAGGGGAGAATATATGCAGACCTACAAGCTCTGTATAGCTCGCAGTGTAATAGTACATGTGAATTATCTTCCACTTCTCCTTTACCACAAATACAAACGTGTTTGGCTATAGGTGTTCTTTTATACCTGCCCTGGAGGAGTGCTGAGGGAAGAATGTTAAATCTGGCTCTGAAGAAAGCTATTCTTTGTTTTGGAGAGATCAGGTCATTCAGATATCTTGCTGATTCCCACACACCCTGTTTTATTCTGTCCCTACTGTGGAGAGGCAACCTATTTAATTCTTCTTGGAACTCCATGTCCCAGAGAAGAGAAATGCAACGAAGCAGAGCCCTGTGGCCCCGTAGAAAGGGCAGCCATTTAAAACTGGAATGACGTTGATGCCAGGTCTTACCTGTAGCACCAGTTTTCTTCTGAACCTTGCCTGCTACCTCTGCTTTATTGCAGACAAGTTTATTTTGTTCGCACGTTAAGAAGCTGCCACCCACTGATACCTCCCCACCCCCACAGTTGCAGGCAAAAAGACAAAACACGCCTGCCCAAGTCTTACCATGGCCGGCTGGTCAGTCTCCTGTGGAAGGGCTCCGACGCTTGAAGGCAACTTCTGGTGCAGTTGCTCCTGCCACTTGTTGAAGCCCAGGGAGTGCTTTGGAATGTAACCGGACAAACCTAGCAGAAAGGGTGAGTGCCCAGAGTCAGTAGAAGCATGAGGGGAAGACTAGGAGGGGATGGGGTGAGCAGAGATCCCGGAGGGTGGAAAGTCGTCATCCTCTGCAAAATCTCTACTGAGATGGACGTGGAAGTTTAAAGTTTCAACTTCCTGAATTTATTTCCTTCTATCTTAACTGGGGATGCCGGTGCTTTAACTGCAGGGGCTTAATATCCGCTTCCATTCCTGGATGTGGAAAGCACCAGATAATGGTGTCATCTCCTTACCCAACTCCCCTTTGTCATGATTGGGGAATCTGCCATAGGTTCAACCCAAAAGGTTTTGAAACAGGGTAGAAAAGGAGAGGCTTACCTGAGTTGACAGCAGTGTTTGCGCGAGGAATGCGGAAGGCGGGCGTCTCATCTACTTCTGTGGCGTATTCCTCCTCCTCCTCCTCCTCTTCCACCATTAAGGAGCCCTCAGATGGATATTCAAACATGGTTTGCAAGCTGGCCTCGTTGAAGGATATTTTCATCTGAAGGAACAAGAAAGAAGCTGCTTTGCAATTCCACCTCAAGTCTCAAAATTTCTAGCTTATTCCAGCAGGAATCCTTCCGTACTTTTGATTTCTGTAGCCATCTATGTCAACTGGTGACGAGACAGGCGAAGCCTCGCTTTTCAGTGGGAATCAACAGGCAGACCGAGGCCCTTTTGAACGCTTCAGGAAGTTTCCCAAGAGGACTGCAGATTCCCGTATTTATTGATATCCCTCCTTTATTATTTTTACAAATAATTCGAAGCAGTGAGCATATCTAACACATCACCATCCTCCTCCTATTTCCCGCACAACCATAATCCTCTGTGAGGTGGGATGGCCCAAATTTCACCCAAATAGGACAGGGCGCAAAACTCAGGATTTGCTGCTTTCCAGCCTAGTGCCTTAACCACTAGGCCAAACTACGAATCACTTTTGCTCCATTTTAGAAAAAAAAAACCATCATCTTCACTGTCGCCACTGAGTCTTGTTTTAAAGCAGCTACTTTAAAAATAAATTGTGTCCCAAACAAAAGCAATCTAGTTTAAAATAAACATCAACAGGGAAGCTTACAATGCTCACTTGTGCCCATTTAACTTTTTAATCCAATTTCAAGCATTGAAAAAAAAAAAGCAGAAGGCCAGTCCTCCAGCTATGGAAAATACATGACAAGCTGCAGTCTTGAGGTCCTCGTGGCAATGGCCAAATGTCCCCGTTCCACAAGAGAGAACTAGAACTTGAGGAAAGCAGGCTTGGCTGAGCTTAAAGCCTGTGAATGATTCATACAAAAAGCTTTTCAGTTTGTGTAGCCTCTGCAGCGTCTAATGGATAACTATTTTGTCATCATCCGTGCAGAAGCCAGATTTCCCTTGGTTCTCACCGCTACTTCCAGGAGTTTCCTTATTTATCTCTCCCTGGATCATCATTTTGCAATCAAATGCAAGCCAACACTGGGCCAAAATGCCAGAATGTCCTTGTGCAAGAAAGAAGGCCCTTAAAGTGATTGTCTTTCGGCCTGTAATCAACACCCTGAAGGATCCTGCAAGCAGAGCAGGATCAGGTGCCGCTGGGGAGATCCAAGTTTCAGACATTTCAGGCAAGTTTGCTCACACACACACACACACACACACACACACACATACACACACATTTTCTAACTCAGAAAGCATCTCCCCAAAAGAGATACTGTAAATATTGATTAAAACTGAACAGCAAGCAAGTTAAAACTCTTTTGACTGTGGCCAACTTCCAGTCCACCAGATTTTACTTTAAAGCACCAGGGTGGCCTGGAGATTAAGACAGTTGACCAGGAGAGAGGGGCCTTGGGCCCAAGCACGTCCTCAGTCAGGGAGGACTCTGGACGGCCCCTCTCTTTCTCCTTCACAAGAGCTCCTGCCAAGAACTACAATGGCTACTTGAACTCCAGGAAGGAGGACAAGAGAAGGGCAACCTTCATCATCAAAAATTAACCCAAGTTCTTTGAAACTAGTCCTCCTTGAATGAAGTCGGCAGGTTATTTTCTGGCCAACAGGTATCCTGTGGGCATAAGAGTAATTTCCAGGAATGTTTTATCATTCTTCTATAGCTCTTCTTCCAGCAGGACCCTCCTATCAATGCCCCTGTGTTTTCTTTGTTGACAGCAGCCTGAGCTCCCAAGCCAAGAGCCAGTAAGGGACAAGAGCCTTGCAGGAGCTGATCAGAAGCAGCACAAAGGGGGGGGAGGGGGGGCAAGCAGGTTTCCCTCTGGCGACTTATATAAAAGGCAACCTCAGCCGGAGAGGGGGAAGCTCTTCCCTTCCACACAGCTGGAAAAGGAGGGGGGGCATAACAGGCAGCCAGTTGAAGGACAAAGAAAAAAATGGCACTAGTCTTCAAAAAGGTGGCACGGAGCTAAGTTCAATTTAAAGATGTTATTAATTTCTTATTCTTTTTTCAAATATATTTTAAACTGTTTTTGTTAAAGATTTATACAGTGTATTGGTTCTGGGAAGTCAGGGGAGGGAAGGTTGGGGTGGGGAGGGAAGTATATTAGGCTTGAGGAGGGGTGTTAGGTTTTAAAATAATATGATTGTACATGTATACTGTTTTCTCTTATTTTCTCTTTAAAACTAAGATATGTCATGTATATTGAAATGGAAGTATAAACACCATTAAAAAAGAATGGAGTTTGCTTAGAAGCTGAAATACACCAAGTGAGTGAGAGGAAGAGTGGGAATCAGGGGAGAGAAGAAAGATAGGAAGAGAGGATAGGAGGATAAGAGAGAGGGTAAGGGGGGGAAGAGGAGGAGAATAAGGAGTGGAAAGAGGAGAGAGGAGGAGAAAGGAAGGGGAAGTAGAGTAGAAAAGGATGATGGAGGGAAGAAAGGAAGTAGGGAGGGGGAGGAGAGGGGCAGAAGAAAGGGGTGGATAAGGCATAAACAGGGTGTATGGAGAGCAGAAGAGCCAATAATTGGTTTTCATTTTTTTTTTTCCGGGAGTTGATGGCAAGACGAACTGATGTAATTAATAATTAGTACAATATGATATTGGCTATGTAATAGTATACATGCGATTATGTGTTATGAAAATGGAAAATAAAAAAAGTTTTGCTTAGAAAAAAGGTCGCGTGGAGGCAGGCGGGGGTGAGGGGGTGCGGGAACCTCTATACAAAAAAAAAAAAGAAGCCCAGCTAAGAAACAGTGCAGCAAAGTCTCAAAGGAAACTTGAGCTGCAAGGAAACGTATACATAAATAATTACCACCTCCACCTCCTCCTCCAGCCTGACCCTGGATATTGCGTAATAATTCGATCACTTTTACCTCACTTTCCCACCCTGCGTCTGCCACACCCAGTGAGAGGAATCCGTACCCATGGTGAGGCAACTGCATGAATCAGAAGGAAACTGGCTCTGTTTGGTTGGGCATGACTGAGTTTGGGAAGTGACAATTCCCCCCCCCCCCCCCAGCCTAGCAGTGGCCCAGGTGGTCGAAGAGTCCTAAAGTGAACGGCCTGCATCTCCCATCAGTTTCTAAGCAGTTGCGGAACAGGTCAGTGTGAAAAGATAGGAAGCCACCTATGCCCTGCAGCAACGGCAGATCTCTTTGGTGTCATCTTCAGCCTTGAAGGACGTCCCTGATCTGTGTGCGTAGACTATATAACTCTTTCCGCAAGAGAATCCTTTATCCTCCAATAAAAGCAGAGCGTTAAAAGATCACTATTTTTTTTAAAAAGAAACTTTCTAAACATAAACAATGCTTGTTTGGATAGGATCCACCACCACTAAATCACAGCGCCGGACCAAAGGACCCCAGGACAAGGAGGGCCCCTTCCTAATAATCCACAAGGGATGGATGACCTTTCCGAGTTCTTGTTTGCTATTTCACACAGGCTAGCTCTGTGCCCGCGTTAAAGTCTGGCCTGTTTATACCATCAGCTACTCGAGGGGGAACAGTGGCATATTATGCTCCCCTGGGCACATGCAGGCAGCTTAATCCACCGTTCTAAGGCCCCCCTAAACAACCTATGAGATCGAGAGGCCCTGCGGTAGTTGCACAACAGTGGCCAAGGCTCTCTTGCAGCCAATTCCTGCTCACCTCCGCACTCTGCAAATATTCAGTAGAAGCATAACTGAAATATGAGTGGTCAGCAAAGGCGTCAAACTGGTTTACCTTTTTGCGCCGAATGCCCGATTTGCTCATGCAGGACTTCTTGAGAGAAAGGTAGCCGCCGATCACTTCGATCTCATTGACGGTGGGATAGCGTTTTTTGACCCGACCCGATTCCTGCGGGAGGGCTCCCATCGGCGCTTCCGTTCGGCTTTGCTCCTCTTCCTCCTCCTCCTGCAGCCAGGCTCTGCTGAAGCGCTCCAGGCCGGCCGTGGGGGGCTTCCTTTTGGGCACTACGGTGAAGGTGTTGTTGGTGCGAGTAACGGAGCCAGTGGAAAGGGGCCTGTAGGTGGGCAAGGCAGGCTCCTCCGTCTCCAGAGCCAAGGCACCTTCTCGGGGCACATGGAAACCCTCCAGCCTGGGGCTGAAGACTTTCAAGGGTGGCATGGCTGTTACCAAGTCCTCGTCTATGTAAGTCACGGGCACCGGAGCCTCTGCCGACTTCTCCTCGGGGGCAGCGGGAAGGGCCTCGGCGGGCCGAGGAGGCGCCTTTTTCCGATGGGGCACAAAGAGGAAGGAGTTGCGGGAATTGAGCCGCAGGCTGGCCAAGGCACGCGCCTGGAGGTCGTGAGCAGGGATGGCATCGAGATCGGGCTTCGGGGCTGGGTGGATCTCAAAGGAACAGCTGGAGCTGAAGAGCGGGCTGGGCCGGGGAGGACCGTCTGAGGTTCGGCCGGCCGGAGTGGCACTGGACGGCGGGGACGGCTGTGGCGAGGTCTCAAGGGCAGCGGCAGCCTCGGACTTTGGCTTCTCCACCTCAGCTTCTGGCGGAGAGGAAGGTGTGGGGCTCCCGGAGGATGGCACGGCGTTGGAGGTGGAGGCCACATCGCGCTGACCGGGACTGCCAGGAGGAGGCGGAGGGGCAGCAGCGCCCTCCTCCTCCTTTGCACCCTCATTACTGAGCCCAGAGATGGCGCGGAGGCGGGGGCGGTGTCCCCGCGGATTCACCACGAAGGAGTTGGAGCCGATTTTCTGCAGGAAAACGCCGGCGCGTTGAGCATCGGGCGGCGGGGCCGGGCGGGCGGCGAGGGTCCCGGCCGGCGGGGGCACCGTCAGGGCAGGGCCGTCGCCTCCTCGACCTTTGCCTTGGGCCGCGCGGTCGAACTTCTGCAGCAGCCGGCTGACCAGACCGGAATCGGGGCCGGCGAGCGGCGGCGCTTCGGACTCATAGACGACCACTTGGGCCGCGCGGATTTCGGTGACGGGAGGGCCGTGCCGGGCGAGCAGCTCTCGCAGCTGGGACCTCTGACGGCCGCCTTCCGCGGGCTCCGCCGCGTCGCTGGACTCGATGATGAGGATGTTCTCGGCGCGGATGGTGCGGATGCCGGGCATGGCCCCGTAGAGCTGCAGCAGCTGCGCCAGGGCCGGGGACTCGGCGGGCGGAGAGCGGGGGGGAGCCGGGACCGGGAACTCGCAGGCGCCCCTCCGCCGCCGCCGCCGCCGCTCGCTCTCCAGGCGCATGAAGGGGTTCTCCCGCAGCGGGCCCAGGCTCTCGGCCACCACCGACCCCGCCTCGACCGCCTCGGAGCTCTGGCCGGGCCGCGGAGCAGAGCCCCGGCCGCGTCCCTGGCTCATGCCGGCCGCCAGCTTGGCCCGCTTCCGCTCCAGAAGGGCCAGCTTCCAGGCCGGCGCCTCGGCCGCCGCCGCCTCCTCCGCCGCGGTCTCCCGTAGGCCGCTCATGGCCAGCCGGCAGCCTCCCACCTGGCCGACCGGCCGCGCCGCCGCTGCCTCCTCCAGCGACTTCCTGGGCTCGCCGACGATAGCGCCGCCCACCGACCGCAGAGGAGACGCCCCGGCGGAGCGGCCGACCCGATTGGCTGTCGCGGAGGAATCCCGCCTCTGCGCACGAAGGACGGCCCCCCGGCTAGCCACTCGCGACGTCTCGGGGCGTGGCCGATTTTCAGCGTGGAGCCGCGGTCGGCAGTGTCACTCATTGGACGGGAGGCGGGACGGCTCCGCCCAGCCTATGGCGGAAGTCTCACATTGGTTGTTGTTTTTTTTCGTTAGGTAAGCGGAACGCTCGTTGCTGAGGGCTTGGGACCTAGTGGCGCTTTTCGGGCGGAAGCGGCTTCGGGCGTAGCGCTAAGCGAGAACATCCCGCAGGCCTAAGGGTAACGCTCCGTCGAATCAGGTCAAAGGAGCCACGAAGAAGCCCCGCCCTCCCACGAGCAAGCGAAGTCTTATTGGGCAGGAGTCGCGTCTTTTGGAGAAACTCGTCAACGATTGGTCGGGAGCCTTGCTCCCGCTAGCTGGGGATTCTGGGAATTGGAGTCAGGCAAGAATGGGCTCCCGGGGAGCGACTTGGCAGCCTTTTCACCTCCGGAATCTCCCCTGCGGCCCTTCTGAAGGCGATAGGATAGATGCCCCGCCGTCCCCCGTGTCTGGCCGTCTCCACACGCTCTTAGAGAAGCTAACATAATACATGCAAAGCTGCCAAACGAGTATAACACTGCAGTAGGTTTGCCTGCAAGACCAGTCCGGCCAAATTTAAATATAGTTAGTTTGCTTTTAGGGTGGGTCTGTTGTGAGTCCAGGCAATTTGGTTAATTAAATATACTATGTTCCAGTGGGCCATGAGTCAGCCTATTTCCCAAACACAAGAAACTACACCCAGAAGCAAACTATCCATGTTATATAACTATATTTAAGGCTGCCATATTTGCTCATCTATTTTTTCCACATTTTTTCCCACTGGCACTCTTCCACCAATCCAGATCATGGCATTTATTAGCTAAATCTCTCCATGCAGCCCACATGAGCCAAATCCAAATCTTTAATCCTGAAATTGGTTATTTCAAGCACCTTGACAATGTGCAATTTTAGAAAGGCTGCTGGACTATGATCCAGCCCACAAGCACTTACTTCACTTTCAGCTACATACTTGTAATTGAATGCCATCGGTTTCATTGGAGTTCACCCTCTCTCTCTCTTGCAGGGGAAGCAGTGCAAGAAGCCCTGCTCACTTTTGATTGTGTGCCATTAGCAATGAACTTGGAAGTATACCCTTGCAAAAGGAATTCTGTATAAAACTGCCTGCCATTTTTGATTACGGTTGTTTTAACATCTACATCTTCAAATAATGTTTACCATCTCAGATATTTCCTCTAATGTAACTAAAGGTCTCATTTTCCTTCTACAATATATATTCAGTTAACATTAGCATTATTTTCCCCCAGAGAATATACTTCTATTCATTGTTAATCTTGCATTTCATTTCATACCTTCATATCATTGTTGAATTATTTCACAGCATAATTATATCATCATTTACTTTTTCCAATTAAGACATAAGTGTATCATTTTTCATTTCCAAAATTTTGTTTTTTTTCCCTTAGCCATTGATAAAACAAGTCCCATATCTTATAAAATTGTTCATCCTCTTGCTCTCTAATTTCAAATGTCAATTTACTCATTTCGGCACAGTCCATTATTTTTCGAATGATTTCTTCCTCTTTTGGTATTGTTTCATTTTTCCAGTTTTTTGCAAATACAATTCTGGCTGCTGTTAACACATTTACAATCAGATATTTTAAGTCTTTGTTGTAGATTTCTGGTAAGATTCCCAATAAAAAGACCTCTGGTTTAAAGTCTATTTGTTTGTGTATCATTTTCTCCAACCACATGTGGATTTTAGTCCAGTATCTTTTGGCTTCAGTGCAAGTCCACCACATGTGGTAGTATGAGCCAGGTATCTGGTGACATTTCCAACACTTTTCTGATTTATTCTTGAACATTCTTGCGATTCTGGTCGGGGGTAGGTGCCACCTGTAAAACATCTTATAGAAGTTTTCTCTATATGCAGTAGACATTGTCATTTTGTAATTTTGAGACCACAATTTCTGCCAATTCTCTAAATCAATCCCATACTTAAAATTTTTGTATGTGATGATGGTTTTTTTTTCTTTTTTTTTTTCTTTTCCATTCCTTTTTTGACCTTTTTTTGCCCTTTTTGGCCTCCCCCTCCTCCCCCTACCCCTTTTTTTTTCCTTCTCTCTCTCCCTTGTTTTATTTTGTTGTTTTTGTTTCTTAAACCCTAGCTTATTGTGGTGCTTATCAAATATACAATAGAGAGATACGGGATGTATAAACTTAGTAGGGATGCACCTGTGATTAAACGACATATTATATGTGAAGATGGGTTTTCCCTTCCCCCCCCTTTTTTTTCCATCCTCTCCCTTTCCCATTGTTGTCTGTGTAATAAAAAATAAAAATAACTTTAAAAAAAAACAAAAAACTGCCTGCCATTTTTCAAACATTGCTGTCAGTTATTTCTCAAAACACACCCAGCTTTCCTTTCAGCGTTTATTGTATTGTATTGTATTGTATTATTTGTATGCCGCCCTTCTCCGGGAGGACTCAGGGCAGCGAACAATTCAAGGGGGGAAAAAAGGGGAATATAAAAGACAAAATACAAATAATAAAAGTAGACAACAGTCGCACAACCATACATGTCGAGAGGGGAGGGAACTCATCACCCCCAGGCCTGCCGGCAAAGCCAGGTTTTGACAGCTTTTCGGAAGGCCTGGAGAGAGGTGAGGGTCCGAATCCCTGCGGGGAGTTCATTCCAGAGGGCCAGAGCTGCCACAGAGAAGGCCCTCCCCCGGGTAATAGCCAGGTGGCATTGGCTGGTAGATGGCACCCGGAGGAGGCCAACCCTGTGAGATCTAATGGGTCTATGAGAGGTAATTGGCAGCAGGCGGTCTCTCAAGTACCCAGGTCCAATACCATGAAGGGCTTTATAAGTTACGACTAGCACCTTGAAGCGTATCCGGAGTCTGATCGGTAACCAGTGCAGCTCGCGGAGGATAGGTGTAACGTGGGTGTACCGAGGTGCACCCACAATCGCTCGCGCAGCTGCATTCTGGACGAGTTGAAGTCTCTGAATACTCTTCAAGGGCTGCCCCATGTAGAGCGCATTGCAGTAGTCCAGTCTTGAGGTCACAGGGTGTGAGTGAAACCAAATCTCAGCCTTGGGAAGAAAAACAAAAGTCTTACATACTGGCTTTACATTTTTTTATTCTTGATTTTAATCAGAGCTCTCCCAGATGTTTCATCCTTCAGAAATCAGAGTTCAAAGGCAGAACAGAAAGGCTGCCACACCTCCCAGAGCACAAGAAGTATTGCCTGGGAGGGCAGGAAGAGGCCTTCATTGCGGTCTAGGCGGAAGCTTTCAGTCTTGGCTGTCAGGAAGCAGGCGCAGCCGGTCAGAGAATCTCCCAGTGGAGTCCCGGTCGAGAGCGGCCTGGTCGTTCCTGCCAAGGCGCCTCCTCCTCCTCCTCCTCCTCCTCCTGCTAATTGACTCGGCAGGCGCGGATCATGAGGAGCTGAAGCAGGATGAAGACGGGCGACATGATGAGCCCGTACCAGAGCGGCTCGTGACTCTGCTCGCCCAGCTTCTGGCACAGCAGCATCTCGAAGACGAACTTGAGGCTGAGCAGCGTCAGGATCCAGAAGAGGCGCAGCACCGCCAGCCGCTTCTCGCCGTCCTGGAAGAGGCGCACCGACACGATGGCCGTGAAGTAGGTGCTCAGCCCGTCGGCGGCGAAGAGCGGCGCGAAGACGCTCCACCAGCTCAGCCCGGCCGCCGCGCCGTCCGCCTTCAGCGCCAGCAGACCCGACGTCGCCAGCAGCGCCGCCGCCTGCAGCAGCAGCTCGAACGGCGCGAAGCCCAGCCACTGCACCAGCTCCCGCAGCGAGAACAGCATCCCCGCCGCAGGATCTCCCCCGCGCCCGGGGATCCGCAGGGAGGCGCTTCCGGCGCGCTCCTGTGACGTAGGCGGCGGGCGCGGGCCCCTTGCGCGAGGGGGGGCGTGGCCACCCCCGGCTAGTGGGCGGGCACGTGTGCTTGGCCCCAGTGGAGGGAACGTCGCCGGGCGGCCGGGAACAGCGGCTCTTCCTTCCTCCCCCCTCCTCCCCCCCGCCCAGCTCTCTCTCTCTCCCTCCGGCCCGAGGCGGGAAGGGTCCGAAAGCAGCCCCGGCCGGCACCTCCAGCGGAGCCTCCTTTCTCTTCCCCCCGCTGGCTGGTCTCGGCGCCCCTGAGGAGAGAAGAGGTCAGGCGAGGCAGAGGCTGGCGGCCCCTCCCTCCCTCTGGCCCGCGGGCCAGGATGGGGGGCGAGGGCTGCTCGGAGCGGGAGGGGGGGGGTCTCTTGTTGTATAGAAGCTGCTGTGCAGGCGAGCAGAAAGGAGGAAGGGAAACGCCTGTCACTTTGCACAGGGCTTAAAATGCAAACGTGGGCACACAACACACACAACGCACAACACACACACAGAACTGCAGTTCAGATATCATGAATCCCGTGGGGGGAGGGGCGGGGGGAGCCTTCAGTGTGGAGGTGCTAGACGAAGGCTGGACTTCCATGAATAGAATGGTTCCCCCCTCCCAAAATGGTTTTTATTCTTTATTCTCTTACACACCATTTTAAGCATACATTCACCTAATAGTTGTTATTCTTCACACCTTATTTGTTATTCCATTTAATAGGTTGTAATATATACAGTTTGGGTTGCTTTATTTACCATCCCTTCCGCCTGTTTTTTTTATTAAAAAGTTTTAATAAGTTTTACAATTTTATACCTTTCCCCTTACCTCCCTGCCCCCCAATCCCACATCCCTTCCCACCCTTCCGCCTGTTGTAACACCTCCTTGTTTTCCCTTTCTTTTCTCCCTCCCTTCTCTACTGCCCTCCTCCTCTCCTTTTCCTTCCTTCCTTCTCTCTTCCCTTTCCTACCTTCTCTCCTTCTCTCTCCCATCCTCTCCTTACCTCTTTCTTTCTTCCCCCCTTCTTCCTCTCATTCTCTCCTCCCCTCTTCCTTTCTTTTTCTCTTGTTATAGGTGTTTCTTTCAAATCTCAGTTTATGTTTCCTTGGGATGGTTTTTCCGTAAACCCAAATATAATTTGGTATCATTTCTCATTCCCTTACTTTGGCTAATCTGTCCTATATGGGTTTTTTTCCCCCCAATAGGAGGGTTTCTAAGGTCCTCCTCCTATGCACTCTTGAAATGTGCAAAGACACCGCTAAGTGGTTATTATGCATATGGGACGCAGCTCTTGTTTTAGTCTACCGATGCTACTACGCCACTTCAGTTAGATCACCGGCTGGTTTAAGGCATAATGTGCAAGTCATACATTGCAATAAATCCATTTTATGCACCCTTAATTTGACAGGAGAAACCTTTTGTCTGAAAGAGGCCACGTTTAGCTTTTGAACCTCCCTCGCTGGTCCCTTTTTCAATTGTTTAATCTAGGTGAGCCTAGATTCCCAGTGGTGGTTTTGCCTGGTGATTTTCCCCAGCCTCAGGAGGCAAAAGGTTTGTACAGCTGGGCAGAGGTCAAGAGAAAAGTTTGCTTTGTCTTCCCCTTGTTTCCACCGACAACGGCACCTCCTTCGTTCCACTGTGGAATTCTTAAACTGGGAAAGTTGTGCCTCCGTCCTAATTCCCGGATGTCTTCGTCCTGCTCCCCTTCAGATGGCAGCACGGAAGATGCTGGTGCTTTATGGCAGCCAGACAGGAACTGCCCAAGATAATGCCGAGAGGGTCGGCCGAGAAGCCAAGCGATGCCATTTCCACTGTAAGGTTGAGGCCCTGGACGACTACCATGTGGTGAGTAGCAGCTATGATGACTTTGCAGTGATTTCGGCCTACATATCTGTAGAAAACCATCCCGTCTTAGCTTATGAAGTGGCCTAAGCTCAGCTTTCCGACCTGTGGAAGGAGCCCCTCCCTTGGTCGCATACCCACGCACCCTTAAAAGGTGGTCAAAAGGGACAGCATCCAGCCAGAGGAGGTCAACCTTTCGTGGTTTTCCCGGAATTGGGCGGGAGCTGCTTCTCACATTTATTGATTTCATTCATTTCAATAGCCACCCATCTCTACAAGTGGTGCTTTTGCCATTTTAGCCGCCCCCCAAATAGAAATGTGTTGGTGGAAAGATGGGTCAGCAGTGAAATCGACGCTCCTGGGGGGGGGAAAAAGAGCCTTGCTGGCTGGCCTTCGTTAGGAACTAATTGCAACCCTCTCTGTGTCGTTGCGTGGCTTCTCGGAAGGCAAACCTGATCAATGAGCCGCTGGTGGTATTTGTCTGCGCAACCACAGGACAAGGAGACCCTCCCGACAACATGAAGGTCAGTTCAGAAACCCTCCCCTTGTTCCTGGGGAGGGGGAGGGGGGGCAGACAGCCATGAACAAAGCTCGCTCCCTTCCATCCCTGATTGTGATACTTGATTGGGCTCCAATCCTTTGGCATCAGAGTTTTCCCCCCGTCTGTGATTTGGGCCGAGGAAGGCTCTGAGCCGGAGAAGAGCCTTTGCCTGCGTGGCTCAATGTGGCTGACCTGGCTAACACCGCTCGGTCTTTTCCTTGCCGGTCAGCAGGGGTGATGGTGCCATTCAGCTTTGGCTCCCCCCCCCCCCAATGGGGCTAGAGCCAAATTCCCAGGACAAGGTTCCTTTGGGGGGAAGCTTCCACATAACGTCTTCCTTGCGGACTCCTTTAATTTTCCAGAATTTCTGGAAGTTTCTATTCCGGAAGAACCTGCCTCCCACTTCCCTGTGCCAGATGGACTATGCTGTTCTGGGGCTGGGGGATTCCTCCTATCCCAAGTAAGTGTCGCTTCTCTCTCAGGGGAATCAATAGTTCTTGGTCACGTTGAGGCCTCCAGCCTTCTGCGCTGCTGACTAGGCTTTGGGGCTCTAGATCTTCGTCAAAACAAAAAAAAATGTGGGGCAGAATTAGCTAATGGGGGGGGGGAATCTAAACTTTATTAATTCTGATTTGCACAAAAACAGGTAACTGAAATGCTAGGCGAGTGGGACGTTTTCCTTTTTTGCTTGTCTTTGAATAAAAGCATCCGCTATATTCTGAATAAGATTTTCAAACCACTTTTTCTCCTGCAACTTTCGGTCCCCCCCCCCACTCCCCCCTTTTTCTTTTGTCCTATGGTGGCAGTGGCTCTTGTCCCTTAAGAACCTTTAGGCTCCTCTGTGGTGCTTAGCATTACAAACTCTCTTCGCTCTTCAGGGGGCACATCCAGGGGGGCCAATGCGTTGCTCAGGTTGCTGGTGAACAGATTCCTCCCATCTCTCCCCCACACACACAAACATATACACACACCGCCATTTCATCCCCCCTGCCTGCTTTTTCCCATAAGATTGCAATGTTTCTCGTGCCAAATGCAATGAGAGGTGGAGGCTTAACAAGTTTGTTGTCCACCGTGATGAAACAAACAAGGAGTTTCCTGCATTACCTTGATCCAAAAGACCCTTCCTGCTCTGTAACTCATCTCTGCATTCTGCTTCTGTGGGAATGGAGGCTCTGGAATTCACCCCCACCCCCACCCCCGAATCCCTCAGTTGCTGCTCAGCGTGTTGTTCTGTTTCCTGGTCCAGATTCAACTTCGTTGCCAAAAAACTGCACAGGCGGCTCCTTCAGCTTGGGGGCAGCCCTCTTGCACCCGCTGCACTGGGGGACGACCAGCACGACTTGGGGTAAGAGAGGAATATGGTGACTTGTCGGGGAGCTCTGAAAAGCCACAGGGGTTTTGTCTCCCCCCCTCCCCTCCCCTCCCCTCCCTGTATCGTTCTTCTGCTCCTCGTCCAAAGCTTCATATCGCACGGCCAAATTCACAGGGAAAGCTGCCTCCTGCCTAGTCGCACAGCTCATTGCATGTGGGGTGACCATTGGGGCCTCTTCCCCCCCACTCCCCACAAGGCGGAGGTGCCAGTGAGAGAATGTGGGTGCTTTACAGGCTCACGTTGGCTGTGGTAAACCCTAATAAGTGAACACGAACGAGAATTCTGTTCTGAAACTCATTCGTTTCTTTTTAGACCGGATGCCGTGATTGAGCCCTGGCTTTTGAATTTATGGGACAAGATCTTAGCTCTGTATCCCCTTCCTCCTGGCCTCCGTGTGATTAGCCCCGATATCCCGTAAGTACCACAACGAGGAAAGGAAATGTGGGCTATCTTCGTGCATGTATTGATTAAAATTAAGTAGAAGCGGTTTTCCTTTTTTTTCCAATCTATTTTTTATTTTTAAACATAAAAAAACAATATTAAAAAAAATGATCTTATCCATTACATACAACACTTGGTTACAAGTGTTTTTGCATCCATATTCTCAAATACATTTACAATCACAGATTTTTCATCTAGTATAACTAAATACCTCACTTTCATTGTACAATGTATATTCAGTTACAATTAATATTATTATTATTTTTTCAATAAACCGAATTCCCTTACATTCTTGATTGTCTATTTAATAACAGTGTACCTTTATATAATCACAGATCCCGATATGAAAGAGATTTACCAACCATTTATATTTGTATATCACTGTTTTCAATTATAATTCCACCAATCATCCATTGAGTATGCTTATGTTCATTATTGTCCTTGTACATCATACCTTCAAACAAAGATGCTATTCCTTCATTTTTCAACAAGGTATTCTAAATAGCCACTTCATATATATACCAATTTTTCATTACTTCCTTACTAAAATTATATATCAACAACAAGATATCTTTGTAATATATTCTTAGGGTTATACATTATATCACCAATCCTCTTATCAAGTATACATAAATTCATTGTTATCCTTATCCATTTTAAAACAAAAAGTTCTAAAGTATTCAATTCATATATGTATCAGTCATTGTATCATTGTTATATGATTTCACAGCATAATTGTATTATCACTTAGCTCCTTCAGTTAAAACATGACATTTTTCATTCCCAGGTTTTTTTCCCCCAGCCACTGATAAAACAAATCCCATATCTTATAAAATTGCTCGTCTTCTTGTTCTCTAATTTCAAATGTCAATTTACTCATTTCAGCACACTCCATTATTTTTCGAATAACTTTGCTGTTTTCCTTTTTGAAACACGCAAATAGAACTGGGCTGCCTATGCGAGGTGAAGGGGGAAAAGGGATGGGTTTTCCACAGCGACTCGGCATCTTCCTGCCTTCCCCACATGCTGAGGAAAGAGAACTTATTATCCCAATTCCGACTTTTGCAGCTTGCCCCCCAAGTACACCTTTCAGTTCCTGGACGAGGCCTCTGGTGACCCCTGCAGAGCAAGGCTGCAACCGGAGGAGGATGGGCTGAGCGATGCTCCATCAGAGGGGAATCCTTTCTATGCCCGGATGGTTTCCAATCAGAGGGTGACGTCAGAATCCCATTTCCAAGATGTCCGCCTTATCGAATTTGATATCACAGGCTCTGGAATCGAGTGAGTTTCCTTGGTTCGTTCTGCTGCTCTCTCCTGGGTCTTCAAACGCAGAGCACTGAGAAAGGGTTAGAAGAGGATCTCCCTGTATGGGAGGGCCTGTTACTCAGTGCCCAGGTTAGTCCCTGCCAGCATCGCCTGGTCAAAGTGGGCAAGGGGCAGGCGAAGGAGCATCCCCTGCCCAGCCTGGCTGTGATAGAGCAGGTCGCAGGTAGCTTCCTGGGCCTCTAACAAGCTCTCCAAGGGCAGCTTGGCGTAAAAGAAAGCAGGAAACCTGAGAAAACGGATCCCCAGCGAGGATCTCAGGCCTTGCCTCTTCCGGGCAGATATGCTGCAGGGGATGTTGTGATGATCCAGCCACACAATGGCCCTGAGGAAGTGCGCCTTTTCTGTGATCTCCTGCGCCTGGACCAAGATGCCTGCTTCACCTTGAGGCCAACGGAGGCAGGTATAAAGAGTTTCCCTCTGCAGTCTCTTCCAGACCAATGGGAGCCTCCCCAGCCCCCTCTTCCTGGTTGGCAGAGGAGTCATTTCCCTGCCAGCCTCTCAGCAGCTGAGGGAGCCTGGGAATTCCCTCCGGCTGCTCCCCACCCCACTCCCAGGGCTAACGGGCTTCCTTGTGGGGCAAGAGCACCAGAAAGGCTGACTTTCAACAGCTAGAATTCTAGAGTCTCCAAACGCCAGGCTTGTTCTTGTTCTGATCCCTTGTTCTGAATCCTGTCATCTTGGACATATAAAGTATAATCTTTATTGTCGTTGTACTTAAATACAACGAAATTGATTTTAACCTCACTGGTGCAAAATTATAACAGAAACAAAAAGAGAAAGAAAAAAGGGGGGGGGGGAAACTAGCGTGCGCATGGAGTGATTGTGGTTGTATTTGAAAGTCTGGCAGCCCAAGGATAGAAACTATCTTTAAACCTGTTTGTTCGGCTGGCTATGCTTTGATGTCTTCTGCCCTGATGGTCGAAGTGCAAAGAGACACTGACCAGGGTGTGAATCCTCTCTGAGTATCTCTGCTAAAGCAGCGAGATCTGGTGATGTCACCCCGTGGTGTCAGAGGGCAACCAATGGTTTCTTGTGCCGAATTGATAAACTCTCTGTCGTGCCATTTTCTGGCTAGTGTCTGATTAAAGAAATCTTAGGGGAATAAACCAACCAATTTTAATTAATTGATTGATACGATTTGCAGAAATGAAGACAGTTCTGTAGCAGCCAGTTTGAAAGGGATAATAGCAATAGCAATAGCAGTTAGACTTATATACCGCTTCATAGGGCTTTCAGCCCTCTCTAAGCGGTTTACAGAGTCAGCCTGCAGTGCTGCATTTAACCACTGCGCCACCTCGGCTCTATAAAGGGATAAAGGGACTTATCCTCTTGATTTCAAGATGGTGGTTGTGATAAGGTCCAGTCGCCATTGGTAGCTTTTATGAAAACCGGTGAAATTGGCCCATTTCACAAGGAGCTTTAATCCAGTAGCCTTTCAGCCACCAGAGCCCTGTTGATTTCTTGGACTCCTGCCTTCCAGGCACATCTCTCCCTGCTCACCTGCCCCAGGCATCCACTGTCTGTGACCTGGTGACCCACTGTCTGGACATAACATGCGTCCCTCGTCGCTCCTTCTTCGAGTTCCTGTCTCACTTCTCCCCAAATGACCTGGAGCGGAGCAAGCTGCAGGAATTCAGCTCAGCACAAGGCCAGGAGGAGCGTTACGCCTACTGCAACAGGCCACGCAGGACCACCCTCGAGGTAGGCCAAGCCAGCTTCCTTTCTGGGTCTGCACCCGGCCACAGGGAAGGGAGCCGCTGTTTGCTAGCTGGGGGACTTGGTGGGGTCAGTTTGCCTTGGTCTCCTGTCCTCAAACCCAACCACGTTCCTCCATAAACCAAAACCCCTTTCAAGTTCAGACCTCCCAGGAGCCATCGCCCTTCCAATAGCTTTGCACTTTTTGGTTAGGGGGTTGTGATTTTTTTCCCCTCCCTCTCTGGGTTGGGAGAAATCCCGTCCACTCTGGCGATTGAGATCTCAGAGCATTTACCCACAGAGCTGTGCACACGCGTTCTGCCCCAGCTGAGCTAGTTCCATTAAAAAAACCTCCAAGGGGGGAAAAAACATAGCTAGGATAGATTAGCGAAGGTAAGGGAATAAGAAATGATAGCAAATCATATTCGGGTTTG
This sequence comes from Thamnophis elegans, assembly GCF_009769535.1. Taxonomy (NCBI): domain Eukaryota; kingdom Metazoa; phylum Chordata; class Lepidosauria; order Squamata; family Natricidae; genus Thamnophis; species Thamnophis elegans. The sequence goes on along the minus strand of NC_045556.1, from coordinate 37,495,119 downwards.
CGGAAATACCATCCCCAAGAAAACATAAACTGAGATTTGAAAGAGACACCTACAGCAACAGAAAAGGAAAGGGAGAGAGGAGGAGAGAATGAGAGGAAGGGGGGGGGAAGAAGAAAGAGGTAAGGAGAGGAGGATGGAAGGGAGAGAGAGAGAGAAGGAGAGAGGGTAGGAAGAGTAGGAGAAAGGGAAGGAAAGAAGGGGAAGGAGAGGAGGATTGAAGGGAGAGAAAGAAGGAGAGAGGGTAGGAAGAGGAAGAGTAGAACTAGGAGAAAGGGAAGGGAAGAAGGAAGGGAAAGGAGAGGAGGATTGAAGGGAGAGAAAGAGAAGGAGAGAAGGTAGGAAGAGGAAAAGTAGGAGAGAGTTAAGGGAAGAAGGAAGGGGAAGGAGAGGAGGAAGGAAGCAAGTAGAGAAGGGAGGGAGGGAGAAAAAGGGAAAAGAAGGTGGTGTTACAACAGGCGGAAGGGATGGTAAATAAAGCAACCCAAACTGTATACTATAACCTATTAAATGGAATAACAAATGTATAAGATGTGAAGAAGAATAACAATTATGTGAATGTATACTTAAAATGGTATGTAAGAGAATATATAAAAAAAAATTTTTTTTAATCTTCAGGAGACCCTCCCCCCCCCCAATAAAACCCCCTCTGCATTGGCTTCAGAAAAGCCCTTTCGAGCAGTTGAAATATTGCTGCTTCCTTTTCTGCATTTGTCTTTCTTTTTTTTTACCGCAGTTGAATATTACCTGTTCCTTTCCTCCTCCTCCCAAGGTCCTCTGCGACTTCCCACACACAACATGTGCCATTCCATGGAATTACCTGCTGGATCTCATTCCACAGATCAGGCCCCGGGCTTTTTCCATTGCTTCCTCCACGCTGGTAAGACGGCGCAGATGTCGGGAAGGGAAGAGCGGATGGGTGCTTTGAACGGATGCTAAATGGATTTGGAATAAATGGACGCCTCCTCCCCCCCCCATCCCGTCCCTGATTCTTCACCTGCCCTACTAGAGCTCTGAGAGGGAATCGGGAATTGTCCTGGGATAATTCCAAGCTGTCACTTCGTCTCATCTTCATTCTTGGGTGGAGGGAACTGAAATCTGGAGGTTTCCTAGTTCCTGTGAACTCCAACCCTGGGGGAAAGGAAAGCCCCCTCGCTTCCCCTGGGCTTCTGCCACCTTCTGAAAAGTGGCACTTAGATGAGTGTAATGGACTCCCCATTTCCTTGAGGAGGAGCCCCTTCAACCCACAGGCTGCCCTCGCTCCTTCACTTTTCCCACAGAACCAAGAAATTAGTCTAGTCTAACCCATTAGTTTCTGGACTCGCTTCAAGGTGCTAGTCGTTACTTATAAAGCCCTACATGGCATCAGACCTGGGTACCTGAGAGGCCGCCTCCTGCCAATTACCTCCCATAGACCGATCAGATCGCACAGACTAGGCCTCCTCCGGATCCCATCTGCCAGCCAATGTCGGCTGGCGACTCCTCGGGGGAGAGCCTTCTCTGTTGCAGCTCCAGCCCTCTGGAACGAGCTCCCTGTGGAGATCCGGACCCTTACTACTCTCCCAGCCTTACGCAAAGCCACGAAGACCTGGCTGCTCTGGCAGGCTGGGTGGCTGTTGAAATAGTCAGCCCCACAGGAACTATGAATGTTGTGTATTTTAAATTGTTGTTTGTCTATTTGTCTATTTATCCCCTTCCTTTGTTTATTGTAAGCCGCCTGGAGTCCTTCGGGAGTGGGCGGCATACAAGACCAATAAAATACAAATACAAAAATACAAACAAATAAAAATAAAGCTCGCCTGCAGAGAGAGTTTTTCTGCCTACGTCTGGCCAGTCCCCCAAACAGCTCATTGCTCACAGGCACCGCTTTTTCTTTCCTTTTCTTATTTACAAAGGGTTGTGTCCTTTTTCTGCTGCTCAGGGCAGCAGGTACTTTCTCCCCCTTGATCCCTGTCCGAGTTAGCAATAGCAATAGCAGTTAGACTTATATACCGCTTCATAGGGCTTTCAGCCCTCTCTAAGCGGTTTACAGAGTCAGCATATCGCCCCCACAGTCTGAGTCCTCATTTCACCCACCTCGGAAGGATGGAAGGCTGAGTCAACCTTGAGCCGGTGAAATTTGAACCGCCGAACTGCAGATAGCAGTCAGCTGAAGTGGCCTGCAGTACTGCACTCTACCCACTGCGCCACCTCGGCTCTTCAGGTCTGCCAGGTCCCCCCATCCGGGGTCCAGGACTTATTCTGTCTCTGCCCCCCCTCTTCCTCCTCCCAGGTGCATCCCAACCGGATTCAGATCCTCCTGGCTGTGGTGCAGTACAAGACCATTCTCACTAAAGCTCGGCGGGGCCTGTGCTCCACCTGGCTGGCCTCTCTCAATCCACAGAATGGTGAGCTTGCCCTGCTTTTAGCTTCGTGGAAACCAGGGGTGGGTTCCGGCGGTCACTGCTGCCGGTCTGCTGGTGGATGCGCTGGGTGCATGCTTATTGCGCACTGTGCACGCATGTATAATGCAATAAAAATTGCAGAAGCCAAAAAACAAGATAGCGGTACCATAGAACCAGTTCGGGGGCATGGCGGGTCTGGGTCACTGCTGGTTCCAGCAACCCAGGTCACCAAGCCAAACTGGTCCAAACTGGTAGGAACCCACCGCTGACCGAAACCACTGCGGAGAGAAGGAGGTCTTGCTTTGCAGAATTGGGGGGGGTGGGGGGCATTGGGGTCTATTTATCTGTCCCAATTGTGTGCCGCCCAACTTTCCACAACTGCTCGCAACTCTCAAAACTAGGGAATTGCCATAAAGCCATTTAAAATAAGGAAGGTTTGTGCCCTTCTCTGTGACACGGGCTCCTCTTTTAACCCTTTCCAGAGGTGGTGCGAGTTCCTCTGTGGGTGAAGAAGGGGACCCTGAAATTCCCGGAGGAGCCGGGCGCTCCGGTGGTCATGATCGGGCCCGGCACCGGCGTGGCGGTTTTTAGAGCAGCGATACAGGAGCGAGTGGCCCAGCGCAAAACAGGTGAAGCCGCTGTGTGTGTGTGTGGGGGGGGGTTGAGGCAGACTTCCCAAAAGTCTCCCCAGTTAATCTTTAAATTAGTCACGCAAGAACACTTTGAGCAGCAGGGAGGGGCATGGTGTGATCTCACCTGTAGCTTTCAGTAGGTGGCGCTGGGTTGTGGCCGGGGACTTTCCGAAAAGCTCTTTTGAAAGAGGGTGGCGTGTGGAAGAATTCGATCAGGTTTCTGCCTCCGCTCGCATGCTGAGTCTGAGGCCTCTTGGTTTTTTTTTTAAATATTTTTATTTTTAAGACAAACAAAACAACACATGCAAAAAAACTTTCCTCAATTTTGTCAAGCATGCCGTTCATTTGGTTACAATCTTTGGTGCATCAGTTTTTACAATTAGAAATAAGATTACTGGTTGCCCATCAAACATAACTAAATATACATCACTGTCATTGAGCATTATGTGTTTAGGTTTCCATTAATATTCCTTCATTTCAATAGCAATAGCAATAGCAGTTAGACTTATATACCGCTTCATAGGGCTTTCAACCGCTCTCTAAGCGGTTTACAGAGTCAGCATATCGCCCCCACAGTCTGGCTCCTCATTTCACCCACCTCGGAAAGATGGAAGGCTGAGTCAACCTTGAGCCGGTGAGATTTGAACCGCCGAACTGCAGATAGCAGTCAGTTGAAGTGGCCTGCAGTGCTGCACCCTAACCACTGCGCCACCTCGGCTCTAAAACAAACTCTTCAAACAAACCTTATTTCCTTAAATCCTTAATTATCTATTAAGTTACAATACATCTTTATAAGATTATAAAATCACCTATCTCGGACAAATGGCTGCGGTTAGAAGTCCTTGCTGTTCAGCTGCTTTTATTCCAGCTGTCAGTCCTTAAACGCACCACAGGCCCTCCAAAGATTCGGTTATTTGCCCTGCCCGCACTTTGGTCAGGCGGGAACCGGGACTGGCTCTGCTTCCCTGTCCGGAGTAACGTTGATCCCCGTGCTCATCCGGCCTCCCTTAGACAATGGCTCTGCCCAGGAGGAGCCTGGCCATTCCCAAGATCTCGTATGGAACAGGCCAGGCTGCCCCTCAACGCCCCGTCGGCTGCTCCGGCTGTCGCCCTTCTTGATGCCGTCCCCATTTGCCTTCCCTCAGGAGGGAACTGCCTCTTCTTCGGCTGCCGAAACAGAGCCAGAGATTTTTACTGCCAGGCGGAGTGGGAAGGACTGGTGGAGAGGGGGCTCCTGGCACTCTTTGTGGCCTTTTCCCGCGATCAGGTAAATCCCGCACACACAGCTTTGTGCACCAGTGAACCCGGGGTGCAGGGGTGTGTTTCTCTGCCAGGATTGCCAAGAAGGGCCTCGAGGAATCACAGCAGAAAGGGAGGGAGGGAAGGAGAGCGGGCAAGAGGAATCGTCCTGTGGGCCCTCGGGAACTTTGGATTTCGGATCCCGCGAAATTCATCTGCGCCAGATCCAGGAAGGCTCTGGAACCGCCCTTTGGAAGGCCGGAAGGAGGAGCCCTGTTTGCCCTGGGGGTGGGGGGAGCCGTACCATCCGCTTTTCCTCTGTGCCAGCTGCTTCTGTGTCTTTGTCAGCTCCCCCCCCCCTTTTTGGCTGGCTCTGGGGCCCTGTCTTCCCTTGGAGAGCCAGCCTGTCTGGCAGGTTCTCGCTGAAAGTGATCAGGCTCTAGCCCGGTCCGGCCTTTGGCTGGTGACGTCCAGGGGCAGAAGACCACAGGCTGGGGTACTTTGGGTCACCAGATCCACCCATCCTCCTACTTTGTTCCTCTGGAGCAGACGGGGCCTTATCGCCCCCAGGTATGGTTGGCCTGGCGCTTTGATTCATTGTTGTCCTGACACTGAATAAATACAACGCCAAGACTGTTGCCCATTTCCAGTGCCAGGTGGGTCTGACTCTGGCTTCCTCCTGCATTGACCGGCCAAGGATCTGCCTTAGTGGGCCAAAGGTCTCCGGTGCTCGCCTTAGTGGCGGTATCAGATTTTTAAAAATCCACATGACGGCAAGAGTCCTTCTGGAGGCTCCAGGAAGAGGTTACCGCTCAGGAAATAGCATTGGGTTTGGGTGGGTAATAGTCCAGTTTCAGCCCTGGCTTTACTTCTATCCCATTTCTGCAAGCAGGTGGGGGAACCGCCCGGTGGGAACGCTTCCTTCCCTTTGGCAAACGCTCAGCCTGCCGAAGGGGCTCCTGGCCATCTCCTTCCCCTTGCGGCATACTTTTAAAGGACAGAGGATGAGCCAAGCCTGTGGTCTCCTGGCACTGGCATTTGGATGGGGCTCACGCCCAGGAAGGGGTGGCACAGGGCGTCTCTGCTGAACGTGCAGCCTGGCTCTGGTCCGAAAGCTGCCTTCGGAAGGGGGGCCGGGAGGAGAACAATGACAGGAGGGGCCCTGTGTCCTCACCCAGCTTCCTGCGGCAGCCGCCGGGGGACACGCAGTCGGGGTGGCCTTTTTCTGAGTCTGAGCGAGCTTTGTGGCTCCGCACGTTGGAAGTGCTTCCCTTCGTCACCACCTTCCCAGGAACTCTGGTGCTGAGGCTGGGCTCCTGGGGAGCCTCTGCAGAGGCATGGCTGGGCTGCCGCTGTCGGAGACGCTCCGGCTGTTTGGTTTGCCCGGAGTTGGATTTGGTTTTCCATGTTGTTGAGGCTCCTCAGCCGCCTGTTCCGTTTGCCCAGGGGGGAAAAAGAAAGGAGAGATCATGCCCAGTTGTATCAGGAGGAAAGACAGCTTCCCCTGACTGCCTAAGAAAGAGGAAGAATTGTGTTTTCCCTGCTTTATTGTACAGCCCCTGAGCCCCCTGGGAGTGTCTCCCATGCAATGCCCATGAGGCCAGCGGGTGCCCTCCGTGGAATAGTCCTTCTTGCCCCACTTCCTCTTGTTCCAGAGGCCCCTCTTAGTGCCCCTGTGCGATTGCACCCCGAACCCACTTCTGAGTCGGCCAGGTCCGGGGTTGGATGGTTGGAAGCAGCCCCTTCCTTCCCTTATTGGAGCCTGGAGCCCCTGGGGTTTCCTGAGCTCTCACGGGGGTCTCTCCACAGGAAGAGAAAGTCTACGTCCAGCACCGGATCAGAGAGAAGAAGGAGCTGGTGTGGGAACTGGTGGAGCACAAGGAGGCCCACGTCTACTTATCTGGGTAAGTGCCAGGAAGCTGCTGAAAGAATTAAGCCAGTGCCCAGTTATCCTCAGCACGGAGGATACTCCGGCTCCGATTGACAAGGTTTAGCCTACCCAGGAAGAAATGCCGCTGCCGGTGGAGCTGCTCAGGGATAGGCCTGGGGCTTTGCGCTCTGCACTTTCCCCCTTTCCTCTTGGCAAGCTCAAGTGAAGGATTCCCGGCGCCCAGTGACACGAAGCCCGTTTGTGGCACAGAGCGATGCCAGAATCCAGAACAAACTCACATCACGGGAAGCCCCCACAGCAAAGGGGGTTAGCTTCGGGGCACAGCTAAAGGCTGCCTTCGCTTACCCAGTCCTGTGCTATGTTCCTCCTTTTCCCCACACACAAAGCTCCAGCCGGGGCTGCCCCCAATCCATACGTTTGGAATTGTGGCCTAATCCATCGCACCGTCTGGAAATAGGCCTTGGGGGCCAAGAGGGAGGCTGGTACGGGTGGTTTTCTGGGGCAGAAGGCCTGAGGGGGTCAGGCAGCAGCGCTGAATCGGTGGCCACAGCTTCTGGGCAGAGAGTTGAGCTTTTGCGACGGCAAGAGCTGCTGACTGAATGGGGCTTAACCCTCCGTCCTCCTTCCCACGTTGGGCTCCAGCCTTCCTTGTTATGTCTGCACGGACGCCAGCGTGGTGGGGCTTTTAAGCCTGGGCTTCTTCCAATGTGGGGCTGGTGTGCACCTTCGTGTGTATCCTGGGGAATCCTGGGCGGAAACGCTTGATTCATCTTCCTGCCCAGGCCAGGGTGGAGGCCACGCCAATCCCGTTCTGGGGGTAAAACGAGTTTTTTCACATTTCTGGAGCCTGGAGGACGAACTGGGCGTTGTGTGAGGTTAGCCCAGATGTAGGTCGCACATCTGGAGCTGTCTCCTCCAAGTTATCTGAAGTTTTAAAAGTAGTAACTGTCAAACATTCAAAGCAACTTCACTCGCGCCAAAAAAAAAACTGGAGGAAGAAAATCTACGCCAGGATTTTCCAAAACGCTTTCCTGAATTTGTGGCTTCCCTTTACTCTCCCCCCCCCCCTAAGATGTTTAAATGTGTTTCTAGGATTTTTTTAAATCCCTAAAAAAAGGTAACACCTGCTGTTCCGACATTTGATACTTGGTATTATTTTATACAGAATTAATTGCATTAGATTTTTATATTATTTCTCGGCTTTCTAAGGATTGATGTGGAGACAACACGCAGGGATTGGTGTAGGCAGATTTTGTCCCGGTCTCCTCTTTCCATCCGCTTTAAGTAGCTTCATCCGAAGGGAGGTCTGGCTCCGCCTTGGCCACGCAGCTGGAGGGCGATGAGAGCCTGATCTGCCCCAGGGACTCTTCTCTGGTATCATCAGCCGGCTCCGACTCCTCCTGGGGTGGGCCAGGCCGAGCTGAAACGTTGCCCCTTGCTGCAGCCCTTCCGGAGCTCCTGCCAGCCCACCAGGCCCTGAGCCTTTGCTGTCCCCGCTTCCTCCTCCTGTTACGGCAACCCTTCTCTTCCAGAAATGCCAAGCAGATGCCGGAGGAAGTGGCGGAAGCCCTGAAGTTTGTTTTCCAGTCGGAAGGAGGCCTCTCTGCTCCAGAAGCGGAGGAGTACCTTGCCCGCTTGGCACAAACCCACCGCTTCCAAGCTGAGACCTGGTCTTGAGCTGCCACGGAGTCTGGGGTGGATGGGGAAGGACCGAACCGCTGTAGCGCTGCCGTGATCGCAACCAATAAACCGGGCCATCGGAGCCTATGACCGCTTGGCTCTTGCCTTTGACCGTGAGAGGGGGGGCTGGTGGGAGGGCTCCACGGGGACACCCCCAGGTCCCTTTGGCCTTGCTCCAAAAAGGGCTCAGCAGCTGAGGTTGGGCTGTGGCGACAGAACCCTAGGAAAGATGCCCAGCCGTAGCCAGGGCACAGGTGGAGAAGCCCCTCCTCACTCTGCAGACATCCAGGGGTGCCTGGCACTGACCGGAGGTTTCGCTCTTGCCTGAGGAAACACCAGGGGAGCCCCAGTGATATTATGATATCCCCTTTTGTGGCTCGCGGGACTTCATCCGATCGCCTCGGCCCCTACAGAGTTTGCGAAAACATCCGCTGGGCAGAGAATTTATTATTTTTCTCACAGTAAGAAGTAGAATTTCTTCACGGTGGGCAAAAGGGGGGGACGACATTATGTTTTCTTCTCAAATCGGGGGAGGGGGGAAGGGTTCAAGAGATGAAGGGAAAGGTGGAGGAAAGTCTCTCCTTTGAGTAGCAGCCCCGGAGGTTCCCAGCACTTCCCAGCACTTCCCCGCCTCCCTGGCTCCGGCTTCTGGCCAGAGGGCTGAGCTTGGTTTGGTTGTTTGTGCCAGATTTCCCTTCTTGTCTTTGCCCTTGAAGGAAGAGACGGGGTTCCCCCAAGCAAATCATGCTGAGGCATAGGGAGCATAGGGGCTCCTGCTCCCGCAGCATCAGAGAGCTGGCTGCAGGCAGCTGGGAGGGGGCCGTTCAGGCCGAAGGCAGACAGGGAGAACCAGGCCATTTAGGTCAGGAGCCAGGCCTCTCGGGCCTCCTCCAGATGTCCCAACTCAGCTGGGCCCTTCTGCTGCTCCTGCCCCACCCATGAGCCTAGGGGAAGCGTAGGCCGGGCCCTGCTGCCGAGTTGCACTCCTGCCTGGACGTTCCCCGTGGGTGTGGGTGGAGAGCTGGGGGATAGAGCCCAAGGATAGAATTTGCCTCCAGAAGCCTCGGCCTCCTGGTCTCTTGGGAGGATCTGGCATTCGTGGAGTCGCTGTGCAGGAGCCCCCGAGCGTCCCAGCGGCAGAGAGGACGGGAACCGAGGCTAACGGGGAGACGGGCCCAGCCTTGCTGCCTCCATTGAGCTCCTGGCAGGGATCCCTGTGAGCAGCAAAGGAGACCCCCCCCTCCCTTCAAACAGGCAGCGCTCAGCATGGCTGCTGCTGGGGCTGCTCTCAGAGAAGCGCCCCCCCCCCTCCTCCAGAAAACGCGGCCCAGCCCAAAGAAGGGCAGCAGGCCAACAGAAAGGCAGCAGCGACCCTTGTGCTGGGCGTCATCTCAGCACGGAGGAACAAAAGCCGCGCCCGTCAGCATCGCTGCCCATGGAGCAACCTGGATGGCCCTACCTGCTCAGCCGGCCCCGCCCCCGCCCGCTGGCCTGCAGCCAAGGGAAAGCTGCTCCGCCCTCCATTCAGCGTCTCGGTTGTCGCAAGTCGAGAGAGGATCCTAGCTGTTGCCAGCCTTCCTGTTGGCAGCCCTTGGGGTCAGGCCGCTCGGCCGCCGAGCAGAGGCAACAGCAGCCCTTCCCGGGCAGGAGATTCAGGCTGGGCGGGATGGAATCCTGCCATGCGCCCCGGGCAACTCTGGCCCCCAGAAGCAGAAGGCGGCAGCTGCTGAGCCGCTCCCGGACCGCCTTTCCTTGAAGCTGGGAGCAAGACGAGGATGGGGACGAGGATTCCCTCGGATTCGGCCCTTGGGGGCGCAGAGGTTCACCCCGAGAAGGAGGAGTCTGAGTCCAGGGCTGCTCCCTCCTCGGGCAGCTTTCGGCAAGGCTTGCTGCAGGGAGAGTGGACTGGTCCCCAGCTGACAGAGGAGGAGGGCAAAGGGCCCAGGACTGGGCCAGAAGCAGATGAGCCCTCTGGAGGCAGGGAGGAGGAGCCCAGCATCGCTTCCCCCATGGGGCAACCAGAAGGAGGTCTGGGTGAGCTGGGAGTGGATTCTGGAGGGTCTCCTATGACCAAAGAGGCCTATGGCCCACCTGGGCTTGCAACACTTGGGGAGGAGGAGGAGGAGGAGGAGGAGGAGGAGAACCGCCCGCCAGGAAATGCACCCCAGCTGACTTTGGGGGAAGAGGAGGAAAGGGAAGGGGCTTGCCTGCTGGGGAGCAAAGCGCTGGGCCCGGGCAGGGGGGCCCCGGGGCAATCCTGCTGCATCGAAGCCGAAGAGCCCGTGGTGGGGGATGAGCAGGAGTGCCCCATCTGCACGGAACTCTACGACCAAGACGAGCGCAAGCCGGCCTTGCTCAACTGCAGCCACGTGCTCTGCGGCCAGTGCCTGCAGTCCATCCTCCAGGCGGGCAGCGCGGCTGACATTGGCCGTGTGCGATGCCCCATCTGCCGCCAGAAGACGCCAATGATGGAGTGGGAGATCTGCAAGCTGCAAGAGGAGCTGTTCCTGCTGAACGCTGCCCAGGGCCCGGAGCCCCCTGCCTTTAGTCCACTGCCACCCCGGCAGCCCGGCTTCTGGGGGGGCCTGGAGCACCACTTCCGCGTCCGCTTCCACACCAGCCGCGTGATGGGCTTCTTCCCCTGCCTCCGCTATCCAGCTTGCCTGGTGGGCGGCCTGGCGGAGCTGGAGCGCCGATGCCCCTGGTGCTACCGGACGGCTCTCTTGGCTCTGGCCGCAGCGGAGATGCTGAGCCTCTTGCTGGTCTTCCTGCCCATCCTTCTGCTGCTGCTGCTCTTCCTCATCCTGGACAAGTAGGACTCCCGCTGGCCTGGCTCGGATCCAAGGGGCTGCGAGCGAGCGAGGAAGGGTGGGGGCCTCCGGCACAGCCTGCAAGCGAGGAAGGGCCCAAACTCCAGGCTGTTCTCTACGTGGCCTCCCTGGGAATGTTGCCCGCTCCTCCGACCAAGCAAGGAACCAGCTCCCTGGGAAAGGAGGCTTCGGAAAGCAGGGGACGGTGGCATTTGCGGGCGGCGCAGATGAATTGGAGATGGCTCTGAGGGCCTGGGGAAGTGGGCTGCCGTATCTGTGCCCAGCTAGGAGCACCTGGTGCAGCAGAGGGAGGGGCTGTCCCTGGCACCCAACCGCTTGAGCTCTTGGCAGTGTGGTGTCCTGTGCTTTCCCAGGAAACTGGCCTTGTTCTGCCCACGCCAGCCCTCTTGCCCAGGCTCTCTCCACGAAGCCTCGGATCCTTGCGTCCTCGACCCAGCCAGCAAAGACCGGAGGCTGCCCAGGAGGGTCCGGGCTTGGTGTGTAAGGGAACAGTTGCTGCCAACAACATCGTCCTCTTCGCCAAGAGGGAAGAGAGGAAGCTGCCAGGCAATCTGGCCAAACCAAGCGCACGGGGTTTCTGGTTTGGCGTGACTCAGCAGGTGCCAGGCGCCCTCTGCTTGCTCGGTGGAGGAGGGCAGAGGCGGGAGCGGCTGGCACGGCCTGCCTCAAGCGTGGGGGAGGAGGAGAGGAGAGGAGGTCGGCAGCTGCCCAGAAACCCATTGGCTGTTCTGCTCCAGCATCCCGTGTGGATTGCCTCCCGCCAGGGCTGCTTTCCCCAGCCTGCCCACCTGGGAGACCTAGTGCCCCTCCCTCCCGCCCCCCTGAAAGGCCGAACGCCCGCTCTCTGGGGCAGACCCACATAAAGGTTTTCCCAGAACGGCTGTCTCGTGCGTGACTCTCTACCTGGAGCCGACTCTGCTTAGTGAGCAAATGGGGGTCCCTTCAAGGTGGCCGCCTTGGGGGACTCACAAGTGCCTTCCCCCCTCCCCAGGACGGCAGGAAGGGGAGGGGAGGGCCTGCCTGGGGGAGCTGGTGGCACGTGAAGGGTGGGAGGAAGGAGGGGCCGCCTTCCCTGAAGGGCAGGAGGAGGAGGCAGGGTTACGCCACCCCAGAGTCTCTCCTCTCTCGGTGTTGAGTATTATGGCCTGGTTTCTTACAACACAAATAGGGTGCACTGCACACCTGGTGACCCTGGGAGTCCTGTGTTGTGGGCGTGTGTCTGTGGACCCGTTTCCAGTGGCTTCTTTGCCCTGCCCTGACCCCCCCTCCCCAACTGCCACACCTCTTCCAGGCGTTTCCTGCTTCATTGCAAAGCTTCAGCCACAGAACCACTTCCTCTCTCCCCCTTGTGGCAGGAACCACGTGGAGGAAGAGGGGGGAGAAACGGTGGGGGAGGCAAAGCAAACAGCTCTCGAGTGATGGGTGACGGCCCCCTCAAGGACCCCTCGGAGACCCACTGGAGGAGCTGAGGGCTCACAGCTTTTCCTTCAGGCTGAGGGGATGAACCTGTCTTCCTTTGGGTCCTCCAGTTGCGCTGGCTGATCAGGGCAAGGAGGGTGGCGAGCCGCCTGCTGGACTCTCTGGCTGCAGGCAGAGCCAGCGGTCAGCTGAGGAAACCCCACCTCTGCGGCCCGGAGCCCGGTTCTTCCAGCGCCCCAGTCCACACTCTGCAGGTTGGCCTCTCTCGCCCACCTCCTCTCTCTCTCTCTCTCTCTCTCCCCCTCCCTCCCCCTCTCTCCCTCCCTCTCTCTCCCTCTTTCCCTCTCTCTCACAGAGTTGCCTCCTCTCTCCCCCTCCCTCTCCCCCCTCTCCCTCTCTCTCACACACAGAGTTGCCTCCTCTCTCTCCCTCTCACACACTCCTCCTCTTTCTCTCCCTCTCTCTCCCTCTTTCTCTCCCTCCCTCCCTCTCCCCCCCTCTCTCTCACAGAGTTGCCTCCTCTCTCCCCCTTTCCCTCCCTCTCTCACACAGAGTTGCCTCCTCTCTCTCCCTCTTTCCCTCTCTCTCCCTCCCTCTCTTTCCCTCTCTCTCCCTCCCTCTCTTTCCCTCTCTCTCTCTCACAGAATTACTTCCTCTCTCTCCCTCTCTCTCTCTCACACACAAAGAGTTGCCTCCTCTCTCTCCCTCTCACACACACTCCTCTTTCTCTCCCTCTCCCTCTTTCCCTCCCTCTCCCCCTCTCTCTCTCTCACAGAGTTGCCTCCTCTCTCCCCCTTTCTCTCCCTCCCTCTCTCACAGTTGCCTCCTCTCTCTCTCTCCCTCCGTCTCTCTCCTTCCTTCCCTCTCTCTCCCTCTCCCTCCCTCTCTCTCTCTCCCTCTCTCTCACAGAGTTGCCTCCTCTCTCTCCCTCTCTCTCCCTCTCTCTCTCACTCACACACACGCCTCCTCTTTCTCTCCCTCTGCACACACATGAATGGAGAGCACATGCCTGTTTTGGTTCAGGAGCATTCTTTATTTAGATTGGGCTGAGGGTTAACGAGACCGCCAGGTATAAAACAGGATCTTCTTCGTCAGCCATCTTGTTCTCTGGGTTGATGGCTGCAGCGCCTTCTTTCCTCTCCGCCTGGGCTTTGGGTGAAGCTCGGCAACCTACCCAAGGGACAAGCAGCTGTGGGCCTTTGGCCAAGCCAACGCCAGGCCTTTCCTGACCCGAGGTGTTCCTGGGAGGTTGGGGGGAGGGGAAATGCCCAGGCCACCACCGAGGAACTTTGCCTTCCTCAGCTCCTCCTCTTGAGATGGACTCAGGAGGGGCTTGGCTCCCCATCCTCTCCGCCCCTGTGGAAGCGAAGCCGAGAAGAGCCTGGCTAAGGCAGCTCTGCCCTTTGGCTGACGTGGGCATCCCCGGTTGGCAAGACTCAACGTCCCCCTTTGGAGGATCTTTTGGGCTCCCAGCAGGCCTCACTCCCAGCCCTCCTCGTGCTGCGGCTTCTCCAGATTCTGAACCCGGCTTGACCCAGGGGTGCCCCTTGGTGGCCCACTGCCAGCTGAGCCGGCCTTCCTGGTTGACTTCTAGAAAGACCCCCACCCCCACTGCAGGGCAACTGAATTGTAAATCTCGGCTCTCCTGGACCCACAGAACCTCAAGAGATGGGTCACTAAGGAAAGCCCCTTTTCTCGGGGGCAGGTTGGAGTCAGGTCAAGTTATGGCTTTTCCTTTCTAGCTTGGCACAGAATGTTTTGTAAGGTGGGCACTTCCTCCCAGACCAGCCTCCATCAGAGGAAGTGGGCATCCTCTTCCCTCCAGCTTGATACTGTCATGGCATTCTGGGGATCGGCCGCCTTCTCTCTGCCCCTTCAGCTGGGGGGGGGGGCTTTTCCACGGACGGAAGGACACCAGGGTTGTTATCAGGGCCCGGCTACAGCTGGGGAGTGGCCACACCCTGTCCGCTCCCGAAGTCGCCCTAGAGGGAAAAGAGGACCTTCCTTTTCCTAGGAGGAGATTCCGTGTCCCGGGTGGGAGGGCGCTGCTGCTTGCCAGAGCCTCCGTTGCCAGGGGGCACCCCTTTCCCTCCGCCCCAGGAGACGCGACCCAGGGATCACTGCCCTCTTGGTCCATTTTATTCGGCAGCAAGGGCCCAAATAAGATGCATTTCTGAAACAGTGCTGAGGAACGCTTCCTCCAAAACGAGGATTAAAAATGTACACTTGTTTTCCGCTTCCCTTAAGGATTTGTATCAGGAAAACGGGGCGATTCTTTAGGAAATTCCTGTTTGCCACCGGACTTCAGTTGGCAGCATGGAGTGGACTTAACAACGCTTGGCCGCGGAATCAGAAGCTTTGGCAAATAACTTAAAACTGGCGTCGGCCGTGTTTTCCAGCACAGGCCCCGCCTGGCATCGTCTCTGTATTGTTCCAGGGTCCTGCCTTGGCTCGTTTTCCCCCAACAAGCGCCCTGTTCTCCCCCACTGGGGCTGAGCCGTCAGTTGAAAGGAAAGAGGCCACATCCAGCCCTTGAGTAGCCAAGCCAAGCACGGCTTGGGGGGTCTCTCGGGATGCGCAGAGGAAGGGGGCGGGGCGGATGGAAGGGGAGGGCAGTGGGCAGTCGGATCTCCACAATGCTTCCTGGTGGCTCTTCCGACAGCCCCAGCCAGGAGCAGGCCCTCCCGACCAGGAGTGACTGCCCAAGATTACTTCCTCTCCTTCAAGCAGCAGTCCCAACTTCAGGGGCGTCCCCTGCCAGATAGTTGCTCATCGCGGAGGACCAGTCGGTCGGGCATCTCCCAGGACCTGCAGAAGGAAGCCACCCTCTTCTCCCTCACACAATCCCACTGCCGAGGCCGGCGGGAGATGGTGGGCAGAGCGGGGCAGGGGCGGACACGCAGCTTACATGATGGCGCATGAAGAGAGCGGGTTCCGGACGTGGCAGGTGCAGGCCGCCCCACAGTACTGGCGGAAAGTCTGATAGCAGCTGCGGTCGGTCTCGCCGCTCCACTGCGCCTGGTTGGCCGAGAGCGCTTCGGCCGGCAGCCTGTTGAGGATGCTGGTGTTGACCGCCAGGGCAGCCAACCCGTAGTCGGTGAAGAGCACCGTCTCCCTCTTGCATGTGGGGCAGGAGATGAACTTGTACTTGGGGCAGGACTCGTAGAGGATCTGCAGGCATTCCTCGCACACTGAGTGCAGGCAGGAGAGGATGCGCGGGCGTTTGTTGGTGAAGTTGTAGGTGTGGCCGCAGGTGGGGCACTCCAGGGGCTCGGAGGGAGTGGAGGGGTGCAGCACGTACTGGTTGACGATCACCTCGTCTGAGGCCGGGGCTTGGCGGTGGAAGCAGAGGTCGGAGCTGCCCTTGCGCTGCCCTGGATACAGCCGCTCTCGCCGGGGCAGGGGCGGGGTCCGGGACAGCCCCAGAGACCCCGGGTTGTGGTCTAAGGCTGGGATATCGCCGCAGGCCTGGTTAACGATGATCTCGGAATCGGAGGGCCAGGCCCGCTTGGCAACCAGGGGAGGGTCCCGGCGTGGTGCCGGGACATAGCGCGACTGGGAGCTCTGCAGCTCGGAGAACTTTTCAGGGTGGATGATCTTCATGGCCTCCATTTTGATGATGACCTGCTGCCCCTTCAGACATGACATGAGGAGGCTCTTCACCTTCCTGTCCGCGGCTCTGTGTCCTCCAAAGGCCTCCTGCATGAGGCTAGATGGGGCTGGTGGCAAGCCAGGCTTTGAACCGGGCACGGACCATGAAGGGGCAGCGCTGGAGGGGGGCAGCAGGGCAGAGACGCATCCTGCAGCGGGGCTGCCAAAATGGCTGCGGCCTGGGCCTTCCACGCTTTCTGTCCAAGGCGGGTCGTAAGGCCGGGGGGAGGGGGGCGATGTCCACTCCAGGAGTTTTTTTATGCCCACAGATGCGGCTCTCTTGGGCAGCAGGGCGTTGGGCCTAGTTCCCAGGACGGGTGCTTGGCTGGCAGGATGAGCCCCGGATGAGCCCTAGGAAAGGAGGCCGGGGGGAGTGCTGGCCTGTGCCTTGCCTTCCGCCCTGCTGGCGTGGCTGAGCCCACTCGGGTGAAGAGGAGGGGATGGAATGTGGCCGGAGTGTCCAGGGGAGGCCCGAGCACTCCCTCCCTCCCTCCCCGTGCGCCTCGGTTCCTGTTTACGTGTGGGGAGATCCTAACAACGCTCAAGAATGTGTTTTGCAAATTCCTGAGCTCTGACGTGCACCTTCCTCCACGCTCTTCCCTGAAGATCAGGTCCCAGGAAAAGGCCCCCAGGTGGGGCAGATCCTGCTCAGGCGCCAGGCAGAGGCTTTGCTCTGGGGAAGCTGCCCCGGCTTCACTTGGAACTGGCCCGGCCCTTCAGACCCCTGGAAAACAAAGCAGAGCAGCGCATGTTTGTGGGTCCCTTTGCTCCCCCTCCCAAAGCTTGAAAGGCACCCAGAAAACGGGGGCTCCTTTTGAAATACCAGCCAGCACACCTGGCATCTCCCTGTCCTCTGCTGCTCAACTCCCCACTGGCGACTGTCAGTTCTTTTCTCTCCGTTCTTCCCTGCCTTTTTCTCTTTTGGTGTATTTACTCTCTGCGGGCTAGGAGCGTTTTTAATTCTCTGAGCCATAATTCTCTGCTGCTCTGAACCAACCAGGCCAGGTGGAGCTGTGGGCCCTCTTCGCTCAGCACCAGTTGTCCCTGACCTTCCTACCCAGAGATAGCAGGCACCAAATTGGGTACCTTCTCTGTGCCAAGCATCTTATCTGGCCTTCAGCTACCACCCTCTCCTGGAGAGAGCTCAGAGAGGCCTGGAGCTCTTAACTGGGTCTGTTGCTCTGCAAGGCATTTTTGAAACCTCGGGCGGGGGGGGGAGGGTGCAATACACAGGGGGCCCCCCGGCATCTATGTGAAAAGATGACCCTGCAAAAGACCCTCCGGACACTCGGGACATGGATGGGGTGTAAGGCTACCTTGGGGAGGGGGCACGGGGAAATGCTTCAAAATGAGCCCTGGCCTCTGAAGGCAGGTCTCCCTTCACACACACACACACACACACGGTTTTCAGGCTGGGGAAAGGACGGGGCGAGGGCCGTCTCTCTGCCAATCTCTGTCCACAGCTGCCAGGAACAATCTGCTCGAGCAGCACCAGCCAAGTTTCCAAACTGCCCATAAGAGTCTCTGGTCCTTCTGCATTTGAGAGGCTGGGCCCCTGCTCCGCGTCACGGCTCCCCAGCCACAACTTGGCCACTGAGGCCGATTGCAACGGCGGCCACTTCCTCTTCTGGGGCAAGCTGGGAACTCCAACATTAGCCCAGAGATCGTCTCTCCCGGTGGGGGGGGGGGGAGCAGGGTTCCTTTAAAGACCCAAAGCGGGGGGGGGGGGGTTTCCTTGTTGCTGAAGAAAGCAGCCTGCCCTGAAAGGCTGAGATGGGGCCCTCTGGATCGCTGTTCAAATCCTGCCTGATACAAATCTAAGGGACACGGCTGGCTAAGGCTCGCCCAGGGCCGGCCAGGAGGCCTTGATGGGGGGCTAACGTCTTGGGATGGGGGCTTGTGAGGCAGAATAACTTCAGGTTGCAATGCAATGGGGCCAGTTTTGAAGTAATGGGCTCACCGGCCCTTTAGGAGCAAAGATGGGGAGGCGAAGGTGCCATGAGGTGAGAGCACCAGCCCTGCGTTTGTTCCAAGCCCGGCCAGGAAGCCTGTTTTGAGAAGGAAGGAGCGAAGGCTCTCGGCCAGGAGGGACGTAGAGTTCTCTGCCCTCCGCTCTGCTGGCAGGTGCCTTTGGGCTACAGACAAGCTGTGCTGGCAGAGCGGGAGGAGAAGACGACCGGCTCTCATCTCCCTTCTGCCACAAAGCTCACGTCCCCTTTCATCGCCTGAGCAGCTTCTGGGGGCTCACAGGTCCTGCAGCAGGAACGTCGCTGGGCAGCCCAAGAGAGACGCTGCTGATGGCCCATCTCTTCTGGGTTGCAGAGACCTTGCTGGGGGTGATGGAGGAAGGACACTAATGGAGGAGGAGGAGGAGGAGGAGGAGTTGCTGTGGCGTCTTTGGAGGGAAAGTGCCTGGTGAATTCAGGCCAAGGGGGTTGAGTCCAGCGCCCTCCTTGCAGAGGCCCGGGAGCCAACAAGCACAGCTAGTCTGCTGCCTTTGTAGAGGAGGCTGCTGGTGGGGCCTCGCTATTCCGGGGCCCATCCTGTTTGGCCCGAGGCAGATGCTCAACCCGTTGTTCGTGGGCATTCCCCCCCCCCACTCATCGCGGTCCCAGATCCTCACCTCTGAATGTTCCCACCCGGCTGTCCCGGAGCCCCGGGCATCCTCCACGGCTGGCTCCCCAGCAAGCTGGCGCCGCTCCAGCGGTTTGGCCGAGGAGCAGGTGCGTTGGGGAGCGGACGCCGCGTCCTCGGGCTCAGCCGAAGCGCCCCGTAGCCGGGAAGGCACGGAGGGGGAGCGCCCGGCCGACGGGTCCTCTCTCTGGTTTCCTAGGAGCCCCCGAGGCGGAGCGGGATGCTAAGCTGCGGCCGGGCGGGCGCGATTGGTACCCAAGAGAGGCCGCGGCGGCGGCTTTGCCTCCTTTCCTTCGGCGGCCTGAAGGCCAGCGGTGCCCGGGATCGCGGGATGCCTCGGTGCCGTCTGCTTCTGGTCGATGGGGAAGCCTGCCTGCCCTGCCGATGCCGGATGCCCGCGGCCGCCGCCTCACTCCGTCCCCCGCTCTTTCCGCAGTGAGAGCACTGCAGTGATGCAGGCAGCCCCGCTCGCTCGGCTCACGTTTCCCTCAATCAGCAGCCGCCGCCGCTGGCCCGACCTCGCGGGCTGCGCTGCCTTAGCGCCCGCCCGCCCGCCCGCTCCTGCCAGCCGCGCTGCGGAGAAGCTCGTGTCTTCAGGTCGCGCAGGAAGAAGAGCCGCGCTGGGCTCTGCTCCGCCTTCCTCGCTCGCTCGCTCGCCCGGCGGGCAGTTGCGAAGTTACCCTCGGAGGCGGTGGTGGCGGCGGCGGCAGTGCAGCAGCTTCCTTCCGGCTGCCGGGTGGGCCTCCCCTTGCAGCCTGGAACGACAGCCCTGCGGGGTAGGTCGCTCTGGAGCCCAAAGGGCGAAGCAGAGGCCGAGGGACCTCCAGAGATGGGCAGAGATGCCGAGGAGCCCGAAGGAGAGGAAGGCGCCCTGCGGCAGCAGCAGCAGCCTCCCCCAGGCAGCCCTGGCTGCTTCCATCCGCTGTTGCTCGGCTGGAGCAATAGCAATAGCAATAGCAGTTAGACTTATATACCGCTTCATAGGGCTTTCAGCCCTCTCTAAGCGGTTTACAGAGTCAGCATATCGCCCCCAACAACAATCCGGGTCCTCATTTCACCCACCTCGGAAGGATGGAAGGCTGAGTCAACCCTGAGCCGGTGAGATTAGAACCGCTGAACTGCAGATAGCAGTCAGCTGAAGTGGCCTTCAGTACTGCACCCTAACCACTGCGCCACCTCGGCTCAATTCCCAGACTGTATAAAAAGGAGCTCAACGCACTCCCCTTCTTCAACCACCCCCCAGCCAGCCATCCCAAACTTGCTTAGCCTGCTCTCCCACTCCCCAACCTTTGGGAATAGAAAGAGACACCTGGCCCCCTCCTGATCCTGGGGCGGGGGGGGGGGGAGGACAGCCTCCAGGCGCCCTTCATGCTCTTTCCACTCCCCACTTTCAAGATCCACCTTGCAGACTTTCCATCTTGACCTCGAGAAGAAGAAGGTCACCGAATCCCTTTTAATCCCCACCTTTGTTCCAAGTTCCTAAGGTGCTTGGAAAATAACACCAGCAGTAAGGCTACCATAAAATTGGGAGGGGGGGGTTGGTGTCCTGCTGCTGAGCAGATTCCTCCTGGGGGGGGGGCTGCTGGACCTTGCCAAAAGTTATTGATGGCAAACGGGGTGGGGGGTGGGGAAATCCTTTTGTTCCCTGTGGGTTTGTACCCCACATGGGTTGGGGATACCCATGGAAGGACAGGCTGCTTGCACCCCCCCCCCCACACCAGTTAATCAGAATTTAACCTGGGAAATCTCCCCTGCTCTCTCCCTCCTCTTCCCATCAGGCTGAAGGGGAATAGTAATAAGGATATATTCAATAATAAGATACTAGATCAGTGTTTCTCAACCTTGACCACTTGAAGATGTCCTGACTTCAACTCCCAGAATTCCCCAGCCAGCAAATGCTGGCTGGGGAATTCTGGGAGTTGAAGTCCGGACATCTTCAAGTGGCCAAGGTTGAGAAACACTGTACTAGATGATGCCTTTGTATACTTGCATGCTGTGAATATTTGTTTCCTGTGACACATATATGTTGCGCCTTTTGTGATACCTGTTACGCCCTTTGTAGTTGTAACACAAATATGCCACATTAGACCCTGGTGCTTTTATTTCCTAAGGGAAAATGCTGTTATTGGAAAGTACCTGGCATTTGTCAAAACCTATGCCTCACCTTCTGCCTAAGAAAGTATCTCACCTTTGATCTGTTCCCTGTCAAATGGCCAATCGTGAGAACAGAGGAAAGAGATAAGACTAATAAAGCTAGTGAGAGTATTGTGAAGCCAGAATGCCATTTTATGATGTTTCTGACTGTATAAAAAGGAGCTACACCTTCTCTGAAGTGTATTTCTCTCCCTGCATATCCTTGGGGTATGTTGGGAACAACTGGCCATCCTGTCTTTAAACTTTGATCAAAGATTAAACGCTGACTGTTATTCAAGCCTCCGTTTTAAATCTCATTTTTGGCTCATGGTGACTTGGATGTGTTCTCAAACATCAAATGTATTCTCAAATGTTACATTTGGCACCCAGCGTGAATGGAACTTGGAGGCTCCATTTTCCTTCAAGGTAGCCACATCTGGCCTCCCATAGAGCCGAACTCCTTTGAGGTTCGGCTGGCCTTCAACATGTTGATTTTGAACCCCAGGGGAGACATGGGGTGGCTAAGGTATGATGTGATTTGTTTTTGGAAATTTCTGGACGTTGTGAATTGTGACAGATATGTGAAATGTACTCATTTGATGCTCGTTTAACTGAAGGATGCTGCGCAGGCTTAATTGGGCTCCTGGCTGAGGGCTGCAGAGGGCAGAGGGCACTGTCTTTTCAGTCAGAATCTTCCCTGGGGGAGCCAAGCGAGTCATTGGCATTCTGAGGAAACTTGCTCAGAGTGATAACCTTACTTGGTATGATAATAGTGATAATGAAAATTGCATTGTTGCTCTCGATTATGACTTGTTGGGCTGGGAAATTTGCTAAGTATGACTAAGAGGCAACACGGGGCAGGACTAGGGTGGAACCCTCTCCACTGGGGGGGTGATAACCACAGGGAGGGGCCCAGGAGGCGGAACCGCTGGTTCCGGGACAGGAAATCCTCCGTTTCTCCTCCAGCCGGAGACTCAGTGGGCGGTCACAATGGCTGGCTTTCCTCCCCCACCCCGAGGGGGGCTGTGGGGAATCAGGCCAGCTAGGCCACTCACTCAAGTTGGCAAGAGGCAGCTGGATTGGCCCGGAGCTCCCTGTGCTGGCAAGAGAAGGCCGCATTGACAAGGGCCACGGAAGCTTTCACAACACTGGACCAGGCCCTTAGTTGGGCTGAAGTGCTGGGCTTAACCCGAGCCCTGAGCTAAACGGAAGAGGCTCTTGTGCTTGCCGGTGGTTGTGAGGAGAGTGTGGCCCAATGTTGCACAGTGAGCCACTTTGGGAACCAGGAGTGAGGAGTGAGGGGAAAGTTGCATTTTCTTTTCATTTTACAAATAATTACAAGCAAACAAATAATCCCCTCAACACCATCAAACTATTCACTAAGTTAACCTTCCCATCGTCCCTGTCACCCAGCTCCTCCCACTTATGACCGTATGAGGGTAACTTTGCTGCTTGCATCCTTACCATTTATATTGATTGTTTCCTAAGTGTGGTTTGATTGCTTATTTGTACCCTAAGACTATCATTAAGTGCTGTACCTTATGATTGGTGATGGATGTGTCTTTTCTTTCATATAAGCTGAGCGCAGCATCTGCACCAAAGACAAAGTCCTTATGGGCCCAATCACATTTGGACCATGGAGAATTCTATTTATTTCCATATGCATGGAACTGTTTCCTTGTTTTAAAAAGTTATACCTCATATGTAGCAGTTCTTTTAATATACAGTTGTAAGATAGTGGTATCATGCACAGTTTATCCATAAGATTAGTCAACCTGCTGCCTTTTAAATAATGTCCCCCCCCCCCCCGCAGCCCCATACTCCGCAACTCTCAAGCATTGGGGCGGAGGGAGGGGAAGCAGGCCAGGGCTAGGGGAGGGCTGACCCCTAGTGTTGGCTTTGGGGAACAGCACTTGCCTTACCTACCTGTCCCTCCCTCGGGGAGAAGGGCAGCCCCGTAGACCTCTCTGTCCCCCGCAATCCAGGCTCAGGGTAGGAAGAGCCCCTCTCGGTGGGGAGGGGGAGCCAGGCACCTTTGTGGGGAAGCGAAGAGCAGCCCCCCCCCCAAGCCTTTCTCCTTAGGAGGGATGGCCCCCACTTCCAATGGGGAGGGGAAATTTGGAGGGGGCATCCTTAGCCTCCTGCCCGGTGCGCCCTGGGATGGGATGGGGGGGGCAAGGCGCAGGCGGAGGGGGGGGCGACTTGGGGAAGACTCCTCCCTACCCCCGAGGTCGAACCGCTGCCGGCGTCGGCTGTCCATGAGGGGCACGCGGAGGGGCTTCGGCTGCGCGTGGCGCCCCGAAGCGGCGGCGGAGGGCTGTTGCGGCGGGGCTCGGCGCGTCGGACGAACTTGGCTGGGCGGTGCCACTGGCGGCTCCTGCGAAGGCTGGGCGGGCGCACCTGGCCGGAGGCGGAGCAGAGCGTTGGCAGAGAGAGGGCAGCGCCGGCCGGGAGGGCGGCAGGTTGAAGTCACCTCTTCCTTCCTCCCGACAATCCTGCGAGGTAGGTCGGGGCCGCGCTGGCTGAAGCCCCCTCTCTTCCCCGGGCAGCGACAGCGAGGCTGGGGTCGCGGGGGGGTGGTGGTCGCGGGGGTGCTTCCCGAAGAAGGCAGGTAGGGAACAGAGGCGTCCACCTGTCCGTCAACCCAGGGAGGATTGGCCCCCTGGGGCACCCCGAGGCTTCCACCGCTGGGCGCGCTGAGAGTAGAGGTAGCCTCTGGGTTCTCCCAAGGCGGGCGGCCCCTTTGCCTTTGGCAGGAAGAAGTTCTACCGGTGCAGCTGTTCCCCACCCCCAGGAGAAGCTGGGACTTTCCAGAGCCAAGCCTGGGGCTTCCAAACAGGGCGGCAATGCTGGAGACCCTCCCAGAAGGAAGAGCTGGGAGCCAGAGAAACAAGGTTCCCCGATGGAAATGCAGCCCGTTGAAAGTTGTTGACCAGTGACAGCCCCACTGCCCCACCCCGCCCACTTCCTCATTGCTTACTTTCTCAGTGCGCTTTTGTGCTGCTGTCACCACAGAGTAGCCAGGTAACCTTGGGAAGAGCCGCTCTCTCTCGGTTTGGGCAGCTGTCCAGGCAACGGAAGGAGCCGCAAGGCCACCAGTTAGTGCTTTGGGGACAGGGGCTGTAACCCAGCCTCAGCAGCAGCAGCAGTTAGACTTATATACCGCTTCATAGGGCTTTCAGCCCTCTCTAAGCGGTTTACAGAGTCAGCATATCGCCCCCACGGTCTGGGTCCTCATTTCACCCACCTTGGAAGGATGGAAGGCTGAGTCAACCTTGAGCCGGTGAGATTTGAACCGCCGAACTGCAGATAACAGTCAGCTGAAGTGGCCTGCAGCCTCCCCCCATCCCCACCCACAATGCCCCTTTCTGTGGGCCGCCAGTCTCCCCCTGCCCCTCTGCCAGAAGATGGCTGGTCCCTGACTTTTGCCATAATTTCCCCAAAGTCAGTTTCCATTTGATTCTTTTTAACGCCTCCTTTCTTGCTTTTCAACATGGGGAAAATTGCTGACAATAAAACCTCCTTTTTGTCTTCAAGCGCTGCTCCTTTTCATTGGTGACGGGACAAGAGAAGCAGCAGCTGGGCAGGCCCAGAGGCCCCCCATAGGTGCCGCTGCAGCCACTGGGAGCGTCAGCAGGCAGAGCCATGGACCGGGGGTTCACCATCGAAAACCCCTACGCCAGCGTCACCCTTCCGCGGACTCAACTGAAGGACGACTTCCTGGGATACTACCTGGGGGAGGACGTGAGTCCCAGCGCCTTGCCCCCCTGCTCGGCAGCCCCACGGAAAGAGGCAGACCTCACGCCTCCCTCTCTGGCTTGGAACGGCCAAGTGTGGGCGGAGTCACAAGCCAGACCCACCAACCCCTACGCCAGCCTCAGGGTGCCCAAGGCGGATGCTCCGGAGCCCTTCCACTGGAAGAGCCACGAAGAGGCCACTCCGGATCCCAGCTGCTGTTGCGGCTGCTGCGGCTGCTCTCCTTGCTGCAGGAAGTGCTGCTGCCGCATCTCCTAATCGAAGAGCAGTTGAGGCTGGATGTGACTGCTGCGCTCACCTGCCCCACACCTGGGCACCGCCCTCCCTTTGCCAGACTGGTTGTGCCCTGATGCCTGGGAGGCCTAAAGGAACAGTCGACTTCTCTTTCTCCCGTTTCCCTTGAGGCAACATGGGTAGCAGGGGAGGGCGGCCTGGGCCAGCCTTCGATGAAGAACAGGGAAAAGGTTCCCCTGGCAGATGAAGAACAGACGTGGCACAAACCCCGATCTGGAGGTGGGAGCCGGATTTGCTCTCTGCCCGAGAGGACCAGCCGGAGCCTTTGGTGCCTTCCCTTCCCTTCCCTTGGACACCTGGCCTCTCCCCCTGCCTTTTCCCTGGGAGGAAGTGGGTAGAAGACCAATGGAGGTGGAGAGGGCACTGGATTCAGGCAGGCGTGTGCGTGGCTGCCAGTGTGGAAAGCCGACCTTGCTTGCTCAGGGTGCGGCCCTTGGCCTCTGTCCTTTAAAGAAAGGGAGGGGCAGTGAAAGTACTCTATCAATAACTGGGGTCATAAAACCTGTCCTTGCCCAGCCAGCATGTCTTCCTGGTGTTCACGGAGGGGCACCCCTGCTCCCCTCGCCCCCCTGCTCCTCCTTTGCCCATTTTCCTTATCTTCGCCCAAGGCAGCCTGGCTCGGGACCTGCTCTGTGAGCCTCCCAAGGACAGGCACTCGGAAGGTCACCTGCGGGCGTTCCTTGGCACAGCCCCAACAGGGCGAGATTCCACGTCTCCCTTGCCCCGCCAGCCTTCCTGCCTGGGGCACCCTGCCTCGTTCTCTGCCCTGCCGTGACCGCTCCGCTGGGCCTCCCTTTCAGATTCATTGGCAACAGAGGCCTCTGCTGGAGCAGACAGTTGGGGAGCAGTTGCCCGGGGGCTTTAGGGCTGCGTCTCCAAAGCTGGAATTGGGGAGCTGACTTCTGGGGGCCTGGAAAGCAGAGCCCAGCTCTGAGCCGAGGTGGAGGAGAAGCAAAATCCAGCGCATTAGTGCACAGTAAGAGGAATGGCGCTGCTTTCGGGTTCTGCACTGGGCGACCCACCGACCGCTGGCTCATCCGTTGGGAGATTTTCTGGTTCCTCCATTAGTGGTGGAGCATCTCTTGTCCGGCCTTCTTCCGTGGGAGACATCCGGAGGCATTCCTGCCTTGAAAATGGGCCCATGTGGAACTGTTACAACGTAGCCAAGCGTCAGTACATTATGGCATTTTGTATGATGATAATCTTAATGTCGCAAAAAAAAAGTTTTATAAAATTTGCCAAATTTCAATTCTATTCTGGAGTCACGAGTCCTGGATTTCGGAGAGATTCTGTAAATTTGAAGTACTTGGTCTTCAAAACCTTTCACCTCCGGTCAGTTTCGCCCAGTCACGGGAAAGGAATTGGGGTGGTAGCAGGTGGAGGTTTCCAGGGGGGGGGCAAAGGGGACTCTGGACCTCCTCCCTTCCTGCTTATGACCAGCTAAGTGGGAGCGAAGGGTTCAGACGGAGGTACACATTGGTCAGCGCACTAGCAAGTAGCAGAAGGCAGGCAGGCATTTACCAGCTAAATGCCCCCCCCCCCAGGAGAAGGGCTGGCTCTCCCCCTCTTTCTCCCCACTTTCCACCCTCTCCACCCCCACCCCCCACGGTCTCATGGGTGCTATGCCTCCCTCCACCGAGCCCATTGAAATTAAACAGCCACACACACCCCTTCTATGAAGGGCTGAGGAATGTTGCCAGGCGGGTCCCTGCCCCACTGCTGGCTGTTTGTTCAGGAGGAAGCCAGGCAAGAGAGGGCTTGCTTTGGGTCTGGCCCACAGCAGCGGTTTTTTCTCCCTCGGCCTTTCCTTCTCCCGCCTCATTTCTTTTAGATCTTGAAAAAAAAGTCCTTACCCAGTCTGATTGGGATTGTCTGGAACAGGTATAAAATTCTAGGTAGGATATTCATTTTGATTGTAGAAATTCTTCCCATCATTGATAGTTGTAAATTTTCCCATTTCATCAAGTCAGTCGCAAACTTGATGTGGATTAAGGAGTGGATAACACTAAAAAACTCTAGACTACTGAATGTAGAAGGTCATGATTTACTGTTGGGATGGCATGCTTTTTTATGGTATAAGGGAACTAAAGCACATGGCTGTTTTAGAAGACATTATATAAGGGAGGCCTTGTTATTAAACTGGGAAAAGGTTAAAAGATTACACTACTTAAAAATTCCAATCTGGATATCAACGATTGAAGCACTTTCATATCCAATAATATATAAAAAGGAACAAACAGTTAGATATGTTGAAATACTGAATGCAGAGGGGGAACTCAAATCTATCCAAGAGTTGAAACAAGAAGGGATAGAAATGAATTGGTACTCATATGTACAGATACAATCTAGATAGAAAATCAAAAGGTTTTTACAACAAAATGACTGAGTTAGATAAAATCCTAACAGGTACTGATGAAAAAGTAATTAAAAAAACTATATGGATATTTATTGGAGATTAAATTACAAGAGGAACAAGTTAAAGAAACTATGATAGCTTGGGGAAAAAACTTTAGGCATGGGATAGATTTAGAGAAATAGCAGTGAGGCTGCTTCGTGAAGTGGGGCACCCTAGAAAGTCTATGCCCCATGTGGGCAAGGCTTTACAGGGTTGGCCCATGGTCCCTTCTGCCCTCCGATTTCCATTATTGCAGCCAGAAGACAGGGCAACATCCGCCAGCAGCCCTTCCGGGAAGACTTTGGACGGGCAGCCTCTGTTGTGGCCTGACTTCTGGGGAGGGGGCTGAGATCCTGTCTGAACTCTCTGACAGCCACGTATTTGGTCTTGTCTGTGGGAAGAGGGGGATCTGAAGGACGGGCAAAGCATCTCTGGGTTTGAAACAGTCCCATTCTCTTCCGGCTTCCTTTTATTGTTCAGCCCATTTGGGAATTATGGGAACATTATGAAAAAAACAACAACAGACGCCCCATGAAGGAACAGGTGGCCCAACTCTGAACTTTTCAGAAATGCAGAATTGTTCTTTAACTTCCTTATCTTTCTTTCAGAAGGCAATTTACAATAAATGCTTAATGCGGCATATCTAGAAAGCCAGCTCAAATAGCAGGGACCAGTCTCTTTAGCCTTAAGGCTACCAAGGAGAGGCTTGAGTGGCATTTAAGATTTGCCCAAAGAGGAGTAGGCTTCCTGCAAGAGGAAGAAGTCCCAGTTTTGGAGCTGCTGGTGAAAAGCCCCCTTCTGGACCACTGGCCACGGTTGTGCTTTCAAGCATTAGCATTCCTACAGCTGATCTGAATCTGCAGAAGGGGCCACTCTACCAGCAGCCTCGCCTCCCATGCAACCCCCCCCCCTCCCACGTCTCTTGTTGCAAGCAGTGTGCTCCCCCCCTGACTGTTCTCCAGGTTGCCCAAGGAGCTTCTCTGACGGGCTCACCTGAGGCTCCTCCACCAGCATCCTCTCTCCCCCAGGTATTCTTCTCCCAGCCTCTGGGACGTGATAGAACAGTCTCTCTCGCTTCCCCCTCTTTCAGTCCTAGGGGTCCTTTCTCCCGTGGGTGGGAGGTAAGCACTTCAGGCGTTTGTGCAGAAAGTGGTTTCATGACCGACATCCAGGGGAGTGCAGGTGGGATGAGTTGGAGGAGGCAGGCAAAGAGGGAGCCTCTAGTTGTGTTTCTGTGGCTATTGTTGGCCAGGACACCTGTAACTCTATCTCAGCCTCCTCGTGGTAGATACAGTCCCAGCAACTGTGCCTGAAATGTGAACCTATGGTATAATTTAACAGCGTGAGGGGCTGCGGCCAGAAGCTGCCAGCCTCTCTTTTCTCTTTCTGGAGGAGAGAGAAGATGCAGCAGGAGCAGGAAACGTAAGTTTCTCCCGCAGAGACCGGCCTGCCGACTGTGCAGCCCCCGTCGGCCTCCGGTCTTTGGCTTTGGGTAAGGTGAGCCCTTAGGGTGGCTTGCTGACCACAGCCCCGAGGCCGTTTGTGGAGGTCGCCTCTTTTGGGGAGCTGCACTCGGGAGGGGTTTCCATCTAACTTTCTCGCTTTTCACTTGAATGAAGGCTCTTAAGGGGCCGGCTGGTTGTCCCCTGATTTCAAGGGACCGGTTTTGCTGGACAACTTTGCATTAAAATTGCAGACGGTGCCTCCAAGGGAGTAAGGCGCCCCCTAAAAACCTGAAGTCCCTTTGCCAGCAACCTGGCTGTCTAGATCACAATGTGACTGGGACGTTGTGCCCTCTCCCCCCCCTCTCCCCCCCCTCTCACTCTAGTTCTGAGCTTTAGAAACAGATTCCGGAGTAGATGTAGGAGTTTCAGGCTGAGTTCTGAGGCAGCCTCTCAGCTGACCAGCCTTCTGCAGCAGGCAGGTTTGAAAGAGTGGCGACTGAGACCAGCTGGAGCTGCTGCCGTCCACGTCTGGCCCTGACCCACTCCTCCCTTGGGTTCCTCCCTGCAGGACTGCTCTGCCTTCCGGGCCTGTGGATGATGAGGCTGCCAAGCCCATCCCGGAGGCCTCTGTCCCTGGTCCCGGCAGCCTCAAACTGGAGTGCGTCATCTGTTACTGCGGCTATGACCTCTCTGCCCGCCTCCCTCGCCGCCTCTACTGCGGCCATGCGTTCTGCCAGGCCTGCATCCGGCGCCTCAATGTAGCGGCCAACGAGCAGTGGTGGATCCGTTGCCCCCAGTGCCGCCAGAACACCCCTACCCCACGCGGAGGGGTGGCAATGCTTGACTTGGACCTCGCGGCCTTCCTCGCCGTCAAGTCCGAGAAGGCGCTTCCCCGGCAGGGAGGCCGGCTGCAGCTGGAGCAGTTCTCCAAGGAGAAGCCAGCCGTCACGGAGCAGCCGAGCGGCTCGTGCCAGGATGTCGTACCTGAACCCCAACCCTCCTGCTGCTGCCCCTGCGACCCCTCTCTCTGCTGTGCAACCACTGCAGCTTTTCAGAGCTGAATTAGCTGCCTGCCTACCTTGCGGGGGGGGGGGGGGGAGTAACTGGGGAGGGAGGAGAAGCATTTGCTCGTTGCTGGGCTTCAGATCCCAGGTTTTTCTGAGAATCTTTTTGCTGCATCTTGCCAGACTTTCCTGGTCTGGTGGTTTTCTACCATTTGCCTGAAATGGTACAGGGTTTTCTGATTAAGCAAGGGGGTCCTACTAGAAGTTCTCCAAGGTCCCTCCAGTTCTGTCATTCTGCTCTTCTCCCCTCTTTTACCTCCCAATTTTTGTCTTTTTACTGGACTGGGCACCAGGCGTCCTTGGAGTAAACACCCCCGGCCCTTCTCTGTTTTCCATTTGGGAGAACATCCTTGGCTGTGATTCTATCAGGGGCTGAACTTCAAGAGCTTCTCTGTACGCTCTTTGATTCTGTAAGTTTTGTAAAAGATATATATATTTTTAAGTCAGTCACTTCTTCAAAAACTGGGATGTCTTTCTGACAGTTCGCAAGTGAAATAACATCATGCTGCTATTTTGCCGCAATAGTTGGTTTGGTTTGGTTTGGTTTGGTTTATTCGATTTATATGCCGCCCTTCTCCCAAGGACTCAGGGTGGCGTACAACATTAAAAAAACACATATTACAAAAGTTAAAAAAAATTAAATAGAATATCCCAAACAAACCCAATTAGGATTAACAATAACATTTTTTTTAAAAAATCGAATTAAAATTAACAATGATCAATAATTTGTTTTGTTTTGTTCAGGCCAGGCTGGCTTGCTGGAAAAGCCAACTTTTTAGGGCACGTCGTCGGAAGGACCGGA
This sequence comes from Thamnophis elegans, assembly GCF_009769535.1. NCBI lineage: Eukaryota > Metazoa > Chordata > Lepidosauria > Squamata > Natricidae > Thamnophis > Thamnophis elegans. The sequence goes on along the minus strand of NC_045556.1, from coordinate 37,464,872 downwards.
GATCGGGGATTATACGAAGCTCCAGGGGCAGCTCACTCCAGAGGGAAGGAGCTCCCACAGAGAAGGCTCTCCCCCTGGGGGCCGACGGCCTACACTGTCTGGCCGACGGCACCCTGAGGAGGCCAACTCTGTGGGATCGCACTAGACAGTGGGAGGCTACCAGTGGCAGTAGGTGGTCTCGCAGGTATCCTGGGCCTAAGCCATGGAGCACTTTAAAGGTCATAATTAGTACCTTGAATCGCACCCAGAAGACAACCGGCAACCAGTGCAGGCCGCCTAAAAGGGGTGTAAAATGGGAGTACCTGGGTGCCCCCATGACAACCCGTGCAGCCGCATTCTGGACCAGTTGAAGCCTCCGGGTGCTCTTCAAGGGCAGCCCCATAGTAATATTAAAGTATTTTCTGATATGAATTATGTCATAAGTAGAAGAAAATAATGTCAACATTGATAATCTACAGAGCTGTTAATTTCATGAGGAGTCAGTACTAGGCAGTAAACGTTGATTTTCAAATCTGTGATATCTGAGTGCTTCTCAGACGCCTTGGTTAAAACGTTGTTTAATGTGTGTTTCTCAGCTCCATCCCCTTCATTTCACCTGTCGAATTTGGCACAAGTGAAAATACTGAAATTAGCCCGACTTGGATGTTTGAATGACAAGCAGCCGTATTGTGTGCAGAAAATCAGGAGATTTGGACTGCGAGGTCAAGATAAGCTTTATTTTAGCCAAAAGGTCCAGACAGAGATAATGATTTCTAACATCTGGACAGCATTCTGGTCCAAATACACATTTTGACATTGTATTCAAAGCATCAAAAACACGGAAATATTTTAAAGCATTCTTATTGGCAAAATTCCTTAATTCTAAGCAGAAAAGCATACAGGAAACACTAGTTTCATTCTGACATACGTGGTTAAGCTACGTATATGCCTGACTCGTAGGCGAGACCACTAACTGACTTTGCCTCCTTAGAACAGATGCTGTGGTCTGACGTTTGTATTTCCAGAGTTCAAGTTTCCGGTTCAAGACTCAGTAAAGGTATAACAAAATAGAAGGGATGGATGGGGCCCCCAGGAGGTCTTATAGTCTGACCCTGATTCATGTGATGTCCAAATCTCGCTTTATGTCCTGCCTTAGTATCAAATCATGAAGGGATCCAAAAGGTTTGGCTGCTTCTGCTTTCCTGACGCACCATTAATTGATCTGCCAAGTCATATTTTAGCTTGAGGTGCCTTGGTTGTTTTTAATTAAAACTCACAAACCTGCCTTTCCAAATATGAACCTGCTCGTGATTTTTCCATGCCTCGGTATCAGTTGATATTTTTTATAAGTGGCTGTTTAGATAGATAGATAGATAGATAGATAGGTAGGTAGGTAGGTAGGTAGAGATAGATAGATAGATAGATAGATAGATAGATAGATAGATAGGTAGGTAGGTAGGTAGGTAGGTAGGTAGGTAGGTAGGTAGGTAGGTAGAGATGATAGATAGATAGATAGATAGATGGATGGATGGATGGATGGATGGATGGATGGATGGATGGATGGATGGATGGATGGATGGATGGATAGATAGATAGATAGATAGAGAAGAAAGATAGAGATAGAGATAGAGAAAGAGAGAGAGATAGAAAGATAGAATATGTATATATGTGTGTGTGTGTATGTGTGTGTGTGTGTGTATATATATATATACACACACACACACACACACACACACACACACACATATACATACATACATATACATACACACACACACAAACATACATATTTCAGGCAAATTCTTACTCATGAGTCTGTTTTTAAAAGGCAGACAGGAAAGCTTGAACTTGGAGGCGCAGAGGGATAGTAGGTAGCCCCAAATCAAGAGGAAGACAGTGGGGGAACCTCTTCAGAAAAAGCCCTCTGGAAAGCGGGGGCCATTTCTGGGTCTCACCTCCCTTCCAGGGCCGACGGTGGGCCTGGGGAGGCTCAGGGGGAGCCCTGGGTGCCTGGGCCAGGTGAGAAGAAGAAAGCCCGGTAGGCTGGAAGCATCCAGGCAGGTAGGTATGTCTGCCTGTCGCAAGAGGCTTCCGTCCTTTGTGGCCCTCGGAGGCCTCAGAGGCTCCTGGGGAGGTTTTTGGAGGCTGCGTCCAGATTTCCAGGTCTTTTATTCCCCCCTTCCCTCCCCCGCCCTTTCCCTCCCTCTTCTTGCTCCGGTCCCTTCCTGGGTGAGGCCCGTTGAGGCCTAGTGGCAGCCGGAGAAGCCTGCCTCAAGTTAGCAGGGCCAGGTGGGCCCCTGAGGGCCCCTGAGAGGCCTTGGCCCCACCACGGAGAGAGGGAGGAGAGGGGTCGCTCCGGCTGCCCGGCCCCTGGGGAGGATGGAGGAGGATGCCCAGGGATGCCCTCCCTGGCAGGACCCCACGTCCCATGTTGCAGGGTGGGAGGCAGGATGGGGGGTTTCCAGTCCTATTCAACCGCCGGTCCTCCTTTTACTGACAGGGGTTCCAGACGGACTGCGTTCCCGAATAATTGCTCAAGTGAGAGAGCCCAGCTTGGCTTGGTTGATGGTGGAAATGTCTCCACTTAAAGGGGGTTCCCACCATCCCGGAGGCCGAGGAAGAAAAACGGTGGTTTCCCTCTGATTTTAGGGCCCATCGAGATGGGAGGAGGAGAATCGCAGAGGAAGGTAGCCTGGGGGCCGTTGGCATTGCTCTTCATAGGTTCTGGTGAGAGGATGCTTCATTTAACCTTTTATCTGTCCGGACGGAGATCTCCCTTGCCATCCCCATGGTCAGGAAGAAGGGCTGGTCTGAGCAGTTATCACGCTCTCCCAAGTCCTCCTTCTGAAATATTTCCTTTGAATGCCCTCTCGTTTCTTCCGCTCCGGGGTCTGCCCGGTCTCATTTTATTATTGGGATTGAAATATTTTAGCCTGTGGATTCTAACAGGCCATGGGAGTCTGGCTGTGTGGGTGAGGACAGAGAACCTGCCACAAGGTTGCCCGCAGAATCGATTCCACGGAAGAAAGCTGTAGTTAAAAGAACAGATCACCTGTGTGATCCATCCTGCCTGTGATAAGTGGCCGTTCTTGGGCAGGAAGGTTGAACCTTGGCCTGAAACTCAGGAGCTGTTGGGACTAAACACCGCGGGACCTTTCCTGTTGGCAACCAAATTCTGATCCAAGGTGCCCCTTTACTGCTTCTGCATGCAGGGCTGGGCTGGTGCCCCCCAAAGTGGATCCCATACAGAGATGAATTCTGCCTCTATCTCCCGGCTGCCCCTGCTCTCTCCTGGAAGGAGGCCCGAGTCTTCTGTCAGGACCAAAAGGCAGATTTAGTGGTCATCAAGGATTATAACAAGCAAGTAAGAGGCGGTCTTTGCAACCCACACACTCTTGGGGAATTAGGAGTGGGGGGGGGGAGTGCCCATGCAGGTGGTTGGATTGGGTCCACCTGCCATGAAGACAGCTCTGTTGCTGCATCAGCCATAGATAAGCTTTAGCCTGCCCACTCTCTGTAGGGGCAGAGAAAAGGCTAAGACCTTGCCTTTGAAACCTGCACAGATGTTCCTGAGGGACCTTACCGAAGGTGCCAGGGGCCACGCGTCATACTTCTGGATTGGACTGGCCTGGCGAGAGGCTCAACTCACCTGGGTGGACGACACACCAATATCACAGAGTTGGTACAGGTGAGGAAAGAAAGAGTTTGGTGTTCGGTTGGTGGGCCTCCCAAGAGAAGGGAGGGTTCAGCCAACGTAGACAAGTCCTTCGGGATTGGGCAGCCTATAAATTTATTAAATCAAATCAAATTTATTAAATCAAAGCCTGCAGAGGTGGCCTCGTCAGCCTTTCCTCTCCCATCGCCTCCTGACTGGAGAAGACCTTCCAAGGTGGCCTCCAGGTCATGGAACATCCAGCAACGTCATTTTTCCACGGAGCCCTATTTAAATCACCTCCGGTGTTGGGTTTTTCCATTTCTCCAGCCACTGGCTCCAGGGCCATCCCGGGCAGAAGCACTGCACCCAGCTTGTGGGCATCTACGCTGCGCAGTGGAGGGACTGGGACTGTGAGGCCAACACCTCATTTATCTGTGAGAAGCCGATGAAAGGTATGGCAAGAAAACCATCTGACTCCCTCTTTCTCCCTCCCGACCCCAAAACAGAAGGAATAACACAGGACAGATCCTGGGGGAAATGGAATTAAATTAGGGGGCGTAGGTACCGTGGCAATGCAGAGAAAGGCATCCTGTGTCTCCTCCTGATCAAACCTGACTTAGTCCACCTCTCTTACACGCACTAGACCAGTGGTCTCCAACCGTGGCAACTTTAAGAATCCTGGGAGTTGAAGTACACAAGTTTTAAAGTTGCCATGGTTGGAGACCACTGCACTGGACAACTCCCTTTTGAGACATGAAAGCAAAAGCAGAGGGGAAATATAAAAAAGAAAATTAAATGCATAATAATACATCTTCTGACTACAGCTAGAATAACGTTTGCCCAACGTTGGAAGCAAAATAATACTCCCCCAGATGAATTAGTGATTCAGAAAACTTTGGATTGTGCAGAAATGGACAAGTCAACGCTAAAATTAAAAGACAAAGAAGAGTCTGAATATTATGAAAGATGGGATAATTGGTACAAATGGTTGCAAAACGGGAATAAAATTAATTCAGCCACGAAACAATAGAGAAATGTATAGAACTGTAGATAAACGTATATAAATATAGAAGCGAAGTAAGATTGATACGTACAGGTCTGATGACATAACGATGTTGATGTGATGATTGTAAGATGTTACGGAAGGAAAAAACAATAAAAAATCTGCTGCAAAAAAAGAGAGAAAGAAAGCAAAAGCAAAAGCAACTTTCTTACTGTTACCTAGTAGTAGAATGTCTCTGATCAGGGGGAATTCATCTGCCCTCTCCAGAGAAGTAGAAGGCGTTGCTAAGTTCATTCTCCTTGGTGTGAAACCCCTGCGTGGGCATTTGAGAATCCGCACAGGTAAAGCAGACGTAAAGTGAGATTTGGACATTAAGTGTGAAACCTACTGGGTCAGGCTGGACAGCCTCTTAGTGTTGCAGAAAATAACAGGCGTTAGACTTCTCAGGATACAGGAAAAGTTTATTTGGCAGCCAGGTTCAGAAAGCTAGCCCATAGCTAGCATTGCAAGTTCTGAACAATCTTCATTAGCGAAGCACGCATTCTTATACATTCTCAAAAGCATTGCTCTATTCAAATGATTTTTTCCGCACTACAAAAATTATCTGCCACATATGATAGATTTGAGAGGAAACTGGATTATCTGCTCTTTCTAGCAACAAAATATGAAGAAAAAAATGAGAATGTTGAATGTTTGAATGTTCTTGAAATACAAACGAAAGATGTCAGAGATGAAGATTTTCAACTTGCTGATATTCCAGGCAACTGGCTTACCTCTGAGGGAGAAAAAGATGGAATGTCTGAAGAGGGGGCAGCCACACAGAAGATTTACTTTGAAAGACAGAGCGTAGGAGGAGTGAGAAGCATTAAAGAATTTATACTTTATGAAATACCATCTGCAAAACTTTTGATACCACCACTGAGAATTAAAGACAAGCTGAAAAAGGAAACAAACGGAGGACGGCAGCATTATATGAGAGGCACCATAAGCAAAAAGGTGCAAAGATGTTTTTGTATGGACTTGCTCATAAAGACGTTTGGAGTACGTGTCATTAATGAACTTTAATTGAACCTAGGACTTTTCACATAGATTTTGACATCTTGTGGTTAGGCACAGGCTTCCTGTTCTATTGCAAGTTCCAACTCTGTCTATGTGGCTTTTAATATAGAAGTATAGGGGCTCTAAGAGGCTGACGCAGTAGGTTTCACACTTAATGTCCAAATCTCACTTTACGGCTGCTTTATCAGAGCCCCTTTACTTCTATATTAAAGCCACATAGGCAGAATTGCAGCTTGCAAAAGAAACAGGAAGCCAGTGCCTCACCACAAGATGTCTCTATGTCAAAATCTATGTCAAAAGTCCAAGGTTCAATTAAAGTTCGTTAATGACATGTACTCCATAAACAAAAAGTATAAGTAAGACCCCCATCTCCTTATAAGGCTTTCTCCTCAAGGTAACCACTAAGAAATGTGTTAAGTATTTCCGTGTTGCAATGCTTTTGAGAATGTATAAGAACGCGTGCTTCGATAATGAAGGTTGTTCAGAACTTGCAATGCTAAGCCATGGGCTAGCTTTCTGAACCTGGCTGCCAAATAAACTTTCCCTGTATCCTGAGAAGTCTAAAGCCTGTCATTTTCTGCAACACAGGCATTTTTGAAACTCGCCTCTTTCTCTCTTTTGTCCAGATGCCTTTTCCAGCAGCATCAGAAAAGTGCGATTCCGCGCCCACTGCTACGTCTTCCATTTCCCATCCTTGCGGGAACAGAGGTCGTGGGGAGAGGCCCAGTCTTTCTGCCAGCAGCTCGGAGGGAATTTGGCCATTGTCCACGATGAAGAGGAGAATACTTTTCTCTCAAGTAAGACGCCTGCCCGTTCCCTCGTGGAGATTCCTGATCCCTTTTCAGAGTTGCAGAGGCCGATCAAAAGGGACCCCCATGAGTATAATATAAGGAAACTAGATGAAAATTGCCAACAGTGATTTGGAAAGGAGGATTAGAAAAGTCTGTTATTAAATATTATGGATGTTTAGCTAGAACAGGACATAAGGATTCAGTGTTATGGGAGGATTTTAGAAATATTAAATGAAATGCCAGTATGTGGTTATGTATTAAATTTCGGTATATTTTATGATGAAGGACGTTTAAATAATTATAGTCAAACATAAATGGATGTATAAGAGCAACATGTATAAATATTTGAGCTAAAATACTTGAGTTAATATGAATTATGCTTGATGACTGTGGAAGAAATGCATAAAAACCTTTTGTAACCAACTGATACACTTTCTACAGTATGCATGGATGAGAATTTTTTTATGTTGTTTTTTATGTTTAAAAATAAAAAAAAATGCAAAAAAAAAAAAAGGGACCCCATTGGAACGGACTGGCTCGGCCGCCTGCGTCCTTCCGTGTTTGGCTTCTGCTCTTCGGAGAAGGCCCACGTCCAGGGGGCCAGTGCTCTTCAGGCTGTCTCATCCCTGCTGGTTCTGCCCCTCCCCTCCAGGTGCTTTTCCTGAGGATGGCTGGCACCTGTGGATCGGTCTGCACTTGGGGACCCTGTGGAAATGGAGCGATGCCTCAGCCCCCACCTACCGCCGGTGGCACTCAGGTAGTTTTCTGGGCCCCTGGGTTGCGTGGCTGAACTCTGTTATTGGTCTTGACATTTCCTTCCCCACCCCCGCAAAGAATTTATTATTATTTTTATTCTCTTACATATCATTTTAATATAGCAATAGCAATAGCAGTTAGACTTATATACCGCTTCATAGGGCTTTCAGCCCTCTCTAAGCGGTTTACAGAGTCAGCATATCGTCCCCAACAACAATCCGGGTCCTCATTTTACCCACCTCGGAAGGATGGAAGGCTGAGTCAACCCTGAGCCGGTGAGATTTGAACCTCCAAACTGCAGAACTGCAGTCAGCTGAAGTAGCCTGCAGTGCTGCATTTAACCACTGCGCCACTTCGGCTCTTAAGTATACTCATATTTTAAGTATGCATTCACATAATTGTTCTTCTTTACATTTATCTTATACATTTATTATTCCATTTAATAGGTTATAATGTACAGTTTGGGTTGCTTTATTTGCCATTCCTTCCTCTTTTTGTAACACCTTGTTTTCCCTTTCTTTTCTCCCTCCCTCCCTTCTCTGCTTTCTTCCTTCCTCCTCTCCTCCTCCTTTCTTCTTCCGTTACCTTTCTCGTACTGCTTCCTCTTCCCCTTCTTCCCCTCTCTCCTTCTCTTTCGCCCCCTTCCATCCTCCTTTCCTTATCTCTTTTTTCTTTCCCCCATCTTCCTTTCTTTCTCTCCTCCTCTCTCCCTTTCTTTTTCTATTATTGTTGGTGTATATTTCAAATCTCAGTTTATGTTTCCTTGGGATGGTATTTCCGCCAACCCAAATATAATTTAGTATCATTTCTTATTCCCTTACCTTCACTAGTCTACGCTAGTTATGTTTCCCTCCCCCCTTTATATCTCGCTCTTGAATATATACTTATATATTTAATACTTCTTTTCAGATTTCCCCTTCTTTCCCTTTCCTTTTTTTAAAGAGCATTTTGGGTTGAAATTAAAATGAAATCATCAAGGGCAGGACAAAAAAAAATCTCTGTCCTGTTACACCACAACATTTCTATAAAATTATTGGGCTACTTTAATGAAAATGGTGATGGGGCTTACACCGTACACAGCAAGGGTGTTACGACGCATTCACGGATTTTGAAACTTTTCTGTTACACCACCTGGGAGAAAGTTCGAAGCTACTCGTGAGAATAGGCTGCAGGGTGTCCTGGAGGGGTGGGAGGCTGACGGAGCCCAGCATCCCCCCCTCCTCTTCCTTCAGCCCCGTCTGCAGGGCAGGACCAGTGCGCTGTGCTCAGTCTTCGGCCCCTGGATGGCAGCGAGCATGGGACGTGGAAGGCCAGGCCTTGCCAGCTGCACTCCGCAGCGGAGTACGTAGGCTTCATCTGCCAACTCCAGTACGGTGAGTGCAATGAATGAAGGCCTGAATCTGCACCCAGGCTGCCTTTCCTTTCTTTTTCTCTTTAAATAATTTCTATTCAACCTTTTAAAACTCTAAAACAGCATTTCCAATCTTTACAGCGTTCCAATATCGGTATCCTTCTATTTACATTTTTTTTTTCAGTTTTATGCTCTTTTATATATTACATGCTATACGTTATAAAGATAGCTAGATAGATGGATGGATTTATTTGCGTAGGTAGGTAGGTATATAATATCTAACTTTTAGCATTATTTGCTATGTACTGTACTGTATATACAGTTTTTCATTTTACTAATGTTCCTAGGTACTCTTTATGTATTAATTTTGTATCTATCGTATCACCTATTCCAGATCTTGTAGTATTCGGTTTCCTCTCTGTCTTTTAATTCCATGGTTAACTTATCCATTTCTGCATAGCTGAGCACCTTTTTTTTATTATCATCCAGGCTGCCTTTTCTAATAGTCCTCAAGCTGAGGCTTCTAAATTTACAGAGGAGGTGTGGAAGCCTGTAGAATAACCCCCTACACCTGTGTTGTTGTGGAACACAGTGGCGACTCCCACAATGGGAAGTCTCTGGTCTGTTGGGCTCCCTTTTATCTGAAGCTCAAGAAGAGTCAGGTCCTTCTACGGGCTGGGAGACTCGAGAGACGATCCGAACACTACTTCACAACCCAGTTGCCAGTTCCCTCCACAGGTTGCTCTTCCTGGATGTCCTGGAAGGAGGCCTAATTCGGTATATGCTCTTTGCCGGCAGATTCCTGTGGTCCCCCGGAGCCTGTTCGGTTTCTCCTCCCGGGCGGGATGGGTCCTTACGCCACAGCTGACGTCACCTTCTCTCTGACGGGCCATGCTACCTTCTCTTTGGCTTTGACCTCCTTCCATCCGAACAGCACCCTCTTCTGGATCATCTTTGAGTACAATGCCACTCATATCCAGGGCAGCATCTTCAGTGAACAGGGCATATTTCTGGCGTGCAAGAGCTACCCTCCTGCTCCTTTCCACCCCGTCCTCAACACCTGGAGTTTCATCAGCTACCCAGATGGCTTCGCCTGCTTCTTCAACCACCAGGAGCACTTCCGGCTGTCGGACAGCCAAAAGGCCTTCCTTGCGAACATCAGCTCCCTGCAGATAAGTGGAGCCACCGTAGCCAATGCTTCCCTGGGTAAGTTGGTCCAGCAAGCACAGCAAGGGACACCAGCAGCCCCCTCAGGGCCTGGCTGGCGTATCCTGACCCCACTCAGTCGGAGAAGGGCCTGAGCATGGGATTCAGTTTCCTGGTGGCCATTCTGCTCTCTTCCTCGTGGAGGGAGCCCTTCTGGGGGAGCCAATCTCGTAGCCATGCCCTGGAAGCATGGAGGCGACTCTGGTCAAGGATGGCTGTCTCAGATCAGAGGGAAAAGCAGAGCTTTGTGGTCGGGGCTCTCCTGAGTGTTTTGAAGGGTCTGTGGCCCCCCTGGGATGCCTTCACCCCTTGGCATCTTCTTCCAGAGTATCCACTCTCCTCTGCCTTGCACTTCTCACACGGGAGCAGCCTGCAGCTGGAGGATGCTGTCCACGGCTACCTGGGCAACTTCACCCTTGGGCTGTGGATCCGAAGCTCCTTCCTGGACTCTCCCCGGATGTGCGCAGTCAGCTACTTCTTGAAGTGGCAGCCGCAGTCAGAGTTTGCGCTCTTCCTCCTCTCCACTTCTGGCCTGGAATTCCACGCCAAGGGGTGAGGCGGGCAGGCCTGTGCCACCAACCCTCCCTACCTGGGACACCTGCAAATCCATGGGCCCTCCCTCTGGCGTCCCTCTCTACCCACTGGCCACACAGCCTCGCCTGGGAATGAGCAGCGCCAGGGGGCCACGGAGGGCATCAAGCCTTTTCCCGGGGCCTACTCTGGCTCTTCTTGCAGAGCCCTGCTGTTCAACGGCACCCGAGGCCTCCTTTTGGATGGGTCCTGGCATCATCTGGCTGTCTCGGTCACCAACGCTCCCGGCGTCGCTCCCTTCAAGGTCTTTGTGGATGGAGAGCCCTGGCAGCCGGACCTGTCTGAAAGCAGTGGCTTCCTGTGGAAGGGGCTGTCCCTGGGAGGGAGACTGAGCCTAGGGCAGCTGGAAGGTGGCCACGGGGGTGAGTCCCGGCTGAGTCCCTTGGGAGATGATTTGCACCGTGGCAGGTCTGGTGCCAGGAGTGACGGCCGTTACCATCTCCAGGGCCCTCCTCCCCTTCTTTTCCTCTGTAAGTCCTGTATCTAAGCAAGAGAAGCATCCTGCCTACTGCCACTCATTTCTCTGCATGTGTGTGTGTGTGGGGGGGGATAAGGCAGGGGTCTTGCTGACCAGGGCCACCTTGCAGGGCCCAGCTTCTACGTGGGCGACCTGAGTGAGGTGAACCTGTGGGACCGAGCTCTCTCTGAGTCCTCAGTGAAGCAACTGGCAGCCTTGAGAAACAGGTGGAAATTCCCCGGGAACGTGGTCAGCTGGAGCCAGCTGGTTGCAAAGAAGCCTCCAGGTGTGCAGTTCAGCCCTCCCAGTGAAGAGCCAGGTAAAGTGCCAGGCGGGGGGGGGCGGGGGAATTGATGGGTTGGGTGGACACCAAATGTGGCTTCCCTGATGGGGGAGTTCCTGTCGGGGCATCGGGACGGGCCGTGTTAGGGTGGGCAATGCAGCTGCCGATCTGTGGATGCCCCATTCACCTCGCACCTCCCAGTTGGCCTTTGCATTCCCACCTCCTGGTTGGTGGTTGAGTTGCAGCCTCTCCCCACAAGAGAAATTAGGGATCCCTTCCCCACGGCTGGGGTCACTGTCCTTCCTGGCTTCTTCCTTTTCTGACTTTGCCTCCAGCTTCCCAAAGCCCAGTTGGGCCCATGATCCAGCCGGATTCCTAGGTCTGGGGAGGAGCCCCCCAAGGTGATTCAGACAGCAGGAATTTCTTCCTCACTCAAAAACACTCCTCCTCTTCTTCTTTTTCCTCCTCCTCCGCCTCCTCTTCCTCCTCCTCCGCCTCCTCTTCCCCCTCCTCTTCTTCTTCCTCCTCCTCCTCCGCCTCATCTTCCTCCTCCTCCGCCTCCTCTTCCCCCTCCCTCTTCCTCTCCCTCTCTCCTCTTCCCCCTCCACCTCTTCTCCTCCTCCTCCTCTCCTCCTCCCCCCTCCTCCTCCTCTCCTCCTCCTCTTCCTCCTCCTCCCCCCTCCTCTTCTCTTCCTCCTCCTCCTCCGCCTCATCTTCCTCCTCCTCCGCCTCCTCTTCCCCCTCCTCCTCTTCCTCCTCCTCCTCCACCTCTTCCCCCTCCACCACTTCCCCTCCTCCTCCTCCTCCTCCTCTTCCACCTCCTCCTTCTCTTCCTCTTCCTCCTCCTCTTCTTCTCCTCCTCCTCCTCCCCCTCCACCTCCTCCAGGGCTCCCAGAGACAAGGGTTAGGTTCACTCCTGTGCTTTGGAAATCAATGGTGAACCAGAGTCTTTTGCTTCTCCTCCCCTCCCCCCCCCCCCAGCTCGTCCTTTTGTGTGGTTTGGCCGCCTCCGGATCAGAGGGAAGGTTCTCTGCACAGACCCAGAGCGGTCCATCGTCCACCTCCAGCCCCTGACTGGCCCCTGTGCCCCACGGGCTCTCTGGGGATTGCAGCCGAACGGCCGACTCCGCAACATTGCAGACCCTCCTGCCTGCCTCCTGGTCAGCCGTGACTTCTTTGCATTTTCTGTATTTGGCTCCTTTGTCAACCCCGCGTCAGTCTGGAGACGGTCCTTTGGCGAGGGTGGGGGCGTAGAGCCGAGGTGCCGCAGTGGTTAAATGCAGCACTGCAGGCTACTTCAGCTGACTGCAGTTCTGCAGTTCAGCTGTTCAAATCTCACCGGCTCAGGGTTGACTCAGCCTTCCATCCTTCCGAGGTGGGTAAAATGAGGACCCGGATTGTTGTTGGGGTCGATATGCTGACTCTGTAAACCGCTTAGAGAGGGCTGAAAGCCCTATGAAGCGGTATATGTCTAACTGCTATTGCTATTCCCGGGTCCTTCAGAAAAGCCCTGCTTGGTTTAAGGAGCCCAACGTGCCCAAAGTAATTTAGAAGCCATTTCAAAGTTCTAGCCAGGTGAGACACTCTTGGTCCACTCTGTGCAGGTGCCCTCGGGGGGCTCCTCAGTCCTGAGCAGCTGCGACTGCTCCCCTGACCCTCGGAGCAGCTTCCGCCTCTTGCAGGATATGCGCCTGCAGAATCTGCACTCTGGGCTCTGCTTGTTCCAAGAAGCCGCAAATGCCACCCTCTTCCTGGGGGAATGCACTCCTCGGGCCTTGTCCTTTTTCCTGGACCGGGGTATGTCCTCCCTCGTTCCCCCATGTTCTCTGTCCTCCCTCTGCCTCTGTTGGTGCTGCAAAAAGTCCTCTGGGGAAGGGAAGGATCCGGGATGGATTGGATGGATCTCTGGCCATCTGCCTCACCCCCCTCCACCCCACCCCCCAAGCACTGCCAGCATGGGGACACCTTGCTTAGGAGGCCACTGGCCCTTCACCTCCCTCTGAGGCAGGGGGAAGCCAGCTGTGTCCTCAGGCCACCCTCCGCCTGCTCTTTCCTCCCCAGAGGTGCACTGCCCCCCTTCCAGGGGCTGGAGACCTCGCGATGACCAGTGCCTCTTCTTCGTGCTGGACGCGGCTCTCGAGTGGAGCCAGGCGCAGAGGTTCTGCCAGCGCTTCCACGAGGGCAGCCTGCTCTCTCTGAACGGCCCGCAGGATCTGGTGAGCCGTTGAGCTTTGGGCCAGGAGTTTCCGGCAGGGCCGTCTGGAGCGGCAAGGCCCAGCCACTCGGCCTCGTGCAGGGAAGATCCCAGCACAGCCAGGGGACGAGCGGCTTGCCCTCTCTGGGGCCGGCCTGCTGCAGAGTGGTGGCCAGGGATTTTGGTGGGTGGCGAGGGGCAATGGGCAGTTCTTGGAATCCCACCCGCGGGATGCACCACCCAGTGGTGGGTTCCAGATCTCATCGCAACCGGTATGCTGCAATGGGGGCATCCATCCAACGCCTGCGACGCTCCACCTGCTCGGCGGAGTATCGCGCAGGCGCCGTAAGCTCCGTCCGTGTACACAAATGGCCACTTTGGGTCAAATACTGGTGGGGGCGGGTGGCTGGGCCCTCGGAAGCACTGTACCAGAACGGTACCTGGTGCTCCCAGCAGGCACAGCTACGCCCGTACCGGGGCGTACCGGCCATAACCCTCCACTGGCGCCGCCCCTGTGTGTGCATTGCAGATGTGGCTGCAGGGGCAACTTCCAGGGAGCCTCTGGACAGGGTTGCACAGCAGCGGCAGAGACCTGTGGAGCTGGCTGGATGGGACCCTGTTCAACCAAGGGCTGAGGCGGTAAGAGGCCTCCCCTCCGCTCTGGGTTGATCTACTCTGCCCAGGAAAATGGCCATGGCTAAACTCCATCCAAGCCAAGCAGGTTGGCATGTGGAGCCCCTGGGATCTCCGGGGCCAAACGGCTTGTGGAGCCAGCTGGTTGTTTCCGCATCTTCTCCTCTTTTCTCTAATTCTTTCCCACGTAGCTTCATGTTCTCTCTGGAGCCTTCCAGCATGGCGGTCTGCATGCTTGTTCTGACCTCTGGCTTCCTGAAGGCCGAGCCATGCCGCAGGCCCCACCGGTGGGTCTGCCAGGCTCCCCGCCGCAGCGGTAAGAGCTGGTGGGGAAGAGCACGACTCCTTGCTCCCCCCTCCCGTCCCACAGCTCTGCTGTCTGGCAAACAACTTTCCCACCCAAAGGATACTTAAGGGGAGCCCACCCCCTTGTGGCAAGACGAAAGCTGCAGAGAGTTGTGTTTTGTGGCTGATGGTAGCCAGGTAGAGAAAAAAGGAAGAAGGGAACAGGCGTGTCTAAACGTGGCCAGGAAGGAGACAGAGCTACACGGAACAGGAGGTTGATTTCCCCCCTCTGGCCGTGCTCTAAAGGTGGCCTAAACAAAGCCTCAGCCTTTGGTGGTGGACAATGCCTTCTGGTCAGCGGCTGCATTGCCCGAATCCCCCTCCCTTTCTTGCCTCCCTTCCTCCGATTGCTGCACTTTTTTTTTAATTGAAAATTTTTGAAAAAAAAAAAAACTTTTACAAATGTTTACCTTCCTCCCCCTACCCTTCCCACCCAACCTCCCCCAACCTCCCCCCCCCCCGACTTCCCAGAACCAATACAGGGTATAAATCTTTAACAAAGATGTTCTAAAATAAACTTTAAAAAAGTTAGTATCATCTTTCATTTGCGCTTTAACTCCTCTTTTGCTAGGCTAATTCTAAACAGATTATATCATTCCTTGTTTCTTCAGTCATAAACTATCTGGAATTTCTTGCTGCACTTTTAAGTTTTTGCATTTCCTAAGCAAGCCAGCCGAAGCAGCCCTGGCCTCTTGCCCAAAGGAAAACCTTGCGGGGAGGGGGTGGGGGGCTGAGGCTGTGAAAAGAGCAGGAGGGATGTCCCCTGCGAGAGATGAGGCCTGCCTGCCTTTCCCCCCACCGCCTCTTCCATCTCTTCCAGATTCGTACATGACCTTCCCTGGGAAATCCTTCGTGGGTGCTAAGGTGGCGGATCTGAGCTTCCGTTCACTGCAGACCGCCAAGCAGCAGTGCAGCGTGTTGGGCGAGGGCTGTGACGTCGTGGTCAGCACCGCGGCAGGCCACCACCTTATGGTGGGCAGACGCTTTGTCACCCCGGAGGGTCCTGGAGCAGTGGCAACCGTGCACGTCAAAACGAGGTGCTCTCCTGGCTACTCTGGGCAGGACTGCCAATTGATGTGTCCTCAATGCCACCCCAGCTTGAGCTGCAACCCACTGACGGGCCTCTGCGACGGCTTCCTCTATTATCGAGAGGCTCCCGGTAGGAGAACCGGGAGGGGGGGGGGGCTTCCCCTTGGATTGGGCAGTCCAGCCAATGGCCCCCTCTGGCTCCAAGTTTGCCCCTCCCACCGCTGAGGCTTGGGAACCGGGCTCTGGCAAAGTATTGGGCTAGTCTCGCTTCCTCTATTATCGAGAGCCTCTTCCTGGAGCCCAGAAGGACAGGCGAGGGATCCTGGGGAAGGGGAAGAGCTTGGGGTGCGAAGGGCGGGGTCTTCCAGACAGAAAGGGTGTGTCCGCCTCAGCTTCTTTGCCCCAGCTCCCCTAAACTATCTCGTCCGTCAAGATGAACCCTCTTCTCACAGCCCTCGTTGCCTCACTGAAGTGCCTCCCGCTGGAGGTCTGGATATTTGAGCAAGGAAGCTGCTGGTCTCGCGAGCGTTACAGGAGTCAGGCAGAAGCCAAGGCCGTGTGCCAGAGGTACCTGGGCAGCACGGTGAGGAAGGTGCCACCCCTGAGCAAGGTGAGGGGCACGGTGGCCCTCCTTCACCCACGGCGGCGTCTCCCCACCATGAGGTGGTGCCCTGCCTTGGAGTCGTCCCCTCCTCTCTGGCGCGCCAAACCCTTCCTGCGAATGGCGACACTACGGGTGCTCCATCCGGAGAGTTTTTGCCAGGAGGGCTTGGATACCTGGAGCCTTTAGAAGCTGCCATGCATAGTCCTTCTGGCCCTGACCCTCTCCCTGCCCCTCTCAGGTCCCAGATGGCCTCTCTGTGGATGGGAGAGGAGGCTTCCAGCAGCCGGGGGTCTCACTCTGGGCTTGCCAGCGAGGTGAAGGTATGGCTTTGCCCCACACAAACCGAGCCAAGGGGGAGAGAAGGGGAGAAGGACACTGGTTTTCACCCACAAATGCTTTGCTCCAAAATCACCAAGAGGCGACCTGCTTCCTCTGAGCTTTGGCAAGGAGAGAACCTGCCACATGTCCCAGTTATATCCGAGCCTCTTTGGAAATTTTTATTCAGGAAAGCCTGAGATGAATTCGGACCCAGCAGGCCATAGAGCCTACGGCTTCTGCCCATGGCAGAGACTAACCGGATGCCCCAGTGGGAGCCCTCGGCCAAGGCAGGAAGCTGTCTGTGCTCTCTCCAAGGGGCTGATAATTAATCAGGCCAAAGAGAGCCAATGGGCTTCGGCTTCTTCTACCCTCCCTCCTCGCTGTTACTTCACACCCGGCTGTTATTGATGATTGGGGGGGGGGGGGGGGAGACCTTGGAGATGTGGCTAAGCCCTGCAAGTGCTGGAGCTCATCCTGTGGTGCAGAGGCTGCGTCCAAAGCAAAGGGCTGTGAGGTTTCTTCCAGCTGTCCACGCCGTCCGCCTTCACCCCCTGCAGATGTGAAGCTGCCTTCGTTCAGGGAGAAGCTGCTCGTCTCCCTCCAGGAGGCTGCTCCCGAGCAGAGGCATGCCTCCTGGCAGGAAGCGGAAGACGCCTGCTACCTGCAGAAGGAACGCTGCACGGGGCTCCTGAGCCTGAAAGGAGCTCATTATACAGTGGCCGGGACGGTGCTGGTGGACAGCCCGGGCTCAGGGGCTCTGCTGTCCTTGAAGGCAGGTCAGTGCCTTCTGTCTTGAGGGGCAGGGCGAGGGGCTTCCCTCCTTCAGCACTTCAGGGTTGCCTGGGGCTTTCCGGCCTCCTGGACTCACCTCCTGTGCCGCGGAGAAGAGCCTGGCGGGCCGTGTCTCTCCTGTCTCTGGATTCCACCTTCTCCGTCGAGACGCCCTCTGGAAGCCCACAGGCAGGACCCAGAAGCCAGAAATGGACCTCCTGGTTCTTTCCTCTCAGCTTGAGGCCCTCAGGGGGAACCTGAACACGGCTCCCTCTGACAACGTGATTCATAAAAAGCAGCAAAGGCTTCATTGGGCCACCTAACGCACACAGCCAGGCGGGGAGGTGTCTCTGAAGGCCGCTATGACTGCCCTGGAAGGGTGTCCTTTTCTAGAGCAAGGACCCTCCCCGTTCAACCTTCCTTTGGCAGGTTTTTGTGTGTCAATTGGAGTGCCTGAGAATCCACAGGAGGAATCCTAGTTCTCCATGGGCAGCCAGGGTGGTAACAAGGGTGGCTCTTTGGCGGAAGAGAAGGGAAGGGACGGCCTTTCCAACGCCTTCTCTGCTTGCAGCTTGCTCCCCTGGGTTCTGGGGAAAGCTCTGCCAGAGGCACTCGTCCCCTTGCCTGAGCACGCACACCCACAACCCTCTGACCGGCCGGTGTGATGGCCGCCTGCGCTGTGTGCATCGCTTCAGCCCTTCCTGCCTGCATGGTAAAGTGCCCGGTTTCATTTGGTGGTTGCTCTCATTCAAAGGTCACAAACAGACACGTCCCTCGTGCCCCGGGTCTAAACATCGACTCGGGCACCGCGCAGCTAAACGATTAACACGGTGAATGTTTCTCTTAGGTCTGGTGCATTCCAGATGTCCCAGGGGCCCCGGCTGGTGGTTCTGGGGCGGACACTGCTACTACCTGGAGGAGCAGGGCAGCAAGAGCTGGCAGGAGGCCAAGGCTGCCTGCCAGGCCTATGGCGAAAACGTGACCCTCCTGGTCCTCAGCAGCACCAAGGAAAAGGCCAGACCTTTGGGGTGTCTCTTTAACAGGCGGGGGGGGAAGAGGGCGATGGGCAGGCAAGGCAAAACTCCCCTTGTGCCTAGCGGTGCTGAGCATCCTCACTCCAAGTGGCCTCCTCCTCCTTACACAGTTGTTGTTAATGCACCAAGAGATTTCAGCCCAAGTAAGCAGGGGAGGCATCAAGGCAAGCCGGGCAGGTTGCTTTTAACAAGAGGACAGTTGGCTGCCTTGACCCTTCGGAGCCAAGCTCAGGCCTGCTTTTCCTCCCCCTGGCGCACAGCCCCTGGTGCAGGCCGCCTGAGCTGCCGGCCTTCCCGTGGGGGCCCTGAGGGAAGAGCGTAGGTCCCTTCCTTGGCAAGACCGGCCTTCTTTCCCCGGGACGGCCGAAGGGTGGAGAGTGAGGGGTCCCTTGTCCCTCACAGGCCTGGGTGGCAGCCATGGTGAAGAGGGGCAGCTGGACAGGGCTGAGCGATGCCGACGGAGACGGCGTGTGGAGATGGGAAGGAGGCCGAGTGGATAGCCTCTCTCCGCCTTGGTGAGCACATTGGGGTAGGAAGCTGCCTTGGGAAACATCGGTCACCGTTTCGGCCAGTGGGGGTTTCTCCCTGGTGCTCTGCTTCCCACTCCAGATATTTTCTCTGGGCTCTTGGAGGCCGCCTCACCCCCCTTCCCGCCCCCCCCCCAGGACCCAATGCATCCAGTGGGTCTTTCCTTCCAGCTGCTGAAAAGCAGGGAGAGAAGCCACTATGGGGGGTCCCCACCTCCTCCAATGGGCTTGCCACTTCCTATTGGCTCCAACTCCCAGCCCCTGGAAGGGCACCTGCCCTCCCCTGGACTTTCCATGAGATGCTCAGCCGGGCGCAACTCTGCTTGCTTCCTCTCTCAGGCTCCCTGACGTGCCTCTTGGGAGCGGAGGCTGCTTGGAGATCCGTCCCGGGGGAGACCCAGATTTGGCCACCTCCCCGTGCTCCCACCTCAGGCCCTGGGTGTGTGAGGGGCTCTGGGGTGAGTGGCTCGCCAGGCCATGGTGGTGAGGTCGAGGCAGCCGGGGCACCTTTCAGCCCAGGCGGAGGGGTCCCAGCCCAGCTCCTCATCGGAACCGCCAGGGTGGGGACCTGGATCGGCTGCGTTTCCTTTGGGGGGGGAGGAGGAGGAGGAGGAGGAGAAGCATCAGTTGGTGCTTGGGAAATAAGAGCTGTGAGCTGAAACATGGCAGGACCCCCTCTAGGCACCCTGAGTCTTCACTTGTACCTCCTCTCTGGCTCAGCACCCCCGAGTTCCTGTCCAGTGGAGCCCGGATGGAGCTACTGGAATGGCAGCTGCTACCTCTGGGACCCTTTCTCCACTGGGGCCTGGCCAGAGGCCCAGGAGGCCTGCCGGAGGTTCCGAAGGACAGAGCTGCTGTACCTGGCCTCGCTTCCGGAGATGGTACCGCTGCGGTTCTAAGCCTCCTTCCCCTGCCAAGCACACCGGGGTCTCCTGCTGTGACCCTGCTGTGCAAGGGGCCGGCAAGCAGGGACCGTCTCCCTCTCCCTGGGCAGCCACAGCCTCTGGCCCTCTGGCGCTTCCTTTCCCCCCTATGAGCCAGCCAGGAAGGGGCACCTCAGGTTCCCACCAGGGAGACTCTGGTTCAGTTCGTTTTGGGCCAGGGGCTTCTGGGCGGGACGGTGGTTGGGTGGGGGTGGGGAGGAGCGGAGGGAACAGCTTTTTCTCCTGGAGGACCTGGAGACCGGATCCCTTTTCCTTCCATCCAGGACTGGGTGCGTTCCCACTTCCCAGGCACTTTCTGGACAGGCTTGAATGACCGGAAGGAGGAGTCGGTCTTTCGCTGGTCAGCCCTGGAGCCCCTCAGCAAGCAAGTGGCTCAGTAAGTGGCCCTGGGGCCCGTCTGCTTGGGGCCACCTCCTTCCTTAAAGCCAGGAGTGTCCTGCAGTTGGACAAAGAGCTCCAGCCTCAGGTAGCCCCTGGGGCTTAGTGAGAGGGACCCCGCCCAGCCCCTCCTCCCCGTCTGCTGGGGGAAGCCTCCCCATCACCCCACTGCTGCCCCCAAGGGCCCTCCTTCCACACGTAGCCAGCTTGTGCTCCCTCCATCAGGGGGGAGGCATTACAGGCTGGCTGTGATCCTTTCGCTCGTCTGCACGGGACAGGCACTTGCGAGACGATGTGGCCAACGGGGGGCGGAAGGACTGTGTGTGGTTCAACTCGGCAACTGGACTTCTGGGTGATGCCAGCTGTGGAGAAGCCAGGCCTTTCCTGTGCAAGTGCCCTGAAGGTGAGTGGGTTGGATGTGGAAAGTCCTATCCTTTTCCCTCACGGGGTGGGTGGGTGGGACAGGAGGCTTGCCTTCCTCTGCTCGCCTTCTGCTCCCCATCTCGGCTTTCCCGCATTCACACAGTTTGGGGAGCAATGGCAGGTCTGCTTGTCATGAACCAGAGAGGCCGTCCTGGGGGGGCTCCAAAGTGGGCCCTTTCCAGGGTCCCTTTGGCCGGCTGGGCTGCTGCTGTGAAACCTTCCCAAACTTCAGAACCTCTGCTAAGCTTCTGTCTTTGCATTGCGAGCCTCTTCCGCTCTTTCTTCTGGACTTTGGAAAAGCAGCTTTATAGCTTTTTTTATTTCTATGGGTGGGCAAGTGTTTTTTCCGTGAGCCACGAGTCGGCTGATCCCATCTCCTCCTGGCGTTCCCTCCCTTTCCTTCCCAGCCACAGAGTGGTTTGACCGGTGGACGGGCTACGGTGTGGCGGGAGAGCCATCCCTGCTCTACCCCTTGGCAGAAACCCTGGAGGGGGCCAAGCGGGAGTGCCTGCTGGAACGCCCCGCGTGCGTGGCCGTCCTAGAGACGAGGACCGGCTTCTACCTGCTCAGCAGCAAGAACGAGGCCGGCCCCAAAGCAGACTCAGTGCTTCACGTGTGGACCAGTAAGTGTCCGATGGGGGGCCAGCAGAGGGAGGGGCTCCCTCAAAGAGGAACCTCTGTGTGCAAAGGCACAGTGGCGCCTCTCTCCGTGGGGAAACGAGGCATCCCGTTTATGAGCTGCTCTCTGAGGTGAGAGTTGAATGTGTCGCCCAAGATCAGCCTTTCATCCCCAGGCCCCACAATTCACTCTGATGCTGTACGTGCTGAGGGGGTGGGGGGCACATGGACGGATTTGCCATCTGATGGGGGGACAACCTACCCCAGGAGGCCCCAGAACTTTGGCTAAGGGGGATTCTTAGTCTCTGAGGGCCAGCAGAAGACGCACTGGTGTTTAAGCAAGTTGTCATATTCCCTGGTGTGCTAATATTGACATTAACAGCTCCCCCAAGTGAGTCTGGCGCATCAGACGCCTAGCAAAGGCCTAAGAGCCCTTTCAAAAAAATGGTGGTACGACCTCCTTGTCCTCCCTCTGCCGTTTGGCAGTTCTCCTCTGGCCCTCAGCTTCAGGAGTTTCCGACTGCTTGAGACTCATCTGAAAAGAAAAATGATGGATTTCATCTGGAGTTGGGCTCCGAAGTTGCCGCCGTACCATCCCCGTGTTTCCCAGAAATGGGGCTGGGGGTCTCAGTGCCCTCGCCCGTCATGCCTATGGCTCTGCTTCCTTTCAGTTTGCGCGGAAGGGTTTAGCGGCCTGGCCTGCCGCAAGACCTCAGCAAGCGCGGCTCGCCCAGCCTGCGACTGCAGTGGCACGTTGGAGACCACAGCGGAGAAAGGTGAGGGTCCAAGGAGGGGGGGGACGGAGCTCCTCAGACGCCCTGTGAGCCTTCCAGTAGAGGCAGCTGCTCTAGGATTCTCTGCCCAGGAGGGTCTTCCTGTCTGTCTGGAAATCAGGCCGTGTTGTAAACATCGGTATTTATTTCGGAAAGGACTAAACGCTCCCCTCTTCTTCCCCCCCATCCATGGGTTGAAGGGCCGACTCTGTGTTCCTTGCCTAGTAGTGGGCAAGGGGCTTCTCCTGAGGAAGCAGAGGGAAAAGGGAATTGGCTCTTAGATGCCCCCAGCTCTGCCGTGTGATCTTTCCAGAACATATTTTCTTCCACCGAGTAAAAAATTACTCCTGTTGACTTGATATATCTAGGTCCCATCATCCAGAAAGATTTGTTTATTTTATTTCATTTATTTAGTTTATCAAATATGTACAACACAATAGGTATAAGTACACAGGAAATGAGTACCAATCAATGGGGACCGTAGGACAGGGAGGGTAGGAACACTAGATCTGGCTTATTTCCCTCAGTTTATCTGGAGAAAATAGAAGCTGCAGTTTCCAGATCTCTTTATCCTGCTTGAGTAGGAGGATAGCTGGGAATGGGCCCATCCCTAAAGGGGACATGTGGTACATCTTGCTGCAGTTTGTGGCGTCCCCGTACAGACCTGTGTGGAAGATTGCCAGCAAAGGACTCCTGGGACCAACTGCTCCTTCTGCATCCCTCTCTGCACTGGTATGTTAGCTCAGAGGCATGGGGGTATGCTCCACAGTTATGGGATCCACTCTGTTCCGGAGTTCCTTCAGCTAAAACACGTTGCACTGATGCTTCTCCTCAGTTGCCTGGGTCGGTTGGCATCCGGGCATCTCGCCAGCCGGGCTCAATGGGCTTCGTCTGGGCCAAACTGGTCACCGTCTCGCTTGGTGCCTCCCTCTGGAAGCAGCTGCCATGGCTCTTCGGGGGGCCCTTTTGCCTCCTGGGAAGGGCTGCAGCCCCAGGACAGAGTTTGCAACCAGGGTAGGATTCCCCCCCATCTGTCATTCGCCAGGATCTTTGCGTCTTTCCCCCATGCAGAGGCGAGCCTGAGCTTCCTGGGCCCCGAAGAGTTTGCTCTCGTCACCATGGTCCAGTTCCAGGCGTCCCATTCCCTCAATCTCACGGCAGAGGACGAAAGGGACCGGAGGGTCTCCTCCAAGGTCATATATGACGACACCAAGATCCCCTGAGGGAAAAGGGGAGAAGAGGCCAATAAAGGCTCTGCAGGTGCTGAGGACCCTCCTGTGTCTGTGGTCCTTCTGTTCGGAGAGACTCTCGCCCAAGAGGCAGGGGTCCCTTTGTCGAGCGTGGGAGGGTCTCTGCGGAAGGGGGGCAAGGAGTTCTGTAGTTTCCAAAAGGGGTTTTTTCATGTGGGCTGGGGATTCTCTGCCAACTGTCCCATGGAATTTTGTCTTTTCCTTTGTTTTCACTAATGAGACAAATACCTTAATGAGGTGAGTGCATGGCTATTCTCAGCCTCCTCCGAAAAGGGAAGCGGGGTGGGGGGGATAAGATTGACAACTGGGCCAGCATTGGGATCCACTCAGCTGCCCACCTGGGAGAGGGAAGAGAGGCTGCCAGGTCTCCTATGCTTCTCCCTGGGAGGAGGATCTATTTTCAGAGGGCACCTTGCCAGAGCACCCTTATCCTTAGGCAATGGGAGAAATTTCCCAGGGGTGGCTGCTTGATGGCTTCCCTTGCTGGGAAAAGCTGCCTTGTAGGACAGAACCCGGCCCTCCACCCGCTTCTAACAATGGCTTCCTTGTTAGATGTCACCAATAATCCCCAGTTGTGTCACCCTGGTTGCTGCAGAGAGATTTCCCCCCCAGGCCAACCCCAGCGCCTCTCGCTAGCCCCCTCTCAGAATGGCCGACCCCATGAGCTTGTGGCCCTTTGGGTGAGGAGCTCTTCTTGAGTTCAGCCTCTTCCAGCTGGCAGATTTTGCCTCTCAGAGATGCTCCTTGGCGGGAGACGGAGAAGCAGAAACCTGCCGGTAAGTCACTCTCTTGGCACATACAAAGACCGTCTGTGTACAGAAGGTAGACGGACTAGGAGGGGCCGGCATCAGGTGATTCCTTAGGCCCAGGACGGCTGGGCCCAGGAGGAAGTGGCTGCTTTGCCCCTTGGCACGGCTGCCTGTCAAAATATTTGCTAAGGAAGTGCCGAAGCTTGACTCAGAATTAACTACACACCCGAGAAGTTGTGCTCTTAAGTTGCTCCAAACAGAGGAAGCTGTTGAGCGAGGAAGCTCGGCCGCAGACCCTCGCCGGTTCCTGAGCCTCCCATTGCACGAAGCGGTGGAGCTGAGGAACAAATGTGGATCCTCTTCCAGGGTGGGCCTGAGAGACCCATGGCTTCCGGCACCTGGCCCTGGGCTTTGCTTTTGCCAGCCACCCATCATCGCAGCTGCCCTGGTGGCCGAAGGCAAAGAGCCTTCATGGTCCTCGCCCTCTTCCTCTTCTTGCCACGCTTCCCTGCTTCCAGCTGTCCAGATGTTTGCAACTGCTCCTCGGGGAAGATAAACTGTGTGGACCGTAGGCTGCGTTTCGTGCCTCTCCAGTTGCCCACAAATGCCACCGCCCTCCTGCTGGACTACAACCGCATCGCCACCCTCAGGAACGGCACCTTTGCGGCCCAGAGAGTCTTGCGCCAGTTGTGCCTCGGCAACAATGTCCTGGCCAGCATTCACCGCCTGGCCCTGGTGGGCCTCCAGGAGCTGCAGGAGCTGGACCTCAGCGACAACTCCCTCAGCCTCCTGCACCCAGAGACTTTCCTCCCCGTGCCGACCCTGCGGAGGCTGAAACTGGAGAACAACAGGCTCCTGAGGCTGGATGCAGAACTCCCCGGGGCCCTCCCTCACCTCAAGGCCCTCTTCGTCCACGGCAACGCCTTGACCGCCCTCCCGGCTGGCTTCTTTGAAAGCCTGCCTGCCTTGTCCTACCTGACCCTGGAGGACAACCCATGGACCTGCTCCTGTGCCCTCTGGCCCCTCTTCCTGTGGCTGGGGAAGAACAGGGACAAAGTTCCAGGTAAGCAGCTGGTTCGCACTGCAGGGTAGAGCATCCACCTTCACTGTTCAGCTGAGCACATCAGAGGTGGTGGAGGAGACGTGGCCGTGTCCCGCTGCCCCTTGGCTGATATTTTCCATGCCAGGGCATTTGGGCTGTTACCCCAGAGATTGCTCTGGTCGGCTCTGCCGCCGGCCCTTCGTGGTGAAGTTGGCTTGAGTGGGTCCCGTCCTCCCCTTCCTGGCTTCTTACAGCATCTGCCCTTGTTTAGTGGGCAACATTAAGCAGCCTTCCCTGTGTCCCCCTTTCGCTTGCCACCTGCCCCACAGAACTTGAGGAAGGTAGTCAGCCACGGGAAGCTGTGGACTTATATAGACTTATATAACGCTTCATAGGGCTTTCAGCCCTCTCTAAGTGGTTTACAGAGTCAGCATATTTCCCCCAACAATCCGGGTCCTCATTTTACCCACCTCGGAAGGATGGAAGGCTGAGTCAACCCTGAACCAGTGAGATTTGAACAGCCGAACTGCAGAACTGCAGTCAGCTAAAGTAGCCTGCAGTGCTGCACTCTAACCACTGCGCCACCTCGGCTCGGACTTGTTGCTCTGGGGTTCCCCCCCCCCCCAGGTTACCAGGATTAAGACAGCATGCTCCACATTTTTTGCAAACAGTAGAAAAATTAAAAGAAGTTGGGAAATAGAAGAATATTCAGTTACTTCCCAGTTCTCGGCATTTTGACTCACCACTTCGGGGTCTCTCGGCTGAGTAGGACATAAAGGGATTTAGGCTGATTTCGAAGAGCATTTGCAAAAGAAACAGCTGTTACTTGGAACACATTTTAATTTCTGAAAAAAGCAGAGTTGATATCTGTTAGTGTGCCTTTTCGAAGAATCGCAATAATTTCAACCAAGTTCAGGTCTGTTTTGAACCCAGGGTGGAGGAATCCCCTATGACCACGACTGGCTCTCTGCTGCTTCTTTCTTCCAGAGGCGAATTCAGTGACCTGCAAACGCCGAGCGTCCCTCGTGCAGTATCCCGTCTCGACCCTTGGAAACGAATCCTTTGCACGCTGCCAGACACCCCGGATGAATCTCCCCAGCTACGCCTTCTTCCTCCTGATCGGCCCATCGACTTTCCTGGCCAGCATTTGTGTCGGCATCCTACTGGGCTCGCTGGCGGTGGCCCACCTGAAACTGACGAGGACGGGCTCGTGTGCTTGGCCACGGGCAGGCACTCGCCTGCGGTAAGCGGGTTTCGCTCCCAAACCATCATCCTTCGGCACTCTCTCCCCTGTCTCTGCCAGCGGAAGTGCAGCATTGTAGCTCTAGAAAACCCTTCTGTGTCAAATGCTTTGTGCATAAAACCCCAATTCCTCCCTCGGCCAGTGGGTGGATCCTTGATTTGAGCTTGTACCTACCTGTCCCTACGCGGGACCTTGGGGTAAGAGTGGTCCGTATTTGCCAAAGAGTTGGGGCCTGCGCCTCTTTTCCCACCGAGGTGGGCCTGAGGACCAGGCAGAGAGGCTGGAGCGCCCTTCCTATCGGACTCCTTTGTGTTCCCTGAAAAGAACACCACCCTCCTCCCATTTCTTGAAGCAAAGGAGCCCCTTCTGTTCCCCGCTTGGTGGCTTCCCAGGTCTTCCTCAGAAAGGGAGGTAAGATAAAACGGAGGCTGCCAATGCAAGGATGACCGTGGCATCTCAGTGCCCCTGGGCTCTGGGCTCAGCGTTTGTCAGCTTCCCAAGGCTGGCACAGCCAGAGGTCCCTGTTGCTCTTGATTTAGTGAGTGGCAGCCAGGAGGCAGGTGAGACGCAGCCTGTGCTGAGTACAGGGCCTGCGTTCAGCTTACGGCCCCTTTGAGAAATGCTGCCCAATGGGGAGAGCAGTGCTGGGCTCCTTGTCCTCAACCAGGAAACATCTCAATACCGAGGTGGGCTCCCCCCCAACACATCCATGATACACAGGCCCCCTTATTCTTCTTGGAAAGGAAAAGGCAAGAGGTGAGCCAGTCCTTGTCTGGGCTGCGGGGTGAGCCTGGGGGTGGGATGCACAGCTTCCAGGTCTAAGATGGAGCAGAGAGGCTGACCGTGTGAAGCCGAGCTTGTCAAGGGAACTGGAGGGGCATCTGGGCCTCCCCTCCTTCCTGGAGCTTGGCCCGACAGGTTCTGACTGCCCTGGAGGGACGGCACAGCTGGGCATTGGCCTGCCAACCTTCGGAGTGGCTCGGGAAGCAGCTCACTTTCCAGCCGGACAGTCGGAAAACATCTCCCTGTGGATGGGGCTGCATGGCAGATGTTGTGTCTCCTGAAGGCCAAAAAATGGTGCTTATCAGAAACAACAGCCAGGCCGATGTCTTGGGATCAGCCTTTCCAGCCATGATACAGGTGCTCAAATCCAATGCCTGAGTCACGTGACCTGGGAGATCCAATCCCATCTTCTTGCTTTGTCTCACCATCATTTCTTCAGGTGCGAAGAATTATTGGCAGCCCCTTTTCTGTATCATTTCCTTCCTTCCTTCCTTCCTTCCTTCCTTCCTTCCTTCCTTCCTTCCTTCCTTCCTTCCTTCCTTCCTTCCTTCCTTCTCCAAGCAACCCTTCTGCTTGCTGCTGGGCCTTCAGGGTGGTATCTCCTCCAGCCTCTGCAGGTGACTTCCAGCTCCACCCCAGATGGCATCTTTCCCTTCCAGCTACTGCAACTTTTGAGGTATTTTCAGTACTTGTTTTTGATGACCCATCCCAGAATTCAAGAGTTGCCGTGGCCGGGCAGCTGACATCTAAAGCCGGGCTGCATCTGGGGAATTGGGAGCACATCTACCAGCCAGTCTTCCTTGTCTTTCTCTTTGCGGAACTTTTATTTAAGTTCAGAATGAGGAAGGGAAATATAGGCTGCTGCCTCTTACTTTTCCTCTCCGCTGTTAATTTAAATAAAGAAGTGTCCTTGCAAAATGTCTATGGAGGTTCTCAGCCATCCAGGTTCTTGGTTATCCCGAAGGAGAGGTAAGTGGACCTTTAAAAGGAAGCTTCAAAGAAAAAAAAACAGAAAGCCCAGTTGCCTCTTAAAAAATCACCTTACACACGCACACACATACACACACAGGCAAGAAGAATGTGTCATTTCAAAGTAATGGATTTAAATTCACTGTTACAAAAAACCCATAGCAGAACTATACACAAGTATTGATAACTCTTAATTGTTGAACCCGGCTTCTTCAGCGGCACCTGTCCAAGGTCGTACGCTTCATTTCCAAACGCCCGGTTAGAGTTACAGTCCCATCTCTGCTTACCTAGGAGAAGGTCCCAGGGAATACAATGGGGCCTACTTCTGAGTAAGCGTGTACAGAATGCGTGTGTGTGTGTGGGGGGGGTGGTACACGGGCCAGCTTGGGAAATTGGGATCTAGGTGGAAGGGTACATCGGGGGGGGGGGAGGGGGTGGTGGTTATGATCCAGTAGAAGGAGCAAGTGGTGGCCGTGGGTTGAGGTGTCTCCTCAAATTTGGTAGTTCTTGAGTGGCACCCTAAGTTGGCGCTACTTTGCTAACCATCTTGGGCATTTGCAACATGAACTGTGCGGAATCAGGTTTGCTGATTCCCAGAAGCAGCGTCAGAGCGACAGCCTGGCCTCGCTCGCTCAGAGCTGCCCGGGCCTCCGTGGCTGCCACTCCTGCCTACGGCCTGCCCTGGGCTCTGACCGTGCGGCATGGAGGGGAGCAAGATAAGGGTGCCTCTGCTTCTCGGCAGAGCAGGTCGTCTTTGGGCAAAGCGGGGTTGTCTTAACCTGGATTGAGATTCTTCACCCACGGTTGCAAAAACGGATTTGAGGTTTCAGTTTCAGGGTATTTGTATAGGGTTGCCTGAGTCAAACTCATAACCCTCCTAGAAGACAGGCCAGGGTTAGCGGGCAGAGAGCTGCTGGAGTCGTGGTAAGGCTGGTACTTTGGTCCTCCTGAGTGGGGGAATGAAAAACATGGTGAGGGTCAATCGGGGTCAGAGATGGAAGCTCTGGAACCAGCATCACTCTCAGCTGGAGAGCCAGGAGGCCAGGCTTCCTTCCCAGAAGGCAGTGGCACATGCTGGACTGCAGGACAATTGGTTGTGGGGTGGGGGGTTGTTCTGAGGCCAGGGGAGGAAAGAATCGGGACCCTCTCTGTCTAAAAGGCGAGCAGATCTTGGCAGGTGCCTGTTTGCCAGAGGAGGTTTGTTACAAATCTCAATGCACGTAGCCATAAACCACGAGAGAAGAGAGGGACGACCCCAAGGCTCCCCCTGATCCCAGCCCTGGAGAAGAGCCGAGGGGGTCAGCGCCGGCGTCCGTCCGGGGCAGAGGCTGGGAAGCATTTCTGCAGAGGAAGAGCAGAGCTGGAGATTTGGATCGACAGCCAGCAAAGAGTCGCGGAGAAGTTGGGGGCTTCCCGTCCTACCGGAAATGTCGCTTTACCAGGTGGGAGGCATGGAAGCAGTTGGCTAAAACTCTGCTCCACAAATGAGCTAAGAAGTAGTCAAAACAGAGATAGAGAGAGATATATATATAGAGAGAGACGGGGAGATTCCCCCCCCACATCAGAGAAAACCTTAGGTGTCCTGAGGAAACACTGGAACCTTCACGGTAACAGCCCCAAAAAAGGCCACGGGGCTTCCTGGGTGGGAGGTGGTGGACCGACAGGCCTTTTTTTTTTTTTACAGAAGGCTATATATATATAAACAAAGGGCATCATGAGCCGTGGGGCTAGGGGCCTCTTCACGGCCCCCTGATGCAGTCTGGGAACAGTTGTGTGAAGTAAGGTGGGCTTAAACGGTTTTGTGCATGCATGGAATGACGGCGAGTCTCTTCCCCTCGGCAACAGACCCGGTCCGCTTCGCTGAATGGGCCGTCCATCCTCTCCTGGCCGGGGGTGTCTCTCAGAACTACCTTCTCCGCGTGTCCAGGAGGAGAAGTACATGGAGGCCACCCTCTAGGGGGGAAAAAAACGGAGGTGCTCCCAGGCCTCCTGGAGTCCAGTAGTTCATCCCAAGGCCACAAGGGAGGTTGGTCACCCTTGGAGAGAGCAGGGGGTCTATCGGGGGCCGGAGGGAAGGAAGCAATGCAGGCGCCGTGGGTGGATGTCAAAGGCTTCCCTTTGGTGTCTCCAGGAGGGCCCTCGGAGTCTCCATCGGTCCGTCCTGAGATCTCACACCACGGTGCTGACCGAGGGGTCAGAGAGATTGAGTTGCCCAGTGATGTCGGTGGGTTGGTACTGCTGCAAGAGACAAACAGACAGACAGACGGGCCAGATGTTAGGTGGGGGCGGGGTTGGCTGCAAGCAGCTGATGCAACTGAGACGCAGGTCCCCGGTGGGAGATTGCTGAGGGATGATGCACGGGCCGTCCCTGCCCCTCGCTTTGGGCCGCAGCCTGCGCGTGCCAAGTGCCAGCGGAAGCTCCCCTGCACAGGATGCCGCCCACGAGGGAAGCCTGGCCAGGGCGGGGCCCAAAGCCTCTCCCCACAGCCACCGGGAACTGGTGGCGCTTTCCTCTCCCTCTTAGTTTTAGCACCCCGGGACGTGGCTTCAGCGGCCAGGGAGTAAAGAACGAGGCAGCTCAGGGAGCTTGATTTATGGTCAGTTGGGAAGATAATTGCTAAGGGGGCGGGTGTAGAGACCCAGGCCTCCGAAAGGATCTCTGCTGCCCCTGCTGGAGGAGGGAGGGCCGGTGCCTAGGAAGTGCCCCTCGGAGGGAAACCTTTCGGGAAACACTAGCAGATCCCCACAATTTATTAGAGTCCAAAGCTACTTGCTTTGCCAATAGTGGCAAAAACAAACTTCAAATTGCCCCGGAGATTTTAAAAAGGGCTGTTGTAGCCACCCTTTAAAATAAAATGATTGGCACACACAAGTGGAATGAGGAGGGAATGCCCGGGGCCTCCTTTGCCACTCCCTTGCCTAGCGGCAGAGCTCCAATCGTTGGTGCTCCCCGAGCTGGACAGCTACTCTTCCCTCCGGGCCCTGCTTGCGCCTCCCCTGCCTGCCTTCCTGCCTGCCAGGACAGCAGAGACGTGCATCATCTCTCAGGGATCCCTGCCCGGGACAGGGTGGTAGGGTGGGTGGACGTGTTACATGACAGCCTCTGCGGCCCTCCGGTTCAACCGCCTGGAGAACAACTAATCCCCTCCTGGCACCTTCCAGCCATGACAGCCCTGGCGTTCCACCAACTTCCAGCCAGTCAGCGTCTCTTCTCTGTAGACAGGAGACGTTTCGGAGGATGCTCGTGCCGCCCCGCCTTCCCCTTCTGCCCCCCCACCCTTCCCATCCTCCTGGCGCCCTCCTCCCGGGGTCTGGGGCCTGCCCTTCACCCCTGCCTGGGCCCTCACGCTCCTTGCCCGTTACAGAAGACCCCCGCAATACAGGACGTGGGTACAGGACAAAAGTCAATCAACATTCAGGAC
This sequence comes from Thamnophis elegans, assembly GCF_009769535.1. Lineage (NCBI taxonomy): Eukaryota > Metazoa > Chordata > Lepidosauria > Squamata > Natricidae > Thamnophis > Thamnophis elegans. The sequence continues at coordinate 37,433,692 of NC_045556.1, read as the reverse complement.
AAGAGCCCACCCTGTGCTGAGCAGCTCCTGAAGCCGGGAGTCTCTACAGGGCTATCTGCACTGCAGCTCACGGATGCTGGGCGTGGTGACATCGCGGGGCTGTCTGTAGGGAGCAGGCGCATGAATGGCACATGGTCTTATTACAGAGGCATTGGCTGCAGTTCCAGAGTTAAAGGCAAAACCCAGCTGTGCAAAGAGCATCGACCCTCACCACGGTGCCCCACAGAATGCCGCCTTGCCCGCCCAACAACCTGCAGCGTTTGCCCTTCGAGGAGCCTGAGCAACCCGTAAGGAAGGTCCCTTCCCCTCATCGCGTGTCAGCCTGCCTGTCTTCTCCACCCAAGACTAAGAGGGAGGGAGGATTTTTTTCCCCTGCCTGACCTTCCATCGTCCCCAAATGCAGCCACATATCCGCCCACTTGGCTAGCTGCTGTGCCTGGTTCTTGAGGCAGAGGTTGCTTCCTGCCTGATGCTGATTTTGGCCCTAACAAAACAGGCTCAACGGATTAAATCCATCCTGGCCTCTGGTCCCTATCATGGCTGGAGAGAAAGAAACCTTGGGGGATTCGCGAGCACCAAAGAAATCCTGGCGGAGTCGATGTCCTCAGCATAATAGCCACTGGGAGGGCTCTGCCATCGGAAGTAGAGGGGGCCACGGGGTCTCACGGCTGGGAAAGCTCAGAGTGAATTTTGTGGCGTTTCCCCCCCACCCCCCAGCCCAGAACGGCCTCGTGGATCGGTGTGATCCGCTGACCCTGCGCTCTAGTAGGATGGGAAAGGGAGCCACTATTTGTGAAGGTTGGACCGGCGTAACCAACGACTATCGGCTCTTCCTTCTCCTTGCGAGGGTCCCCAGGCCATTCCCTCCAGGGAGCCTGGAAATGGAAAGGCCCTTTCATCCCATGGGACAAAATCCGGCTCTCCAAAGGTGGATCCACGGGTGGACTCCAGAAGGGAAGAACCGTTCCTTCCACAGAGGCTTCCTGCTTCCGACCCACCGATTGCTGGGGGCAGTCTCACCCAGAGGCTGGCGCTGGACGCAACTTGTCCTACCTTAAAAACATTTTAAACTGGGGATAGACTGGAATGGAACAGGAGGCTCAGCTGCAAAGGGTAAGGTTTCCCCACTTTTATTTCTTTCCTAGGAGCTTAAGAGGCCTGGCCAGCTTTGGCAAGGCGAGGCCCAGGTAAGGCGGTGCCCTGCAAATGCCAGGCTCCCTTCCTGGAAAGGCCCTTGGCAAACAAGGCTACCCCAAGGGGCCTGCTGGCACGGCACAGTCCTGGGGAGTGGAGTTGGGGGCCTATTTGCAAGAGGCCACTGGGGGGGGGGGTCTGCCAGGAAGCCCAGTTGGAGAGTGCAAGGGCCAGAGGCACCCACTGCCAGCCAAGCACCCTTCAAAAGAGGGGCTGGGCGTGGGCCCCCCAGAGACACTCGGGGGAGGGGCTGTGCCCTCCCCATTTTACAGGGGTGCTCTCTGTTCCGGGCCAGATGCCCTCCCCTGCAGTCGTAATCTGGGCCCCCAGAGGCTGCTTGGGGCTTCCCCTCAGCCCATACCGCTGCTGCTCCTGGGCCTTCCCCATGGCCAGCCTTGGGGGCAGTGAGGGAGGGAAGCCATGCCTGACCCCCTCCGAGGCAGGGTCAAGTGGGGGGGGAACCCTTCCCTCAGAGAGAAGGGCGCTGAGCCTTCCTCCAGAGAGGCCTGGGTAGAGAAAGGGCTCCCCTGGGCCACATCACGCCCCCCCGGGGGAGGAAAGGGGGGTCCCTGCCTTCGGTCCCCTTGTGGGGGCCGTTTGATGGACGTTCAGGGAGAGCCACCACCTTAAAGATGGGGGGGGGGCTTTGGTTGGGCTTTTCTTCCCCACTTCAGTCCTCATCATGAAGGCCTGTGAGGGGAAGGGGGGGGGGAAGCAGGACAGGGCGTGGCTGTGGGCCACCTCAGTGGGAGGAAGGAGGCTTCAGGAGGGTCTTCCCAATGCCCAAAGCCCCCAGGCCTGCCTGAGAGGAAGGCCACCCCTTGAAGCCTGGCCTGGTCTTCTTGAGGGTGCCAGAAGGGGGCGCTCTCAGGAAAGGCTCAGAGGTGGGGAGAGAAACCCTGGGCGCCTTCTTCCCCTTTCTTTCCCAGGTGGGCTCTAGGGGGTCCGTGGGGGCCTTGTGGACCAGCACAGGCTCCCCCCTAGTTGCCCGATCCCCAAAGAGCTGCAGGGACTGTGAGTGGGGCAGCTCAACTGACAGGGCGGCTGCTTTTTTAAAAATAATATTTTTTTGGGTTCTCTATATACAATTAGAGGTATACATTCACATAGTTATTATTCTTTTTTTTTTTACATTCATAGTTCTTATACATTTGTCATTCCATTTATAGAATTGTAATATTCCATTTGGGTTGCTTTGTCTACCATCCCTCGCCTGTTTTGACACCTCCTTCTTCTCCCTTCCTTTTCTCCCTCCCTCCCTTCTCTACTTCCTTCCTCCTTTCCCTTCCTTCTTCCCTTACCTTTCCCCTCCTCCTCCTCTCTTCCTCTTCCCCTTCCTACCCTCTCTCCTTCTCCCTTCCTCTCCTCCTCTTTATCTTCCTTCCCTTCTCTTCCTCTCTCTCCCTCCCTCCCTTCTCTACTTTCTTCTTTCCTCGTCTCCTTTCCCTTCCTTCTCCCCTTACCTCTCCCCTACTTCTCTCTACCCCTTCCCCTTCCTACCCTCCCTCCTTCTCTTCTTCTCCCTTCCATCTTCCTCTCCTCACCTCTCTCTTCCTTCCCTCCTTTTCCTCTCATTTCCTCTCTTCCTTTCTTTTTCTATTGTTGCAAGTGTCTCTTCCAGCTCTTAATTTATATTTTCTTGGGGTGGTATTTCCGCAAACCCAAAAATCATTGAATATCATTTCTTCTTCCTTGTCCTTCTCTCTCTATTTTGTTTTTAAAAGGGGAGGGGCTGCTTTTGAAGCTGGTTTTCATTGGGGAGGAAGAAGTCTCCTTGCCCGGAGCGCCAATTTGGCTCGTGTCCTGGGACATACCTGCCCATAGATGGTGAGGGAGAAGTGGCCAGAGGACCTTCTGCTCGGGGTGGAGGGCTTCCCTGAGAGCTTTGCGGGGCCTGGGGAAGGAGGCCTTTGAAAGTGGCCCGAGCCCCTAGCGACTGCTCCGAGGGGCAGGGTGGGGTGCTGAACCTCTCCCTGAATGTCCTTCCTCCTTTGCAGGTTTTCTTTTTTTCTATCGGTTCACGACCGAGCCCAGTCTGCGGGCAGCAGGGGAAGCGTTCTCACTTCTCCTACCTTATCATTGGGGGTGGGTGGGTGGGTTACGGGGACTCCCCACTTTTCTGGTAGCTTCTTGCAGTTCAAAAAAAAAACCCCATTCTTATGATCTATACCCTCCCTTCAAAGGAAATTTTAAATAAAAATAAATATTTAAAAGTTTTATTTCAGCTCACTGCAAGAAATAGTTTTGTGAGCCAATTCCTGGTGTTGTGCTGCAGAGCAGAAAAGAGAAATTCCATTTCCTCCTTCCCAAACATTTCAACATGCAGTGGTACATGGGAATCCAGTCCAGGTCATGCAGATGGGAGATTCCCTCCCTTGCTTCATTTCTACATGCAACCCTGTGCCCCCTGGCCTGCTGAGGGGGGGGGGGGCTTGTTGAAAAGCAGAAAGCTGAGAGCAAGCATTTCCATGAGCCTCTCTTTCGACAGGGTGTTTGGGTTTAAAACAGAGGAGCATTTTTCTCATTGGGCTGGATTGCTAGGGTTTGGGGAAGATACACACCAACACACAGCAACAACTTTTGCTTTCTAGAACTCTACCACTCCAAAGAATTATTGATTGCCAGCCTGCACAGCTCATTCCGGAGTGTTACAAGCAGAGAGTATAGTTGCCTCTTATTGACACAAAAAGTAAAGTAAAAGAATTTTTCTTTTTTTAAAAAAAATGTCCTCTTTCTTTTGAAAAACACAAACAGAAGTTACAGGTAAAAGAATACAATGAACATGTGGCTCAGCGTGAGGTGAGACATTGCCCAGATTTAGAAGGGAAGAATTTAGAGGGAGGGGGGCTGTGAGTGCGGGAGGGGTCGGTAGCCGTTTTTAAGCATATAGGGGACAAACAGGGACACTCAGAAAACAGTGGGGGAGGGGAGAGCTGATTTTTGTTGGTATCGGTAAAGTGAGCAAAACTTAAACCACAATTCTAAACAGAATGAAAGAAAAGAATCCAAAATAAATAAATAAGTAAACTAGAACAAGGAACTCATTGCAGTTTTTTTTTCTTTCTTTCTCTAAACTCTTCTTCACAGGACACTTGCAAAGCATTCAAAACTTTCCTTTTGCCCTCTTCGGCTTTGAAACTTGCCAAGGGACACGGGACTGACTCACTGACTGACTGACTCACTGACTGACCGACCGACTGACTCTGGACGGACATGAGGCTATGGTAGGTCACACGGGTAGCTCCGGGATGGGTGTGTGGTAGTTGATGGGATGGTAGAAGAAGAAGAAGGAAAGAGAGAGAGAGAGAGAGAGAAAAGAAAGAGGGCACAATTGTTTTTTTATTTTTCTTCCTCTTACCGTGTCTTTGGATGACCTACGTCTCTTGAAGCTGGAGGCCAGGGTAGAGGTGATGGACCTAAATGTGGCTTTCTTTTTAGGGTCTGGTTCTGCTCTACCACTTTTTCTATCCTAAAATGAATATGTATATAAGCGATTAGATCTCCATTGGCTTGGTGGCTTGGATCTCTACACCTAGATGAACCCCATGTCACGATCCTGGATACATCTCTTGTCTGCCTTCTACGGCCAAGACAACGCCTACCATCTCCTGATGGCTCTCCGTCCCAGACATAACACCTGGCCCTGACCCTGGGCGGCTCGGGAATTACGCCAGGGCCGATCGGTCTGAAGGTCTCCTTTGGAACTAGGTTGAGATGGGGTGGAAAGGATCCCCTTGAGACGGGCACGGGGAGATGGGGGGGTGGTGGGCATGGGCGGGGGGAAAGGAGGGCAGAGCCAGCAGCTGGATTTCCGCTGCGTTTTATACACTCCGGAGGCCTTGGCTGCTCCACTGGCCTCCCCAGGAGGAACACGGACAGGGCATCATGGAAACACGATAGGGAAACATCTCACTCCCTGCCCCTTCCTTCCTTCCTTCCTTCCTTCCTTCCTTCCTTCCTTCCTTCCTTCCTTCCTTCCTTCCTTCCTGTCGCGTCTGGTCTAACTAGAGAGAGAGGTGAGACACTTTCACCTACCACTAAATAAAAATGCTCAGGGCCTTTTCTGAAGGTGAATCCTACGGCCACAAGAGAGAGAGAGGACTGCATTGGAAGAGAAGGTCATTGTATGTTAAAAAAAAGTATTCCAAAAACTTCAGTGATGCTTGGCGTAAAACTTGAACTGTTTTTTTTTTCAACGTAAAATAATAATATTTTTTTTTCTAAAAAAAAGAAGAAAACAACAAAAATCTCTTGAAATTAAAACTCAAAACAAGGAAAAGAAAAGGGAAATAAGCAAAGCATTACAATTCTGAATGATATTTAAGGATGCCAGGAACTCAAAGAAAACAGAATGGAGAGGGGAAAAAAAAAAGACAGCTGTTGGGTGGTAGGAAGTCAGACCTGGTCAACACTGTGGTGGTGGGGGGCTTGTTTTTCTTGTGGGGCAGGGTGAAGGGGGGGGGGCATCCCAGCCGATCCGAATTCTCCCCATTCTTTTTTTTTTTTTCTCTTTAACCCCTTTGGGAGAGGGAAAGGTGAAACCAGGTGTGGTTCTACCAGCCCGTGAACAGGGGGTGACCAAAAATGTATCCCACTGGTGCATGGGGCATGCGCGGGAGATACATTTCCTCCTCCTTTCCAGTTATTCTCCATGACTCCGACGCGCATGCACAGAAAAAGAAAACCTAGCAAGAGGAGGGGAGGGGAGGGGAGGGGGTTTCATTTTGGGTTTTCTTTTCTTTTCTTTTTTTTTTTTTTTTGCCTTTCCCATGGCATTGCCAAAAACAGCCATGGCAAAACTGTGAATTTTTTTCCCCAGGTAGCAAAATAAAAAACCAAACCAAAAAAAAAAAGTTAATAGATATATTTGCTTTTTTTTGTATATATATATATATTTATATTTTTTTTTTCTTGAAGAAAGAAATCTTTCCACTTGCCTACCTTCTAGTAATGTACCAGATACTAGTGGTCTGAGGAATCCTCCTGTGAAAAAGTCTTACATTGTCAAACGGATCTCTTAGCATCGTTTCTCTGTTTATTTATCACCCCTGGGGTGGCATGCTTGAGTTGACCGCCCCACAAGATTCGTTTTCCCCCCCCACCTCCCCATGGCCCAGGGGAGGACTTTTTTTCTAGAAAGTTGGCAAGTGAAAAATGGCAGTGACTAATGTGCTCTTGTTTTGGGTCAAACCCCCTTCTGCGTGGCTGCGGGGCGGGGGGCAGGGAGGTAAGGACTCCTGGGCGGCTCATGGAGGGTCGTGTGGGTGGGCGGCTTTGCATTAGCCGGCCCGGCTTGCCTTCTCCTGGTATCCCCACACCCGCCCGTCCCGTCCCACCCCGAGCCTCGAAGGGGCTTCAGCAGCTTCAGGTGCTGAAGCAGGTGGGAATGGGTCTGCCGGACCCCCTTCGCTTTCCCTCCTCTGCACAAGGGGCTCCGTTTGGCTGCCTGGCAAAGAAAAGGCTGTTGCACCGCTTCCCTTCTGCTCCTCTGGGAAAGGAGAGGAGGGGGGGGGTTGTGGGCACACCCTTTGTCAGGAAGGGCGTGGCACACCAGCGGGAAGTGCATGCCCTCATCTGGGATGCTGAAGGTGGCTGCTGGCACCCTCACTTGGCAACAGGCATTCTGATTGGGTGGGCGGCATTGGCATGAAGAGGAGTGGCAGATTTTGCCTTATGTCCTGTACAGACGGGGTGGGGTGGGGGTGGGGAATGCCAGTAACAGGAGCCGCTGACCGGATCCCGTTTGCTGGGATGTGAAAGAAGTGAGCGTGTTTGTTCGAAAGGTTGCCTCTAGGGGATAAATGGTGAGAATTGGGGGTGGCTGAGTGGAGATTTCCATCACTTCTACTCTCCTCTTCTGACAGCGGGCGGGGGGGGGGGATGCTAAAGGGACATTGGGTGGAACAAGGGCCGTGGATTGTGTGAATAGCTTTAGCCATGGAACTGTGCACTGGATCGCCTAAGCAGGCCTCCTTCCTGGAAGGGCTCCCCCACCCCCACCCCCCCACCGCAGCCTGACGGTGACGCCATCTTTCCTAGCGTTGGACTCCTGAATGGGCAGAACAGGAAACCGGAGGGGGTGGGAGGAGGAGGGGGGGCCCAGCCGGCAAGTGCAGCATTTGGGCCACAGCCAGGGAAAAAGAGGCTGGATTTGCAGAGCACCCCCACTGGCCTCCCCAGAAAGCAGGAGGTGGGCTTGGGGGGGCGTGTGTGTAACACCTCCCCTCCCCTCCTGCCCCCCATGGAACTGCTGCCTCGGTCAGTGGCAAGTGGGAAGGGAGGCCGCTGGGCATCCCCCGTAGCACGGTAGTCACTGATTGGGTGAAGTAATGGGAAACAAAAAAAACCGCACCTGTTTTGGAGGAGTTGCTCTAAAAACGGTCTGTCCTACCTGCAGGTTTTTCCGCCACACATTAACTGCCGCGAACGCCAGTTGCATCTGTTTCCTCCGGGCGTCTTTATGCCTTTTGTATGCTATTTCTATGAATATTAAAAATATCCCGGCCACAATACCTCCAGCCACCAGCATGAATACACCTGAAACAAGCAGGAAGGTTAACGCCACGGAGACACCCGGACGGAGGATGCGGGGCTTCCTCCCGCCGCCCTTTGAAAGCGCAGAAGCCTCCCTGCCATCCCTGGGAGGACATCTGGCATTTGCCAGGTTTCCAGAGCTGCGGTGCCAGCCTCCGACTGGGCTGCTCTTCTGAGTGGCAGGGGATAGGAGGGGAGCATCCCTGGCAACCTTTCCCAGGTCCTAAAGGGGTTGGGCCTTCAGGGATTTTGGATATCTGCGGGACCGCCTCCTGCCACATACCTCCCAACGACCTATAAGATCTCACAGGCTGGGCCTCCTCCGGGTGCCGTCGACCGGGCAATGCCGACTGGCGACCACTCGGGGGAGGTCTTTCTCTGTAGCTGCTCCGGCTCTGTGGAACGATCCGCCAGTGGAGATCCAGACCCTTCCCACTCTCTCGGCCTTCCGAAAAGCCACTAAAACCTGGCTGTTCCGGCAGGCCTGGGGCTGTTGACCCCATAATGAGGTCCAGTCCCATCTAGGATTGAGTGTATGGTGTGTTGCTTTTAAATCTATCTTTTCTTTTTCCTATATTTTAGTTTTTATTTTATTCTTGTATTTGTAAGCCGCACGGAGTCCTACGGGATTGGGTGGCATATAAATTTTATTAAATTCAAATTCAAAGTTTTCTTTCCTGGCTGAGGCCTTTGGGCATGCCCAGCTCCTCACTGGCATAGAGGCAAACTGTGCCCTATAATAGATGTGGGCAAAGGCTGGCTCATTTATTTATTTCTGCCGTGTTTCCGCAGCATATGCCGGAGGTGGTGAGCTGCATGCAACGAAATTTCATTTCGATATATGCCGATTAGTGTAAGGCTTAAATTGACGATCAAGCTACTGTAAACTCAAGCAACCGTTTGCTCCCTGATGAGCGGCATTCGAGCCGAGCCACATTTTATCCCATAGCTCCATGGCTCAGCTGGGGATATTCTAGCCGCCTCTTGACTCCAGCCGAGAGCTGCAGATGGTCTCAGCCAGGCAATCTTGGTAGCTGAGCATGCTCCCATTGTGGCCCTCGGCCACACTGAGCCCTCCGTATCGCTTTTCCACGTGGCAGACGGCACAGCCTGACGTCCGAATCTGGCTCTTGGCTCTAAAGGGCGACTTGAGGGAAGTGTGGGCTCGCTTCTGTTTCCCCAGAAACAAAACTCGGCCCAGTTCCACTAGGGGGCCTTTGTCCCCCCCCCAGGGGGGGGGTCTGCCTCACCTCCACGACCACCCCGTACATATAACTCTGCCCGTCGAAAACCTTTGTGTTTACGCTCCCTCATTTGTTAAGGCTGCTTTTGAATTGATAGGGCTTCAATTGCGCCAATCCAATCCAATTTGGTTAGTTTTTTCAGGCTGATCTAGAAAAAGGTTAATTCACTACAACCTTCATTAGGATCTTCTGCTTACGTGCCACTAAAGTCAAACATGCTTTGAGTTGGAAGAAATGAAGGAGAACTTTTTTTTTGAAAAGTTTGGGGAAAGGCCAAAGAAAAATTAGGAGATGGCGAAGCAGGTAGGAGGTGGCCGCCTTACCTGCCATGTTTTCGAAGGTGAGTGTTGCCGGAGCATTGCTGCGGGAATCACACTCCTGATATCTCACCCAAGTCTTGTCAAGCTCTTCCATGAAGCCGTTCTCGTGGAGGCTGGAAGCAGAAGAAGGGGGCGCGGATAATTCGCTGGGGAAGGAAGCTGATCCTGCTGAAACTATTGGGCTTCCTTCTGTGTCCCAGTATAACCTGAGCTAAGCTTTCCAAGGGGGAGAGGTTTAAACTGCGCCCCGTACTCTTCCCCCTTACCCCCCAGGAAGCATTTCCCCCTGCCCCCCCAAAAAAACTCCCCCACGGTGTTTTTATAGGATGACTGACAACTCTTCCCTGTTTCTTGTATCAGGATGGATTGACTTATTCCAGCCAGTGGCCACATAGTCAACAGAAGCAGACTGGAATGAGGCAGCGGCTGAAGGGTTGCAGTGAGTGAAGCAAGGAAATACAGAAACACTACTCCCTGCTGCCATCTAGCCCTCGCCTGGATGTTTGCACTCGTCTGAGTGAGCATCCTTAGTGAATAGCCCAGAGTGTGCTTGGGGTTCCGACTCAGAAATTTGCCAATGGCTGAACTCTAGGAAGCTTTGAAATCTAGTGTTTTGAGAAGCTTTCTATTGTCACGCTCAAAGGAGCATCCTGGCCTTGGATCCCACCCGCCCCCCCCCCTTCCCAAAGCCCTCTGCCCTCCCCCCTGCCCTTCCTCCCTCCCTCCCTCCCGACAGAGTACAGACTTCAGGATGGCCAGGGAGACATTCTGCTTCCATGGACTGTCTTTGCGCATGCCGATGCCGAAGCCGGAGCGGAAGAAGAGCTCTCCTGTGGTCACCAGGTCACACTTCTGCGAGGCTTCAAACTCTAGCACAGCCGAGTCCCAGATGAAAGCGTGGAGCTTGCTGTGGTGGGGATGGAAGGAGGCCCGTGAAGTAAAAGGGGAAGAGGTTGAAAGGAGGCACGACGAAGGAACCGGGCTGCCTCACAGGGAAACTCAGCCAGCCGCCCTCTGGGTCCACTGGTCAGAAGAGGGAACTGCCTGCTTTCTCGTTTCTGGGTGAGGAACCTACTGCGCCCGCTGCCTCTCCTGCGGGCAGGTGACCCCAAAGCAGTGGTGGGCTTAAGCTGGCTGCAGAGGGAGCCTCCGTGCTTGGGCTGCTTCCTTCAGCCGGGGAGTGGCTGGAGCTCTTTTCCTACTCTATGACTCTGAGAACTACGCGGACCCATCGTCGACTCCGGGAAAGAGACCCGAGAGGAGAGAGGCCGCGGGAGAGACAGGGCTGCTCTAGGCAAACACTTACTTGTCCCGAACAGCTTGGATGGCTTCGGCAGCACTTTCGTAATTGTGTTTCTCCATGTGCCGATACATAGTGCTTAGCTCCACCTGCCTCCGGAAATAAATGTCTACCGAGCTCTGCTTCACGGTGGCGTAGATGAACTTATCCGAAGGGTTTCGCAACTGGGAAACAAGAACAAGAAGATTTTTACCTTCTTGGCTTCCCCCCCTCCTCCCCCTCCTCGCTTTACCCTCCGTCAAATCTGAACCAGGGCCTTATTGCAGTGCAGCCTTCCTCACTGACCATTCTTGCTTTTGGTTCCTCTTATAGTGATAATAGTTAGAAACACACCCACTTTTCCTGGAACCCCTTTTCGGTTCTATGCAGTGAAATATTTGAGTGGCCTCTCCTGAGCCACAGGTGGGCCACCTGCCGAGCTGGGGGTCTGTTTGGGGGCAGTTTGCCGTTCTCGTTACCCGAGGATCGTTGATGCCCGTGATTCGTTCCTCCGGCCTGTCCAACACCAGGAAAGCAGCCAGGTTGGCAGTGTAAGAGGCCACGATAATCATGGCGAAACCAGCCCAGACCATGCCGAGGATCCGAGCTGAGAAACTTCTCGGGGCACCTGATGGAGTGGAGAGAGTAAAGAAAAAAAGGAATCTGTTGAAGTTGGAGAGGGAGGGAGGAAAAGTTTTCCCTGTGTTTGACATGGAACTTCATGACCCAAAAGGAAAAACGAGATCAAGGGAGGCATTCCCAGGGAGATCCTTCCACCCACGCCTCCTCTCTCCTCCCTGGTGAAAGCCTCCTAGCAATAGCAATAGCAGTTAGACTTATATACCGCTTCATAGGGCTTTCAGCCCTCTCTAAGCGGTTTACAGAGTCAGCATATCGCCCCCAACAACAATCCGGGTCCTCATTTCACCCACCTCGGAAGGATGGAAGGCTGAGTCAACCTTGAGCCGGTGAGATTAGAACCGCTGAACTGCAGATAACAGTCAGCTGAAGTGGCTGCAGTACTGCACTCTAACCACTGCGCCACCTCCTGCCCTCTGACGGCACAAAGCCACAGCCATTTCCCTCCCCAGGGGCTCTGAGGCTCACCTTCTCCGATGCCAGAGTTCAGAAGGACCCCCCAGGAAAACCACATGGCCGACGAAAGCGTCAGGGCGTCCTCTTCCTCTTCTTCACTGTTCACTTTGAATCGGCCGAAGGGACTGCAAAAGAGCAAGCGACACCCCTTGGCTGAGTTCTACCCCCATCTATCAAGGGCCACTGTGGGCACGGGGGTGCCCGTCGGTGCAGGAGCAGCTTCATCCCACTGCCTAAAAGCCCGAGGATTACCAAACAGGCCTTTAGACCTTCCGGCTGGGAAGAAAACTCCCAGGGTTTGAGCGGAATTTAAGCTTCAGGATGGCCCGGCCCTTCCCTCCAACTGGACGGGGCATAAACCACGCCATGGAAGCCTACCCTGAGACGATGAAGTGGCTGCTTAGTGAGTGGATGGCGAAGGCCTGTGGATTTTCCATCTTCAGCAACATCGCCGTCCACATCCTCGATCCCAGCATCTCCATTCGCAGAGGCTTTTCACGACCAGCCCCGACCCACCCACCCACCCACGGCCACACGCACCCACGGACCGTGTCCCCCTCCCCATTCTGAGGATTCCGGTACCTGAAACGGTCCAGCAGGTATAACATCACAGCCACCACGTGCACCGACAGCCCCACCAGGAGCCATAGGGTGCTCTGGAACGGTTGCATGAATGAATCCAGGGTGCTGCGGGGAATTTCCTGCAACACAGAAGGAGATCAGGGCTGGAAAAAGCTTGCAATGAGTGGACCGTCTCCAGCCAGAATCGGGAGATCTGGTCAGATCAACACGGCCTAGACCAGTTTCCCATCACTGCCACTCCAGTGCTGCTGGGAAATCCTCAGGCAGGGCAGGGAAGCGGAAACTCTTAACCCCGCCACTCTTGTCCCTTCACGGGGCAAGAGGAATTAAGGGATTGGCTGCCCCCAAACACGGAGGGTCCATTCAAGAGCCGTGGTAGCCACCCAGTGGTTAGCATGCAGTACTGCAGGCTATTTCTGCTGCCTGCCAGCTGCCTGCCTGCAGTTGGGCAGTTCGAATCTCACCGGCTCAAGGTTGACTCAGCCTTCCATCCTTCCGAGGTCGGAAAAATGAGGACCCAGAATGTTGGGGGGCCAGAGGCTGACTCTGTCAACCGCTTAGAGAGGGCTGTAAAAGCACTGCGAAGCGGTGTGTTAAGTGTTAAGGGTCGTTGCTATTGCTGTGTTTGTCATAACTGGCTGGGAAGCCAAAGGAGCTTCCACACCACATCAGAGAGGTTGTTGCTGTTAGATTTTATTTCTGCAGCTCCCCTTCCCTTATTTGTTAGGATTACAATTAATTTTGCCTGGGTATTATTGGACAAGGATGGCCTCATTCCAGAGGAGGCAGCCGTTGCTACAGGGCAGCCAGTGGCTGACCCTTGGCCCAGGCCCTTTTTGCTCAAGGCTCCATCTCTCCATCCTTAGCTGAGGGCCTGGGATTTGCTCCCACTGCTCTTTGTATTCTTGCCCTGTCGGTATCCGAGCCTTACCTTCTTGACGAGGATGGTCAGTCCTTGGTACTTAAAAGGCTTGGAAAACTCAATGTACTGAGCCCGCTCGTTGTTAATGGTCAGCGGTGCCACGATCATATCAGCCTGGCCACTGAGCAGCTCCCCCATCATCCCGTTCCACTCCTTCTTGTTGCTGTTATTCACCTGCAATTACAGCCCCGCCCAGGGTCATCCCACTGTACAGGTGTGTGCAAAAAGACCCTCTTCGATGGATGCCTGAGCTGTTCCCTCGGAGGTGAGTCTGGCCGCGAACGGCTTAGGAAGTCCGAGCAGAGAAGGGAAGGGAGGTGCCTAGTTACTATAGCTCCTAGTGAGCCTTGAGAGCGATTGATACGTGGAGTCTGCGCGCGCCCTGAGCGTGGTCGTCTCTTGCAGACATCCTGACCAGGGTGACCTTCTTTAAGGTACAAGCCAACATCCAAGCTCAGAGGGCACCCTAGACTCCGCAGATCAACCCAGCGCTTTAAACATTCTCTTTTCTCATAGAACATTTTATTTTCCATTTTCATAGCATATAATCACATGTATACTATTACATAGTCAGTATCAGATTGTATTATTAAGTAATTACATCAATTCATCTTACTATCAACTACCAAAGGGAAAAAAACCCAACCAGTTATTGGCTCTTCTGCTCTCCATACACCATATTTATACCTTATCCGACACTTTCTTCCCCCTCTCTCCTCCCCCTTTCTACATCCTTTCTTCCCTCCATCATTTTCTACTCTACTTCTCGTTCCTTTCTCCTTCTCCTCTCTCCCCTTACCACTCCTCATTGTACACTCATCTACCCCCCTTCACCCTCTCTCCTGTCCCTCTCTTCCTATCTTTCTTCTCTCCTCTGCTTCCTACTCTTCCTCTAATTCACTTGGTGTATTTCAGCTTCTGAGCAAACTCCCTTTTGTGTTGATGGTATTTATAATTCCATTTCAATATACATAAAAAAGAAAAAAACAGCAGTATACATGTACAATCATAATACCTTAAAATCCAACACTCCTCCTCCAACTTAGTAAACTCCGCTCCCTCCCCCTGTCCCCCCCAACCTTCCCCCCCCTGACTTCCCAGAACCAATACAAGGCTTTAAAAATTCTCTTCTGACGGTCAAAATATTGGGATCTCTTGGTCTTTGCTTAGTCAGGGGGGAACGGATGAAGCTGACACCCCCCTCCCGCCATTTCTTTTCTGAACTCCAGGCCAGTTGCTCCAGCCGCCAGCTGCACGTTAAGTGGGATCTCAAGCCAAGGCCTCTTTGGGGAATGCCTGCTGCGTTGCCTTTTCCAAGCCAGGTGAGTTAATACCTGCTGCATGCGAGGAATACCTGGCTAGTTCACTTAGCTGCCTCCACATCCTATCTGGAGTCTACAGGGCTTCACAATGCCTCACCTCCATGCCAGCTCTTGATACCGAACCCTGCCTGCTCCTCTGCCTTGCTATGGGTCCTTAACCCAAAAAAGAGCCGAGGTGGCACAGTGGTTAGGGTGCAGTACTGCAGGCCACTTCAGCTGACTGTTATCTGCAGTTCAGCGGTTCTAATCTCACGGCTTAGGGTTGACTCAGCCTTCCATCCTTCCGAGGTGGGTAAAATGAAGACCCGGATTGTTGTTGGGGGCAATATGCTGACTCTGTAAACCGCTTAGAGAGGGCTGAAAGCCCTATGAAGTGGTATATAAGTCTAACTGCTATTGCTATTACTATTGCTAATCCACTTGTTCTGGAAGCCGGCCTCTCTTTGGGCTTAAACCCCGTCATTCACCCCCGACCCTCCCTCTAAACTGAAACTAGGCAGCTGTTTCTGAGCTTGATTGGATGCTGACGGGTCCAACCTCCAGAGGTTGATTTAGGGTGATTGGGGTGGGCACGATGACTTGCCACCCCCTTTGAAAAATCAGCAAGAGTTATAAATCCGAAGCAAATTGAGGACTACTGCCCACTGCGACTGTTTTGGCTCAGTTCCCCTTAGACGGAGGGGAAGGCCGTATTCTTACCCGTTCTTGCGTGCCAAATTTACCGTCACCCACTAGATGAACTTCGTAGGTGAAATTCATCGTCTTCGCCAGCTTGATGAGTAAATCGATGCAGAAGCCGTAGCAGCATAACATCACGCTGGGCCGCCCTGTGTTGCAGGGAGGAAAGGAAAGGAAGGGAAAGATGGACCCCCGAAGATCCTACTCTGGGTCCCATGTGCACTAGGCAGCTTTCAGGATAGCTGCTTCCGGTTTCCATTTGTGAGGCGGCTGAGAAGAAGGTGGGGATAAGGGCAGGGAAACGCTGGGAGGAACTAGGCTCTTCGAACTAAATTTACACGACAGCCACATAAATATTTTGCATGTTGATCTAAAGCCCTCCTCTTTGTTCCAAAGAAAACTATCCAATATCAGTGGAAGCAAGTGAAGAAAATGGGTGGGGGGGGGGGTCCCTCACTATTCAACTTATGAAGTTGCTGGCAGTGAATTTTGCCAATGGAGAGGAAATGGAGAAGTCGCAGTCCTTCACCTTCAGTGGAGGGTCTGTTTTTGAGGGGTGGGGTGGGGTAATTCAGTTGTGGCTTTAGCTTCTGGGCCGAGGAATTCACCTGGCAAGGTCTCATTGGGCCCCGTACAGAGCACCTGCTGCACCAGTCCCCCCGTGCTGTTGAGCAACGGCTTGCACTTCCCGTCGGCCAGGGTGGGCTTCACGTAGACAAACGGCTCCTGGTGGATTGTGACTATCTGTGGAGAGAGAGGCCGGAAAGGCTTGTGGCCTCGGAGGAGCAGTCTGCTCGGGAGGAGGAAGGTTCAGCAGGGAAGGCGGGAGCCACAGCGAGCCCCGTCCCCATACCACTATCCCCCCCCCACCTGGCTGACTCCCAGTGACAGCCCTCGGATGCTCTCCCTGCCTTTCTCCCTCTCGGGTGGACCCAGCAGGGCAGCTCCTCCAGAAGCTGGCTTCAATTCCCCTCTTGGGAGTGAGGCCACAGAGCTTCCCCACACTGAGGCCAACTGGGCATCGCCACCCTACCTTGAGTTTCGTGGACATCTCGTAGCCCTGCGGCGTTTCTGTCTCCCCTCCCGGCCAGACGATCTTCCGGTCATTGGGCAGAAACTGTGAAGGGGCAGTTCGGGCACGACGGTTACAAACTGCTCCGCCAAGGCAGGGCTGGGCAGAGGCTTCTAGTGATGGCCAGGCAGGACGTGGTGGGGTGGGGCGGCATGCGTTTAGGCTGCCTTTAATGCTCTGGAAACCCACAGGAGGCCCGGAGCCCAGGGCCTTCCTTCCCAGAGCTGAAAGGAAGGGACGGGAAGGTCAAAGGAATGGGCTGAACACCTACGTGGCTCCCGTTGTAGACTCCGACTTGCACCAGTTTGTTGTTCTGGAGATTCATGACGCTGTAGTTGGCGTATTTTCTGTCCCCGTCTTCGTTAAACTCCACCCGGCCAGTCACGCCTTCTGCATATTTGGTCTGCATCAGCACCCTAAGAGAAGTTGCCTCCTTTAGGCTTTGCAGGCTGCCTTTCTGCCCCCTTCGCCTCTTTGGGGGGGGAAGGTCCAAGGGAAAGTATTCTGGGTGGTCTTGGGCAGATAGGTGAGCGCTTGGAACAGGCCCCGTGACGCAGCTGGACCTCCCTCCCTCCTCCCGCAGTGGCTGGGGCCCATGGCCTGAATGGCGGGCCTCCCGCTACTACCTTTTGAAGAGGGGCCCCGTCTTCCAGATGTTTGTGTTCCCCACACAGCCCCGGGGAGGGTCCGTGATGTTCTCTTTCTCAAACAAGTCGTGCACAGCCTGGGCCACCACGGCTACGGCGTCTCTGATGTGAGCGGATTCGTTCTTCCCGTTCATGAGCTGCAGGCCAATCAGTCCTGGAAGGGTCAAAGAGAAGAGACTCAGGAGATCCCCGCAGGGGAGCTCCGTTCCCGCTGGCCTCTGGGGCTTCTGAGCCTCTTACACTTCCACCTGCACCCCCAGAATCTGCTTGTCTGAGCGGGACTGCCTTTGATCCCGGAGGCTCTGCGCCTGGCCTTCGTTCCTGAGCCACCTGGTTGTTCTTCCCGCATGACATGATAAACAGGGGAAGATGAATCTCTCTGTTCTGCCCACACCGGGCGGGGCATGGCTGCAGTTTGCCCCATTCCTGCTGACCCTCCCCCCCATCTTGTCAATTCCCTCCTCTGGCAACCCAGAAGAGACAGGTCAGCAGAGCCCGCCTGGCGGCCGAGAGGAAGACCCTCGGGACCAGAAGCTGCGTGGCTTGAGAGGATGGTCGGGAGCAGGATGGATACCTTCTGGCGCATTGCGCAAGGCGTTGCCCGAGATCTCCCTTTCTCCCACCAGCCATACGTAACCCGGACCAGTCATGTTTTCTTTGGCTGCTGCCATATACACGGTGGTGGCATCGTCCTCGCTGGAAGAGAAGAGAGGTGGCACTGGCAAGGAACCCCTTGCCCTTCCTTAGTGCTCCCTTCCATGGACGCTTCTGCCAAGGGAAGCCCTTGAGGAGACCCCAGGGAGAGAGGGAAGCTCCCGGGGGCTTCTCCAGTGCAGGTTATTGGTCTGCCTTGGGCCCACTTCTAATTCTATTCCATTTCTATTTGTTAAATTTATAGGCCGCCCAATCCTGAAGGACTCCGGGCAGCTTACAGAAATAAAATTTTAAGAAAAAAGGTTAAAAAACAGACAAAGAGAGCAGATTAAAAGAAACACACCATGCACCCAGTCTAAGCGGGGCTGGACCTCGGTCAAGAGCTCAACAGCCCCAGGCCTTCCGGAATAGCCAGGTTTTGATAGCTTTTCGGAAGGCCATGAGAGTGGGTAGGGTCCGGATCTCTGGGGGTAGTTCATTCCACTTCGGGAGGGAGGCCTTAGGAAAGAATGCTTTCACAGACTGTCTGGCTGAAGGGGCCAATTATTGGATGGTTGGTGATCCCAGGGATTGAGAAGATCAGGGCCAAATGGCAAGTAGGCTAGGGAAATTGTCCCTTTTTGGGGAGAGGGCAGCCAAGGCTCCTCAAGGCCCTGCTTTCTCTTGGAACATTTCTGGAGTTGGGGAAGGTGGGAGACTCTCGCAAGGGTCTTTCTCTTAACACTCCCTTTGGGTGGAAAGAAACAGAGGGGGATTCTCCCTACAGAACCCTGGAGGTTTTCTCTACAGGGGAGCCGTCCAGCTGAACCTTTCAGTCCTCAGCTTCCGGTTCCCCCTTCAGCCAGTCGCAAAGGTGCCGGGTGGGTGAATCGCTCTGCATGAATTATGTCAGTAACTGCAAAAGCATGGAATCGTATGTTTCATTCAGCAATTCATTCTCTTTATGTAACGATCTCAGAGCTCATAGATAACTTGGCTCCTCAATTTAGAATTTTAGGGTTGGAGTTAACATGTTCAAGGGACTGGAAGTATAATCCTTTTAATTTTTAAAATGCAGGGCTATCAAACACAGCAGGGGCTTCATTCTGAGTAGACATGCAGAGGATTGCAATACTTTTCTTGGAAAGAAGTTTGAACTTTAAACGGTGGGTAACTTTTAATTTTAGCTCCGGTAAGAAATCCAGAAATTTGGAAACCATAGAATCATTGTCTACCGTTGGAAGGTCCCTCAGAGGTCTTCTAGTCCAGCCCCCTTCCCATGGCAGGAATCCTCAGGCCATCCCAGACCAACGGCTGGCCAACCTTGGCTTGAAAAATCTTCCAGGGACGCCCCCCCCCCCCCCCCCGTAGCTCCAGGTGGCAGACTATTCCTCTGGATTGACAGGTCAGGGAATTCCCCCTTATCTTGAGCTTGGTTCTCCCTCTGTAAAGCTCCCACCACTGGTTCTGGCCCTGTGATCAGGGCGCTTTGGGGAGAATGTGCGGGCCCCTCTTCCCTGGGACAGTCCTTTATCTACTGGAATCTTCCTCCAGGCCAGCCACACTTGGCTCCCTTAACTACTCTTCAGAGGGTTTGGCCTCCCCCTGGGTTGCTTTGATCAGCATCCCTTCCGGAGGTCCTCCTTGTACGGGGATGACCAGCACTGGACAGGATATTCCAGGCGTGGTCTGAGCAGGGAAGCCTGGAGGGGCTACCAGGTCTTACGATCTCGATCCTGTCCCTGGCGATGCGGTGGCTCTTTGGGCAGCTGCTGGCCTGCTCTCCTTTCTGGCCTGCCTCGGGAGCACCACTGGCACCTCTGCCATGCCTGTCTGTTCCTGGTCTCAGGGCAGAGAACATCCTTGTGTTCAGAATATTAGGCAGGGGGGCGTTGCCTGCTGGGCTGAGCTGTGCTCTCAGCCCCATCCATCCATCCATCCATCCATCCATCCGTTGATCGTGTGTGGCTAGCACCCAGGAGAGAGAGGGGGAGTAGAAGGCCTTCCCCCTCTGCAATTTCCTGAGGGAGGGCTGGGGGAGCCCAAAAGGAAGCCAAAGGATTTGGTCGCTGGAAGGATGGTGGTGCTGGTGCTGGTGGGACTGCTCCCATTCTACAGCCCCTCACTTTGGACTCTGTTGTCACCTGGCCAGGTGGGCATCTCTTTCCTGCCCCGTCTGTGGGCCTGGGGTTCCCCTTGTAAACTGTGCCAGTAACCAATCTGATTCCCATCCGGTGCATCATTTACCTCGCTTCTACTGCTTCTCGGTGGTGCAGGACAGGAAGGACCCCCAGGAATCAGGGGGCGGGGGCATCATTGCGCCCAGAGGCTCCAGCATCTGCGCCTGAGGCCTGGGTGCTGAAAGGCAGTTGGCGGTTAGGTGCAGTTCTTACCTTGCGGAGAGGATAATCACCCGAGCTTCCAGTTCCTTGGCTTCCAGCAGCAGTGAAGTCACGTTTTTTGTTCCTGGTTCAAACTGAAGCACCTTCTCAGCCTGCAATTGGTGTGAGCAAGAGGGATTAGTGCAAAGGCCTGAAAGCTGAGTCAGAACCATGCTTCCTAGGAGAGAGAATTCCATCCCTCTTCCAAAGCACTGCTAGGCATGGAAAGGAAGGGCAGAGGGAAGTTATTTTTTTCTTTTCTTTTCTCTTTTTTTTCTTTCTTTTCTTTTTCTCTTAGGGCTTTTTCCCCTTTCTTTGATATCAATCGATACTGTTTTCTCTTTTAATTTTTTTAAAAAAACTTTTGCACTGTGCATGCAGTCACTCAAGACTCAAAGAGAGGCGTGCATTTGTAGAGAAAAGAGGAAAAAAGGCATAGATGTATATATATATAAGTATCATCGATACATATTTGTTTATTTGCAATGCAATTGAAAACTCAAACCAGTGTTGTTTTTCAGAAAAACAAAACCAAAACGATAAACCAGGGGAAACTCAAAATTTTTGAAAATGCACAAGGTTCATCTTGGGGACGTGGGGAATCAAAGTGAAAGTTTCACACCAAGGAACCATTTCTTTTTGGCAGGGGGTGTGGGGGTGGGAGAAGAGGAAAGGAAAGGACAGCAGGAAGGGATTGGTTCAATTTTTCAAGAAAGAAAGAAAAAAAATACTTGCAAGTTGATTATTGCTTTACATGCATGTCTCCAAAACAAATATTTCCAGGGCTGGCTTGCTACATTTCCATTCTCAGGGTCAAACAAACTTATCCCAACATAAAATAACGTGCTACCAAAAACATGGAGTTTGCTCGCTTGCTCGGTACAGATTTTTTTTTTTTGATTCTGATTCCGATTTTTAATTAATTTTTCCTTGTGCCTGTGGCCAAGTTCGTCATTTTGCTAAGGTTGGTGGGCGGCGTGCATTGTCCATGCAAATATACCTTGGGTCCTCGCTTGCTGTCATAGGATAGTTGTTCGAGGCTGTCATAGTTCCTTTTTTTACTCTGATGAATAATGTGCACAGAAAAAATATGTAGACACAGAAGAATATTATAAACAGTTGAAAAAAAATGACGTGTAGTAAAGCAATCCAATATCCAACTCTTTCTCCACTCTTTGTGAAAAGGGAAGGCGATAACCCTGGAGCACGCAAAACCCAGGAGAGAGGGGGGCCCTCTGGCCCCTCCCCAGCTGAACCTGGCTCCGCCTTGCCTCCCCTCTCACTGGCTACGCCTGTCGAGCATTGGAGCATATAGCAAGTATGATAGGTTTCCATGACAGGCACGCATAGCCTGACCTATTAGCCAACCATGGGGTCAATTGTCCTGGACAGCATCCTTTTCGAAGCCAGGAAAGCCAGAAGGGAAGATAAGATTCTTTGGGGAGATGATCTGGATGAGCAGCTTTCTGAATAGCAATAGCAATAGCAGTTTGACTTATATACCGCTTCATAGGGCTTTCAGCCCTCTCTAAGCGGTTTACAGAGTCAGCCTATTGCCCCCACAGTCTGGGTCCTCATTTCACCCACCTCGGAAGGATGGAAGGCTGAGTCAACCTTGAGCCGGTGAGATTTGAACCGCTGAACTGCAGATAGCAGTCAGCTGAAGTGGCCTGCAGTACTGCGCCACCTCGGCTCAATGGCCCTGAGGACATCCAATAAGACCTCGGGGGGTTAAGAGGAGGACAGATGCGGACAGATGCAAGAGAAGGGGATGCACAAAGATGAAATGGGAGGTTCCTTCTCATCGCCTTCTCCAGCTTTCAGAGAGAGAGAGAGGGAAGCATGAGAAGAGCTTTGGTGGAATAAACTGAAAGGCTCTCCCTCGTCAGGGATGACTGAAACTACGGCCAAACTGCGCTCCTTTGCAGCTGGCTCTGAAAATGGAGCCCCTCCTGAACTGTGGGGACTGGCTAATCCACTCCACCACCCCCACTGTGTAATCCCTCTCTCATGAAAAGTACATTCAAGCCATTGAGCTGCCACGCCACGCCATGGATCATAGCCAGAGCTTCGTGTGAGATTCCTTCGGAGAGTGGTCAGCGCCCCCGGAGCAGCCATGAGGGTTGCAATCCTCTTGGGGCTGGCTGGGTGCCACTGCCCTGTCGTTTCGAACAATCCTGGCTAGGACCCTGCAGTCAAAGAAAGAAGGAAGCCCCCCACCCCCACCCCAGCCTTTGCAGGAGCCACTGCTCTGCCCTCCTGCCCCGCCATCTGAGAGAAGTTGGGAAGCTCTTCAAAAACATCCTCTCCGTTCTAATCTGGAAGAGCCATTTTCTAAACTTGGGGCAACTATATTTTGAGTTAATAGCGGCTTCAATTTGGCTGCCTTGCTCTGATCGGCTGGGGAAAGGAAGTTTTAAACAAGACCTTTCCATGCAGATGAAAGATTCTGGGTGCCATTCAAAGGGGCTTCAAGACTGAGGCTCAATGAGCAATCCTTTCTGATCAGAGGCAGAGCCAAGGTGTTCCGGAATCTGCCTGTCCACAGAGAGCCTCGTGCCCGAATCAAAAGTTAGCTGTTAGCAGGGATGGCGGTGAGCGGTGCTACTGTTCTGGAATGATGTTTTGTGTCTGCAGAGATGAGCAGATGGTTCTGTGAACTGCAGTTCTAGGGTATGTTGGAATGGGGAGGGGGGGAAAGGGGAGGCACCATATAGGGAATGTTATTGCCACAGCCGAAAGATAACTTGGGAGGCTCCTACATGGCACGTTGCTTGCTCCTTCAGATTCTCCGTAAACACCATATTTGCTTCAAGCGCGGGAGAAATGCGTTTGCAGAGCCAGTGGCTTAGGCAGTTAGGAATTGGCTGAGGTGGGGGGGGGGGAGTTTAATTCTAGAAGTGTGAGGGAAGGGAGACAGTGACCCTCATACATGCCTGAGGACCAGGAAGCCCTGCTTTTCTATTACAATGTGGCTGCTGACGGCCAGGGAGCAGATGGGCAGAAATGGGCTGCTAAGAGCTTGGAGAGGGGCTTGCCTGGCCGAGGCCTCTGGATAAACTCAGGGAAAGAAGAGAGAAGGAGACCTAAACTAGAGCAGCCTCTTTACCGTAGGCTGCTGGTCTTGCCATATGATCCTTTTATGAGATCCATCCTTTCATCTGTGCCGTCTCCCCAAAAGAGCTGCAGAGGCAACCCCCACGTCATTCGCCCAGATGGTCTCAGGATGCTTTTTGCCAGCATCGCCAGATCAAAGAGGAATCAAACTCATCTATGTAGGTCAGCTTGCAAAGGGAGCCCTGGGCAGCTCTTGACCAGGCCTGTCAGAACAGGAGGCAATCCTTTGACGTTGGCAGGATTACTGCAGGATCTCTGGGCGTGGGTAGGATCTCCTAACCGAGGGCCCATTTATTAAAGGGAAACCAAGGAACACCTAGAAAAGCAGCAATTCTTCGCTCGGGTTCTCCCTAGTTGTCTGTCTGTGCAGAGAGATTTATTTGATGAGGAGGGGGGATATTTTGGGGATGATTCTCCCTCTCCACCTTTGTTTACAGTGAGCACTGCATCACTCTGTCTCGGCCTGTGGGACCAGCAGAGGGAAGATTAAGATTTAAGATTTAGTTTATTTGTATGCCGCCCTTCTCCAGGAAAACAGCTCTGGTTTCTCTGCCTGGCGACTATTAGCTGTGTAGTGCAGGGAAGGCCACGGAGCCAGTGCATGCTAATAACAGCCAGTAGAAAAAGGCTGTAGCACAGTTGCACCATCACTCACTATCGCTTTGAATACGGAACAAAACTTTTGTTGTGTCGGCGGGGGAGAAGAAGAAAGATGCTCTTTCTCTGACCTTGATTATGAAAGCGGGTATATGTCAGTCTTGCAATGCGAATGGATCGGCAGTATAAAGTCCTTGTAGAAAGGGATCAGAGCTCAGGAGGAAGGTAGAAGAGGCTTGGGAAGAACGGGAGAGGCAAAAACGCATGTCAGCAAGCTGGGAAGCGAAAGGAACTTGGACGTAACCAAGGACCAAGCTGTCCAGGACCAGGCCTGACTCCAAAATATTCTAGCAAGACCGAGCCAGTTGGAATCAGGGAGCCCACAAGCTGTGCTAGGACCTGAGATACTCAGCTAACCATTCTCCCTTTCTTTCTTTCTTTCTTTCTTTCTTTCTTTCTTCTTTCTTTCTTTCTTTCTCTCTCTCTCTCTCTCTCTCTTTCTTTCTCTTGTGTTCTCACTCCCTCACGCTCTCTTTCCCTCTCTCTCTGACCCCAGCTGGCCCACCAGAGACCAGGAGGCCTTGGGTAGCTTCCTTACTACTCTGGGGAGCGTTCTCTTATCAGCCCACTCGCCGTTGAGAGATGGGGGGATTTGCAAAGCTCCAGGTTATGTTTCTCCTCATTTCACAGTTGTTGCTGGTTTCGTTTGCATGTTTTTGCTTTCTCTTTTTTTTTTTTTTAAATGCGGAAGGTTTTCGACCATGGTAAAGCAAGTGAAATGAATAAGAGTACAAAGTTTCGTTAGGTACTACTCAAAGAGACACCGTTGATGCTTAAAGCATAATGTTAGTCATGTCAACAATGGGAAGAAAGAAGGTGTTTTTACACACACAGCTCTACGTACATACAACAAGCCTGAGACTTTAAAAGGGTTCTGCTTCTGTGTCCACAGAAGCTTAGGCCGTGGAGAGTGGCGGATACTGACCTTGGATTCCTTCTCTTCCAAGAGGGTCTCCAGCTTCTTTTGGGCCGCTCGCCCCTCGTGGTCATCGCTGACAATGAGGATGATATGGTTCCACTTGTAAAAGCGCATCATCTCGAACCAGACGTTGGACTGGTGGGAGTAGGGGGGCACCGTTCGTAGGAAGGACAGGTGGATGCTCTGCGGATGAGAGGCAGGAGGGAACCAGAAGAATGAGAGGAAAAGGGTTGCGTTGCTGGGTGGCCAAAAGATTTTCCACACAAGGGAGTCGCCTTGAGAGGGGATCCAGAAAACAAACGCCAGGCTTTCGTTTTGTTCCCCAGGGACTTTGGCTCCACCCTGATCGATCTTTCTCAAGCTGAATGGCTTTTGGAAAGACCCTCTTTCCATGTGCTGACCCCCAAAGACGGGGAGCAAGGACTCTTCTCCGTTGGTCTTTCAATGGCCTGCCTCGCCTATTCTTGTTTTTTCCCAGAAATTTTTTTTATTTTTTGTTCTCTTACATACTGTTTTTAAGTACACATTCACATAATCATCCTTCTTTACATCTGTCATTCTTATACATTTATTATTTTATTTAATATGTTATAGTAAATCTGATACATTTATTTAATAGGTAATCATTTAATCATTTAATAGGTTGTAATATACAGTTTGGGTTGCTTTATTTACCATTCCTTCCTCCTGTTGTAACACCACCCAATTTTCCCTTTCTTTTCTCCCTCCCTCCCTTCTCTACTTCCTTCCTTCCTCCTCTCCTTCCCCTTCCTTCTTCCCTTCCCTTTCTCCTACTCTTCCTACCCTCTGTCCTTCTCTCTCTCTCCCTTCAATCCTCCTCTCCTTTCCCTTCCTTCTTCCCTTCCCTTTCTCCTACTTCTACTCTTCCTCTTCCCCTTCCTACCTTCTCTCCTTCTCTTTCTTTCCCTTCAATCCTCCTCTCCTTCCCCTTCCTTCTTTCCTTCCCTTTCTCCTACTCTTCCTACCCTCCCTCCTTCTCTCTCCCTTCCATCCTCCTCTCCTTACCTCTTTCTTCTTTCCCCCTTCTTCCTCTCATTCTCTCCTCCTCTCTCCCTTTCTTTTTCTGTTGCTGTAGGTGTCTCTTTCAAATCTCAGTTTATGTTTTCTTGGGAATGGTATTTCCGCAAACCCAAATATGATTTGCTATCATTTCTTATTCCCTTACCTTCACTAATCTGTCCTATGTTTTTCCACCCCTTTATATCTCACTCTTGAATCTATACTTATATATTTAATATTTTCTTTTCTGTTTTCCCCTGCTTCCCCCCCTTCCATTTAATAGTGCACCGTCTGGGTTCTATATATTCCCCCTACTTTCTTTTCTAGTTTCCTTTCTCTAGCCAATCGTAAAATCTTCCATATTGTCTTCCCTATTCTGAGTTCTAGGAACAGGGAAGTCATCAGCATGTCTAAAAGACAGCAGCCAAGATGACAGAGGGATTGCAAGGAAAAGAAAAACATATAGGAAAAAGTTGGTAGCACCACCGATATATTTATCCTGGAGAAGGGAAGTCGATGGTTGTCTTCAAGTATCTTAAGGAATGTTGTGCAAAAAAAGAGCTGAGAATTGTTCCAGGGGATGGACAAGAAACAAGGAACTTAAATTAAAAGGATATTCTACCTCTCCCCATAATATACGCACACTAGTATTAGCAGTACATGAAAACAACCAGTCATGAAAATAATGATTTTGTTACCTTATCTGAATATATGGACATGCGAGTGGTCAGCCCAAGGACAGGAATCCGATAGAACCCAGCTGTGTAAGACACCGGTGTTGGGGTCAAGTGGTCATTTGGAGCTGGTGGGTGGCTCACTAAGATGGCATAAACCTGTAAGGATACAGCACAACGACAGTGGTTCACACATGGGACCCCGTCTCTGCCCCGGAAACAACCGGTGCTTCTAATGCTAGTAGTTGGACTCGTGAAACGGACAGCAGCCTCCAGAACTGTGAATAAGTCCGGGCAATTACGTTCTTCAAGCAGGCTTCTGTCTGGCTCTGTTACCTCTCTGTTACAAAAAGGAGCAAATGTTCTATATTGTTCTCTGTTACCCCAAACTTTAAAAAAATGTGCTTTCAAAATGCCACAGAAAGCATTACCCGTTTGTCAGCTCTTGTTTGAAACAGAGAAAGAAAATGTTTTTTCTTTTTTAAAGAGAGGAGATTCTTTGCGAGGCTGCACACTTCTGTCCACTGGCATTGGAACGAATGATGAGCATTGATAGGACTCACGTCAGGGGAGGGCTGGTGAGTCTCCGGAGACCTTCACGGAGCTGGTTTAGAGTTCTTAGAGTGATGGTGAACCTTTATTGCCTCAGGTGCCAGAAGTGCGTTTATGTGTGCCGACACCCATAATCCAATGCCCCCCGCAGGCCCCACCCCCATGAATGCACGTACGACTCCCAAGTGCTCCCCCCCCGCGCAGGTATGCTCCCCCCCCGTTCTGGTGCTAGCAGGCCTCCCTGAAGCCTCCCGAGACCATCAATGGGATGCGTGGTGCTCCCTACTTCCCATTTTTGGTCCCAGTTGGCTTCAGGGAGGCCTACCAGCACCAAAACGGGGAATGCCCCCCCGCACATCCGTGCGTGAGCCCCCCACCCCTGTGAATGCGCATGTCTGACCCAAAACTCAGCTGGCTGGCGGGAGGCAATTAATATAAAATAAACCTGGGCGACAGCTCGCCTGCCCGCAGAGATGGCACCGCTTGCCCCCCGTGACACGCATGCTGTAGGTTTGCCATTATGGGCTTAAAGGCTTAGTCTGGTCCTCTTCTTTTGTACCAGTTCGGCTCCCCCCCCCCTTCTGACAGAGGATATAAGCCTGGGACTTGAGAAGGAAGGCTCAGTGTTTCTGAGCTGATACAGGTCGTCCTTGACTTATAAGAGTACTTTTAGTGGACGTTCAAACGGCACTGAAAAAAAGGGGGCTTATGACCATTTTTCACACTTATGACAGTTGCAGCGTCTCCCACGGTCACGTGGTTTGCATTCAATGCTTGACAACCGGTTCATACTTACGACGGTTGCAGTGTCCCGGGCTCACATGATTCTATTCTGCCATCTTCCGGCAAGCAAAGTCACAGACTCGCTTAACAATCGTGTTACTAATTTAACAGCTGCGGTGATTTGCTTGACAAATGTGGCAAGGAAAGTCGCGACATCAGGCAAAACTAACCACACACTTCTCACTTAGCCACATAAATTCTCAACTGGGGGTCGTAAGCCGAGGATGACCTGTATTTTTCTTAGTTAGCCGCTTACGAAAGGGTGACTCCTGAATGTCTCTTTTGGGAAGAACAGGTTCCATGCCTGAAATATCATCGTTTTCTTTTTATTATGACGTTGCGATCCCATTCAAAGCTTTTTTTTTTTTTTTGCTTGGTCCTAGAGGCATTTGGGATTTTAAAATGTTATTTCAAACACTTCTTTGGCGGGAGTTTAGTGTTTATTGCAAATCAAGGAAACTGAGCGAATTCAGGGACTGCGTTAGCAATAGCAATAGCAATAGCAGTTAGACTTATATACCGCTTCATAGGGCTTTCAGCCCTCTCTAAGCGGTTTACAGAGTCGGCATATCGCCCCCACACTCTGGGTCCTCATTTCACCCACCTCGGAAGGATGGAAGGCTGAGTCAACCTTGAGCTGGTGAGATTAGAACCGCTGAACTGCAGATAACAGTCAGCTGAAGTGGCCTGCAGTACTGCACCCTAACCACTGCGCCATCTTGGCTCTTAGGGGAACACAGACAAAATTGGCTTTAGCTGTGAAATTCACTTTGGTTAGCCTTCTATTATTGAAACACATCCGTATTTTTATTATCTCCTGGCATGATTTGGGAGATAAGTGTTGTCCTTGCGATAGAATTCTGGTGGTAAAGTCAACTTCACCAACTGGCCCTCATGGGACATTTTGGACAGTAACGCCCAGGGCCAGCTGGAGTCGATGCTTCCTAGCCGGGTCAGCTTTCCGGAGGCTGTTTTGCTTTTGCTGACTTGCATGAATCTGTCCGAGGCATTCACAGGGTCAAGAGGAGTCCCCCTCGGAAGAGGCAGGCTAGATAATATGATTTATTTAACTGCACATTTAGCACGGAAGTGTAATTTCTCCCCAAGGGCCGTTTCAGGTGGAAGAGTCAGTGGAGATTCTGAGAAAGAGAGGGAGGGGGGGCAGTTGCAAGGGGGAGCAGGCAATGCTAGAATGGGGGGGGGGTGAGGGCTGCTTTGTCTTCTCTGGGGGAAAATTTGGCCCCAACCCAAAGGGGAAGGTTGTTCCTGTGGGTAACGGCTAGCAGTCCCCTTGATTTGCAATGGGCCGAATGAATAAATGCCTGCAGATTTCTTTCTTTCTTTCTTTCTGCGATGTATCCCATCCAGCTGCCTTGGGGAACCAATTCTGAAAATAGTTCCCCAATTAGCATAATGCATCCATTAGGTTTAGGAACAACCCCCCCCTCTCCCCCGTGATGATCGAAATGACAGTCCGACCAAGTTAAACCACTGGTTTGTCCAGATATCAGGACTATAGGAAAGCCCTTGGATCTGAGTCTTCGGATGGTGGAGGGAAATGGATGTCATGAAGAGCAATGACTCATTTTTCCAGTTCCCTGTAAAAAAGACAAGTGGGCGGTTCTACCACAAAACCGCAGACGACAAAATCGCGGTCGACGAAAGCGCGTATGTGACGTCATCACAGCGCGACGAAAAAGATCGAAAAAGATCGAAAAATGTAAAAATAAAGCTGAAACCTTCCCCTAACCCCCCCCCAAACCTAACCCTAAACCTAACCCTTAACGTAACGAAAAACCTAACGCTAACCCTTAACCTAACGCTAAACGTAACGCTAACGCTCTAACCCTAACCCTAACCCTTAACCTAACCCTTACCTTTATGTGAATCGGCTTGCTGTAATTTAATTTTTATTTCAATTTTTCGATCTTTTTCGTCGCTTTGTGATGACGTCACATACGCGATTTCGTCGACCGCGCTTTTGTGGAACGCGCTTTTGACGGGTCACGGAGTGGGCTTTCTGCGCAGGGCCAAACCAGGTTGCTTCTGTGTGTGTGTGTGTGTGTGTGTGTGTGTGTGTGTGTTGGTGGCTGAGTGATGCTCAAGCCTTCGCCAAAGGGAGTGCATGCTGCATTCGTAAGCGCTTTTGCAAAACCTCCTGCTTCTTCCTGGTGCCGTGGGGAAGTCCGAAGCATTGCCTTCCCTGCCTGCTCCCTTCCTGCCCTTCCTGTGCCCTCCATCTGCCTTCCTCCCTTCACTCCAGGCCCGTCGCATCCACTCTTCTGACTGGGTGCCTGCGAGGAGCAGAAGAGGGGAGGTCTCCTGCTCCCACTCGTGTTTCCTAGCAACTGGCCTTCCCCAGGCATCCTGCCCAGAAGATGGGAAGGAAGGAAGGCAGAGGCAGCTCTGCTGATGGCCTTTTCCTTCGGGAATTTATCTTCTCTTCAGGCCTCCCCAGGTTGGAAGCCTGTTGGGGGGGGGGCAAACTCTGCTCTGCTCCTTGTTTAGTCCCCCTGCCTATATGCTTCCGTAGTTTGTCTCACAGCCTTCCTGGAAACATATAAAGAATTTTCCAGTTGCTGGAATTGGGTAGATCTAGTCCAGTGGTTCCCAATGTGGGGGCCATGCCCCATGGGGGGGCAGTTTGATTTTTAATGGGGGCAATTTGAACCTTGTTTAAACTAAGTTAATGACCTTTTAGGCTGCCTATACTTGAGCAGAGTTCACTTTTTGAGTAAAGTAAAAATTCTATGTGTGTGGGGGGGGGGGTCAGGATTTTAGAGATGCTTAGGTGGGACATGGCCAATAAAAAGTTTGGGAACCATTGGTCTAGTCTGATGAAAAGAAGGACCAGGGGAGACAGGATAGCAGTGTTCCAATATCTCAGGGGCTGCCCCAAAGAAGAGGGAGTCAAACTATTCTCCAAGGCACCTGAGGGTAGAACAAGAAGCAATGGGTGGAAACTAACCAAGGAGAGAAGCAACTTAGAACTAAGGAGAAACTTCCTTACAGTTAGAAGGATTAGCCAGTGGAACAACATTGCCTCCAGAAGTTGTGAATGCTCCATCACTGGAAGTATTTAAGAAGATGTTGGATATCCATTTGTCTGAAGTGGTGTAGGGTTTCCTGCCTGAGCCAGGGGGTTGGACTAGAAGATCTCCACGGTCCCTTCCAACTCGGTTATTCTATTCCATTCTATTCTATTTGTCCCTTTGCTGCTGTGTTTAGTGGTGAGGCGAGGAACTTCATTTCACCAGAACTGCTCCTTCGAGCCTTTCCAGATATCTAGCTTGTCATATCCTTGGTGGAGTCCTCCTGCTCATTCTGCTTCATGGCCTTGAGTTGGATCCTGGCTCCACTCTGCTAAGTCTCTTCTGGGCTCTCTGGAAGGGCCTTTCCTGGCCCACTGAATGGATTTCTTGATACAAGAAATCAAGTTACAAGCTAGCTCAGGGCTCGTGAAAGCAAAGAGAAAAAGACGAGATGCAGAGTGGACTCTGGGAGGCTGGTTGGGACACCCTGAAATTCAAGGCAGGCAGGCCATCCGGTTAATCTTTTCTCTTCTGCTGTTTTTGGGCTGGGGGGGAGCTTCCAAGAATTGCACCCAATTGGCTCCCCCCTCTTTCCCCATTGCCTGCCTCTTCCTTGGCTCTTGCGCAGAAAGGAGAACAAACAGCAAAGAGGGAGGGGGAATAAGTGTGCTTGTGGGGAGAGGATTTAGGTCCCCCTCGTTCTCTCTCGGGAGGAGGCTTATTGGCCTCGAGGGCGCATTTCGTGTGCCCTTAATTTTTAATCCAGTGTTGAGTTTCTAGACTCCATTTCCTAAAAGAGGAAACCGTTCACCTGTAAACCTGCAAGGGGTGTGCGCTGTGCAGGTGTGGTTTTGTGAGAAAGCTCATGTTTGTGCCCACAGAAGTCCAGCTGCGTTGTGCGAGTTATGCCCACCGGGGTTTAAGAACGCAGGGTTCTTAAGCCTTTTTGGGTGGGGTGGGGGGGGCAGTGCTTGCTCCCGAGTGATGCCACACAGCAACCGGGGGTGGCAGGCAAAGCGGTTCTCCCTTCCCATTCGACGGTTTCCCTGCCATTTCAGTCCCCTCAGCCTTCCAAGAGCCGCCCCAAATGCACGCACGTTCTCGTGCCCGTGTCCGCCTTGGCGCATTAAGTGAGCCAGGCTGATTCTCTCCCCCTCCCCACCAGTTTCCCCCTATTATGCTCACACAGCTCTCTCTGGGGTGGGGCAGAGGAGGAGGGAAGGGGGCTTTGGGATGCTTTCTGGAAAGGGTCCCGGCTTTGCCACCCCCTCCGCCCCCGCTCCTTGGCTCCTAAGGCTCTGAGGCGTTTCTCTGCCCGCCTGGGGAACATGAGGGAGGGGCGGATTCCTGCGGGGAGCGGTGCGGGGGGGGGGAGAGAAAGGGGCAGGCGGGAGGCGAGAGGGTGGTCCCAGCCCTGGGAGTGGGACTGGACCCGCGCCTACCTGGCTGGAGATGAGGTCCTCGCAGACGGAGAGAGCCATCTGGATGGCGTTGGGCTTGTGGGTGACGGAGGTGGCGTTCAGCTGGATCTTCCAGATGCCGTGCCGCTTGTTGGCCTGGCTGATGGCGTCGCGGAAGACCTGCTCGTGCTTCTTGGTGCTCAGCACGGCGCCGATGTTGATGATCTTGGGCTCGCAGCCCGCGCGGGCCACCGAGAACCAAACCAGCACGGCCAGCAGCAGCAGCCGCATGGCGCCCCGCGCCCCGGGCGAGCCGCTCTCCGCGGTGCTGAATCCCCCCCTGCGGTCGGTCGGGCGCGCAGCAGAGGCGCCCGGCGGCTCCGCCAACCTGCCACTGCGGCAGCCGCGGCACGTCGACTGGGGCGGGGGCGAGGGGGGCGAGCGAGGGAGGGAGGGGCCCCGGAAAGCCAGCCCCCGCCCGGCCAAACCCTCCGGCTCCCGAGGGAGCCCCCACCCCCACTTTCCGCGCCAGCGGCTTCTGGAAGATAGACCCCCCACCCACCCGCGCCTCCCCCGAATCTGAATAGAAGAAAAAGGAAGCGGGTGGGTAGTCACCTCGGGGCTTCTGCGAGGAAAGAGCCCCCTAAGGCGGCCGTCCTCTGCCCTCCCTTGGATGGAAGTGCATCATCCCTTTCTGCAGCTCCCCTCTCCCCCCACCCCCCAGCTCTCGTCAGCCCACCGACCCAAAAGCAGGTGACCTGGTTTTAGGCGAGGAGGAGATGCTTCGGCTGGTTGGGGTTGCAGCCCAACTGAAGGAAGGAAGGAGGGATCTAGAGGGAGGAGATAGGAAGGAGGGATGAATAGACTGGCTGTGGAGGAAGAAGAGGGAGAGGATCCAGTAAAGCCAAGGGAGATGGCAAGCAGGTGGACAGCTCACCAGTCGGTGGGAGGGGGCGGTGGGGGGGGGGAAGATTATTTCTTGACATACCAGGCAGAAGAGCCGGGCAATTTGCGCACTTGTGCAGCTGGGAGCCAAGTGGAAAACGTAGGTCTCCTTCTTTTCCCGTGAGAAGGGACAGTGAACCCCCTTGAGGCTCTAAGCCCCCCCCCCCCCGCTAAGGGGGAAAGGAGGCTTCCCTGCAGTGATAATATGCTGGGCAGGAGTGTCCTTGTCCCTGGTGGGCAGTACAGACCGGGCAGTGGTCCGAGTGTCTCTCCTGCAGACTGTGCAATGGGGCTTTCCTGATGCTGACCCCTTCAAGAGGCGCTGCGTAATTCCCCAAAACAGCAGAGCTATTCCTGGGCTGGCTGCTTGGGAGCCAGCCCAGGAATAGCTGTCAGACGTATAGACGCAGCCGCTCCTTCCTTCGTGCCTCTGAACGGGACGCCCTCTTGCTTCTGGTGGCAACAAATGCTGGATCCTTCTTTATTCTCCCTTAGCCTTCCCGCATTTCCTCTTAACAGCTTTTATTGCCACCAGCAAATTAAAGGTTTTGTGGAGAAGCAGAGAGGCAGGCAGGCAGGCAGGCGGGCATTCCTCCGCATAGAAAATGGCAAATGCTGCTAAAGTGATGGGTGGGAGTGAATACACATACACACGCACGCACGCACGCACATATCACCCACATATCTCGATAAAGATTCCCCCCCCCCGCCTTGTTCAGAACAAAAGAACTGAGGGTTTTTTTTCTCCAGCAGCCCCAGAATCCAGCAATTCAAATCAGTCTTGGTGACGTCTTTAAAAAGTGCACGTTGCTATAGAAACACTTCACTATGTTGGTGTCCCACATCTTCCAAATGTGCTTTGAGAGCAGGAATGAATATAACAATAGCACTAAAGGAGACATGAGGGGTGTGTGTGTGTGTGTGTGTGTGTGTGGCACAAGCAAAACTTCTTGCTGCTTTGAAAGTGAGGCTACGAACAATTAGGGTCGGGGGGCTTTGCAATTCCCTCAGCAAAGGAGGCAGCCTCTGCCCAGGTCACAGTGTTTCTCAACCTTGGCCACTTGAAGATGTCTGGACTTCAACTCCCAGAATTCCCCAGCCAGCATTCGCTGGCTGGGGAATTCTGGGAGTTGAAGTCCAGACATCTTCAAGTGGCCAAGGTTGAGAAACACTGGCCCAGGACCTTCGCGGAAGCCAGCGAGATCCTCCGAGGAAGCGGGCAGAGGCGTGGGCTCGATCCATGCGAGACCCCCTCCTCTGGTAAAACCTGGCCGCGGGTCCCTGTGAAGCCCTTCCTGTCATCTGGGGGGGGGGCTGTAACCCACCCCCCCATTTAGAAAAAAAACCTGTTAACAGTAAGGAAAACATTTTGCCTGGGCTACCCCTGAAATGCCAAGTGAGTCACTTCGCGGACCCACTTATGCCACACACGCAGGGGTCTGCAGGGGTCAGAGCCTGCTCCGAGGCTCCCTGAGTGGTCTGTATTGAGAGACCCTCGGAGGCAGATTCGGTGGGAGACTCTCCCTCTTCCCCCCCCTCTATCTCTCCATTCTCCCCTCTTGTCTGAGTTTGGGGGCAACAGGGAATACATCGTTTTCCAGGTTAATCCTCGTTGATTCCGTGGAATCCCCTGGCTGGAGAGGGGCGGCTCCAGCTCAGCCGCCCAACCTTTCTGTGCAGAAACCAGGGGCGGCGAGGGGACCCCTTCGGTGACTGACAGGTCGCCTTTCCTGCCCTTCCCTTGACCGGAGCCTCTTTGAGGGTTTGTGGCCAACGGCCACCCGTTTACTCCTAGCCTCCTTGGGCTGGACTGGCCGACGGAGCCCCTTCCGCGAGAGGGCCTGTGCTGCGCTCTGCTAGAGCCGCCAGTGGCAGAGAGTTCCACCGGCGCGTTTAGCCTGTAGGGACAAGGAGGAGGCGCTCGAGCTGTCCTTCCCTTGCCGCCCCGGGAGAAGCGGCTGAGTCGGGCCGCCCCTTGCCGGAGCTATAAGAGGTGCGAGGACGCGCTGCAGTCGGACACTTCAGGATGAGGCTAGTCGCGCTCCTAGTGGCCGTTGGAGCCGCCGCCTTCCTCCTCTTCCTCCTGCCGCCCCTTTTGCTGCTGCTGCTGCTGCCGCCGCTGCTGCTGGGGGCCGCGGTGGGCGGCTGCGCGGCGTGGCTGGCGCTGCGGCCCAAGCGGCTGATTCGCTCGCTGGACCAGGTGGGCTACGTGCCCGAGCCCGGCTGGACCCCCGCCCAGAGCGCCGCCCGGATGCGCAAGAACCGGCGTGCCGGCCAACTGTTGCCCTCCTATCCCAACGGCTGGTTCCGTCTCTTGCGCTCAGGCGAGCTGGCCCGCGGGGAGGTGCGCAACGTGGCTGCGCTGGGTGAGTGCTCCAGGGAGGAGGGAGGGAGGGAAGCGGGCAGGCGAGGTCCGGAATGCGGTAGAGCAAGCGCCCCTCCAAGCTCAATCCCTCCAAGACTGAGGGGCTCAGTTGCGCCCCTTCCTGGATCGGGATGCCCTGTGCACAGTCACTGGCCCCCTCCTCCTTTCTCGCCTGGACTGCTGTAACCTTCTCTACATGGGGCTGCCC
This sequence comes from Thamnophis elegans, assembly GCF_009769535.1. Lineage (NCBI taxonomy): Eukaryota > Metazoa > Chordata > Lepidosauria > Squamata > Natricidae > Thamnophis > Thamnophis elegans. Next base: position 37,398,117 of record NC_045556.1, on the reverse strand, counting down.
TTGAAGAGCACCTGGAGGCTTCAGCTGGTCCAGAGTGCAGCCCGCGCGGGTTGTCATGGGGGTACCTAGGTGCTCCCATGTTACACCCCTTTTAGGCGGCCTGCACTGGTTGCCGGTTGTTTTCCGGGTGCGATTCAAGGTGTTATGATCTTTAAAGCGCTTCCTGGCTTAGGCCCAGGGTACCTGCGAGACCACCTACTGCCACCGGTAGCCTCCCACCGTCAGACCCCACAGAGTTGGCCTCCTCAGGGTGCCGTTGGCCAGGCAGTGTAGGCTGGCGACCCCCAGGGGGAGAGCCTTCTCTGTGGGAGCACCTTCCCTCTGCAATGAGCTGTCCCCGGAGCTTCGCATAATCCCCAACCTCTGGTCCTTCCGACGCGCCCTAAAAAGTTGGCTTTTCCAGCAAGCCGGCCTGGCCTGAATAAAATTATTAATTCTAATTGTTAATTTTAACCTAATTTCTAAATCTTGTTGTGAATGTCTATTGGAGGGTTTTTTGATATTCTATTTAATCTTTCTTTTAACTTTTGTAATATGTGTTTTTATGTTGTCCTTTGGGAGAAGGGCGGCATATACATCTGATAAACCTAACCTAACCTCCAGGAGGCCGAATGTCCCGCTCAACTGAAATGTGGGAAGGATGCCAGTGGGGGTAGTGGAGCAGATGCAGAACTAACGTAGCTCCAAGGATTGGGGGAGCTGCGCCCCTTAATGGGAAGATTGATCCCAGCCCATCCCACACATTTTCCTGCCTTGAATCTGCTTGGCCTTGATTTCTAATCCCTTTGGTGTGGCCTAGAGACCAGGAGTTGGCAAGAAAGTTGGCAGAGGATGATGGACTGGCCACTGGGCTGTCTCACCCCAACTTGCCTCGAACAGTTTTTTTGGGGGGTGGGGAGTGGATGGGTAATAGAAGGCAGGGAGATTTTGTTTGCCACAAAGAGAGAAAGAGCCAATAGGTGAATAAAATAAACATCTGTGCAACAAGCCAAACTAATAACAAATTGGGCATAACCCATGAACGGAGAAACCTTACTTTTTCCAGCCTGCCACTGCAGTGTCCTGTGGATTGGGAAAAACAAATCTGATTTTCTCCTTGAGCTCTATTTTTTCAGCCTCTTGGCGGCCGCTGCTGTGCTCTTGAGTGCGTGGCTCCCTGGGCATCAATGCTTAGCTGGTTACCGATGGTATGCCATTGAATGAGTGCCAGCGTCCAGTGACCTAGATGGAGTTCCTCATTATCCCCGTCCTGGTTGTTCCTCCCCTTTTCAATTGAGGGCATCCACCTGGTGGGGACGGAATGGGTCCGTTTGGGGATTGCTCAAGACAAGGGATTACGCTGGGAGATTACGTTGGCTTGCACAAGATGGGGTCCTTTTCCAAGGCCAAGATGATAGTAACCACAGTTTGCATAGAGAATGTGCATTCATTTAAGAAAGGTAGATCTTTTATCAGAGATCAAACTCTGGGCACCTCCTCCTCATGTTCTCTGCATGCGCTTACTTAACTGGGGCTGGGTGAACTGAGGCTGTGCCAACGGGTGCTCTCATAAATATCACTCACGCACCCACCACACCCACCACCTCTTTTAAAGGGTTGCTTCTGTGGTGCAGGCAGTTCGGTTATTTTCTATATTTCATAACAGGCCCTTCGCCCTGGACTGGAGGCAGTCCTCGACTTACAACAGTTCATTTAGTGACCAAAGTTACAATGGCACTGGGGAAAAATTGACTTAGGATTGTTTCCCACAGTCAGGACCTATCTCGTGGCAATACGGGCGGCGAAATGTGCGCATTTTGCCGCTCTTATTGCATCCGCTGAATCGCGCCCAGCCGCCTTGTTTAGAATAGACGGCTCCCTCTTGAAAGGGAGGGATGCGGACGACCCTTTACAAGGTAGAGCTGAGGAATTTGTTCAGTTTCTAACGGATAAAGTCGCTCGGATTCGGACAGATCTGGACTCCAATTGCACGGTACCAGCCGAGGTACCGGGGGAAGGTCTTGAGCGGATTTTATGGAGCGAGTTTCAACTTGTCGCTCCTGAGGAAGTGGACAAGGCCATGGGAGCAGTGAGTGCCTCCACCTGTATACTGGACCCTTGTCCCTCCTGGCTGGTCTCGACCAGCAGGGAAGTGACACATGGCTGGATCCAGAAGATAGTTAACACCTCTCTCCAGGAGGGGTCCTTCCCGCACCTCCTAAAGGATGCGGTGGTGAGACCCCTCCTGAAGAAACCATCTCTGGATCCAGCCATTTTGAGTAACTATCGTCCAGTCTCCAACCTCCCCTTTGTTGGGAAGGTTGTTGAGAAAGTGGTGGTCTTTCAACTCTGACGGTCCTTGGATGAAACCGATTATCTGGATTCCTTTCATTCCAGTTTCAGGCCTGGCTACAGCACGGAAACTGCTTTGGTCGCGCTGATCGATGATCTCTGGCGAGCCAGGGATAGGGGTTATTCCTCTATCCTTGTGCTTCTTGACCTCTCAGCGGCCTTCGATACCATCGACCATGGTATCCTTCTGCGACGGTTGCGGGAGATGGGAGTGGGAGGCACCGTCCTTCGGTGGTTCTCCTCTTACCTCTCGGACAGGTCGCAGTCGGTGTTGGTCGGAGGGCAGAGATTGACCCCTAGGCCCCTCAATTATGGGGTGCCGCAGGGTTCGGTCCTGTCCCCCCTCCTATTTAACATCTACATGAAGCCGCTGGGTGAGATCATACGCTGGCACGGGATTAAATATCATCAATATGCGGACGATACACAATTGTATCTGTCCGCCCCATGCCAACTCAGTGAAGTGGTAGAAGTGATGTGCCAGTGCCTGGAGGCTGTCAGGATCTGGATGGGAACGAAGAAGCTTGCGCTCAATCCCGACAAAACCGAGTGGCTATTGATGCTCCCTCCCAAAGATGGTCCAGCTATTCCATCTCTCAGCCTGGGGGGTGAAATTATACGCCCCTCAGAGAGGGTTCGCAATTTGGGAGTCCTCCTGGATCCACAGCTGACTCTAGAACACCATCTGTAGGCTGTGACCAGGGGGGCCTTTGCCCAGGTTCACCTGGTGCACCAATTGCGACCCTATCTGGACCGGGAGGCCCTTCGGATAGTCACTCACGCCCTCGTCACCTCAAGACTGGACTACTGTAACACGCTCTACATGGGGCTGCCCTTGAAGAGTGTTCGAAGACTTCAGCTTGTCCAGAATGCAGCTGCCCGAGCAATTGTGGGTGCACCTCGGTACACCCACATTACACCTATCCTCCGCAAGCCGCACTGGCTGCCCATTGGTCTCCGGACTCGCTTCAAGGTGCTAGTCGTTACTTTTAAAGCCCTACATGGTATTGGACCTGGGTACTTGAGAGACCGCCTCCTGCCAGTCACCTCCCAAAGACCTATTAGATCCCACAGACTAGGCCTCCTCCGAATTCCATCTGCCAGCCAATGTCAGCTGGCGACTACTCGGAGGAGGGCCTTCTCTGTGGCTGCTCCAGCCCTCTGGAACGATCTCCCCGTGGAGATCCGAACCCTTACCACCCTTCCGGTCTTCTGCAAAGCAACTAAGACCTGGCTGTTCCGGCAGGCCTGGGGCTGTTGAACTTTCCAGACCCCTTCGAGGTTATGACTGTTGTATTTTTACATTTCTGTTTTCTATTTTTATTTTTGTACCCCCTCCCCTTCTGATTGTTAGCCGCCCTGAGTCTTCCGGGAATAGGGCGGCATACAAGTCAAATAAATCAAATCAAATCAATGACCTGTGAAGCCTCCCCTTGGTCGCATGATCAAAATTCAGATGCTTGGCAACTGGTTCATACTTACGACTGTGGCAGAGCCCCAGGGCCATGGGCTCCCCTTTTGCGACCTGACAAGCAATGGGGAAGCGAGATACACTTGACAACCGTGTTGTTAGCTTATCAACTGCAGTGATTCACTTAGCGACTGCAGCAGAGCAGGTCGCAAAATGGGGCAAAACTCACTTTAAAAATGTCTCTCTTAACAGCAGAAATTTTGGCTCAGTTGTGGTGGTAAGTGCAGGACTTTTTATAAGTTACACGAACTAAGAAGAATTCCACCCCAACCCCAAATATATCCCCAAGGCTGAGGATATAGCATGTGATAAGAGAAAAAGGTTCTACGTAAGAGTAGGGTGAGCCAGTTGAAACTTAAACGTTTAATCAGCCACTAATTCTTCTTTGGCTTGCTTTAACTTGCCCTTCAAAGAAGGGAAAAATCTCTTTCACCTGAGGCCTTGATGTGCTTCTTCACAAAGCACCTGCTTCATGCCATTCCTCTTGGCACTGGGCGGACTCTCAGAGATATGGTAATTTTTAATTTATTTCCTTTAAGTAACATCTTATCCTCCTTTGTTAGATTAATAAGGAAGGCTAACTCTTGTTATTTCTTTGTTTATATCATGCCTTTGTGTTCTGTCCCCCCTTCTCCGCTCGTTAACAGACAACAGGCAGACAAACGTACAAGGAAAGAACTTTATCAGTCCTCGGCTCAGACTGGCTGCGAGCCCAAAAATAAACATAAATCAAGTCTCTGACAAGAATGCAAAACAAAACTCTTACAAAGCAATGCACTTCTCCAAGTGTCTCCTTGAATCAGGGTTACAGAAAGCAAATCACTTCTCCAAGTGTCTCTCAAATAAACCATGACCGGTGATCAATGAATGCATGAATGAACGTTGACTCCTGCAACCAGGGCGTGGCACCATCCGTCCTTTTATCCTCAGAAGACGCCACTAACGAGCCCCAGCTGCATTGTTAATCTTGCATCCCGAAAAGACTCACAGGAGACTTCTGCTGAGTCACAACACCTTTGTAAATAACTCAAGGCAGCAAACATACCTAATACTTTTTCCTCCCACAACAGCCGCCCCTTGTGATGGGCTGGCCGAGAGAGAGAGAGAACAATGGGCTCAGGGTCACCCAGCTGGCTTCCATGGCAAAGGCAGGACTAAAACTCACTGTCTCCTGGTTTCTAGCCCTTGACCAAACGAATCCTCCCTCCCCATGATACAATGCAAGCACATTTTAAGGGGATTAAAAAAAGACTCCCTTCCTGCACCACGACGAACATCTCTGGGATAGCTCAAATTTGCCTGCAGTTTATTTTTCTCTTACCATACCAAAGTCATCCAGAAACCTGTTATGTTTTCTGATCCATCGCTTTACGTGCTATCAGATGTCATCCGCACGAACTGCAGTAAGAGTTTGTGGCAAAAGCCAACGTTGTTGTTCTACTGGTCTCACTAAAGATGCTTTGGGACTCAGAGAAGGCCCATTGGTAGAGTTCATGTGACTCTGGAAATCAATGTTTGCCAACAACACTTAAAGAGCTTTTGGTCCTTCACTTCCTCTGGTTGATACCTTTGTTCTTTTCCATATACACCTCAAGGTGGTGAATACACCAGGGTGTCAGCATTCCAAATACCATGTAGAATCAAATCAGAATCGAAGGCAAAACTATGCTTAAAGTTCCAATTTAATAAAGCAGGCATGTTGGCACATAGCTGTGGGATCCCAACTCTGGAAGTTACATCAGAATCCCACCCAGTTAAAAGTTCATGATCTTGTCCCCACACCCACAATCCATCACATGGTCCAATCTTCGCCTTCCACGCTGGCGTCCATGCCCAGCTTCTTCCGGTCAGGTGTGAAAGTGCGGAGACAAAGGATGACCTTGACTTCTAGCAAAGAATGAAAAACAATACATTCCAAAATCCTACTCCTTCTAATCCCGCCTCCCATTGACTATACTTAAAGAAACAGCATAATGAAATAAGAGAAAGTGTGGCAAGCCAAAATTCTAAAAGGAATATAAATGCAGGCCTGACACAGGGCTTCTTCCGCTCTTGTTTTGCCCACAAGGACAGCCCTGGGAGTTGCGCTCCTTCCTGGATCGGGATGCCCTGTGCACATTCACTGGCTCCCTCCTCCTTTCTTGTCTGGACTACTGTAACACTCTCTACATGGGGCTGCCCTTGAAGAGCACCTGGAAGCTTCAACTGGTCCAGAATGTGGCTGCGCGGGTTGTCATGGGGGCACCCAGGTACTCCCATGTTACACCCCTTTTAGGCGGCCTGCACTGGTTGCCGGTTGTCTTCCGGGAGCGATTCAAGGTACTAATTATGACCTTTAAAGCGCTCCATGGCTTAGGCCAAGGATACCTGCGAGACCACCTACTGCCACCGGTAGCCTCCCACCGTCTAGTGTGATCCCACAGAGTTGGCCTCCTCAGGGTGCCGTCGGCCAGACAGTGTCGACTGGTGACCCCCAGGGGGAGAGTCTTCTCTGTGGGAGCACCTTCCTTCTGGAATGAGCTGCCCCCGGAGCTTCGTATAATCCCCGACCTCCGGTCCTTCCGACACGCCCTAAAACGTTGGCTTTTCCAGCAAGCCAGCCTGGCCTGAACAAAACAAATCAAAGTATTGATTATCGTTAATTTTAATTTGAATTCTTTAAAAAAAAAGCGTCATTGTTAATTTTAATTGGGTTTGGGGATATCCCATTTAATTTCTTTTTAACTTTTGTAGTATGTGTTTCTTTTAATGTTGTAAGCGGGAGAAGGGCGGCATATAAATGGAATAAACCTCAACCTCAAACCTGGGAACTGAGTTGCGCCAAGAGAGAGTGGCTGGCCCAAAGTCACCCAGCCGGATCTCCTGCCTAAGGCAAGCCTCGCAGGGAGTTTTTACTAGGCCGGCACCTTCGCTAGGACACCAAACTGGCATAGTGATCTCTTGTGCCTCTTTCGTCAATTCGCAGAGCAAGAAAAGCAGGTTGGAAGCAGGAAAAAGCGAACGGCCCCTCCGCGCTTTCTTCCTGTTGTTGTATTCGGGCTGGAATTGGGCTCTAGGAGTTAGCGCGTTTTCTTAGGTAGGGCAACCTGGGCTAAAAGTCCTGGAACTGTTAGCCTCTTCCTACTTGGCATCAGGTTGCCAGCCTCACGAACCACTTGCTCTGGCCGAAGACTCTCTCTGAGAACCTGGCTCCTGGCGAAGAGCCTGGCAACTCCCCAGGTGGACCCACCGCCAGAATTTCTCAGCCATCGAAGGCTTCTGGGACTCATCCCTCCTCTCTAGAGGGCGAGGGTTGCAGTAGGCTGGAGGGTACACCTGGCAGTCTCAACTCCTAGCTGGGCACAGGGGGCATCACCAAACCTTTTCTGCAGGAGTTGGGACTCCCGGATCTTCTTCTGATAAGGGAGGCATGCCGTCTTTTTTTTTTTTTTTAATCTCCACGAAGGAGTCGGGAGGCCCGTTCATGTCCTTAAACAAGTGTGAAAAGTCCATTTCTGGTCTTGTGAGACTCAGTTCCCCACTCTGCAGTTGGAACTGGCTGCCCTGGGTCAGGGGGAGAGATGGCTCCTCTCTTCCTCCAGCCTCCCTTGAGACTCCGGAGAGCCACTCTCTGGGGCTGTCCTCCATGCACCAGCAGCAAATGCCTTTCCAGTTTGCCTGGGGGCTTCTCAGAGGAAACTTCTCCCCCCTCCCCCATCCATGGACTATGGTACCCAGGCACCTCTTGTTAATTTTGTAAAGGATGAGCTCAGGGGTTAGCAAAACGGGCGCAATCCTGGCTTGCCTTGTGGAATAGATGCTGCGCTCTTCCGAGCACAGAAAGGAAAGCTTACTTTGATCGTTCTCTTCGCATGCCCAGGAGAACACTTTGCTGTGTTTCGAGGTTTGGATGGGGAAGCGCATGTCCTGGACGCTTATTGCCCACACCTTGGCGCCAACCTTGCAATCGGTGGCCGTGTGGTGGACAACTGCATCGAGTGTCCCTTCCATGGCTGGATTTTTTCCGGAAAGGACGGACGCTGCGTCAAGATCCCATATGCCAACAAAGGTGAGGGGAGGGGGGGGCTTTTCTGTTTGGGCCGAGGGAGTTTAGGCCCGACTGGAGGTGACTGCCTTAAGAGGATGTGATGTTGCAACCAAGTTTCCCTGAGCATCACGGAGGGCCTTTGTCTGCTGGGGAGTGGTGGTGGTGGTGCTGCAGCTTCTCATTTTGACTCTCCAGGGGTATAGTTGTCTCAGGCCTCAGGGGAGCCCTGCCTAGCAACAGGGGAACCAGGATTGATGCACACACACCCTAAATTCCTTCCTAGAAATGTAACTTATAACAGACCTCCAAATTCCTGGGCCAATTTTATTATTTTTAAAGCATTCATAAATTGCTATACCGTTTTGGTCCTCTTGTCAGTGTAGTCCCTGGGTCAAATAAATGAACTCTGGGCTTCGCGTTAGTTTGTATTCCCACTGATAATGGAAAATCTGACACTCCTGGGATGGCAAGTCCATCAACAGCCCTCCCCCACCCTTGCTGTCTATTTACCTTCTCGTGCTCCGTGTCTTCCAGTGCCTGAATTTGCAACTACCAAAGTTTGGCCATTATGTGAAGTGAACGACATGATCATGGTGTGGTACCACTGCGATGGCACGAGCCCAGCATGGCAAGTCACCGAGCAGGAAGGGGCATCATCCCCTGACTGGACCTTCGGGGCTGCCACGGAGCACTTTGTCAGCGCGCACATTGAGGTAGTTTGCTCGGCCGAGGGAAGGCCAGCAGCGGTGCCTTTTCAATCTGAACCCGGGTATCGGGGGGATTCAGGATGGGGTGGAATGCAGAGGGGCCAGTTGTGGGGTTTGAAAGTTAGCTGGACTTCTGCCTTTGAGGGCCTTGCATAGCAACTATCTGAAAAGAACAGCTGGGTGCCCAATGGGCCTTGTCACTTGGTTCTCAGCTAGAAACACCTGTTGATTTGGAGTGCCTCTCTTGGTACTTGGGAAAAAGCGTGCTTCTGTTTTGCTTTTGTCCAAGAAAGGCCCAGGAGAATGTTTTTTTTTTCCCCTCCCGGGCAGGAAGTTCCAGAGAATGCTGCCGATGTAGCCCACCTTACCTTTCTCCATAATCCCTCGATCATGACTGGAAGTGACCTGCGCTTCACAGGCAATCACCGCTGGGCATTTTTCAAGCACACCTGGGAGGTAAGGCAGCCGGCAACGGGTTCCAAATCCTGGTGGTCCGGTTCCCTCTGAGGAAGTCCCAAAGGCTGCACTTAAAGGTGAAGGCAAGAAGAGAGGATTGAGTGGAGCTGCCTACGTCATGTCGGAAGGCCAACATTAAACACGTGCAAAAAGTTACTCAGTTACTAAGCGAAGCACGGCAGGCATGGAGACCCCCCGCCTTCCCTGTCCCACTGGAAGGTATTCTGCATTGCCTTCAGTTGTCAACAGAGGTAGCAGGAATGAGGAAGCTCTTCACCATCCCAGAGTGCTTGCAACACCTATTGGGAGGGGGAGCATTTATCTTGGTCTCTTTCTGGCTCAAAAGTGTGTTTCCTCCGGCTCCAAGCATTGAGTAATGCTGGAAAGAAAGGAGTGGGGGGTGCCAATTTGGGCTGTTTCTAAGCAGGGCTGGCGGGGTTTTTGGTGCCAAAGCAGCAGGGGCATTTCTACTCTCAGTGCAGTGCTTGCTCCCCAGGCGGAGTGGCAGCCCGAGCCGGAGCCCAACGGACACTGCTCAGTCCTGCTTCTGACGCACCACGTGCTGCTCTTTGGCAAACGCATTGCCTGCCTCGATCTGCATGTTAAGGCCACACAGGTACGGAGATCCTCTCCACCCGGGGAGAGGGCGGCGTTTGTCCCAAGCCCAGGACTTAAGCATCGATCAATGGGATGCCTCTTCCCAAAGAAAGCGAGGAAGGCAAGCCGTACATGAGAGTCACTTCTGGTTTGTGGGGCGGTGGTTTGCTTAATCCCTGTCAGTTTGAAGGGAAAAACGGACTCTTAACGGGATGGTTGTGTCCTCTGTTCAGGTCGGTCCTGGGATAGTTATGATGGCCCTGAGCCATGCCATCTTTGGCAAGGGGCTGATTGTTCAGTCCGTCACCCCTCTTGAGCCACTTCTGCAACACGTGGTCCACCAGATCTACACCCCACGCAAGACACTCTCCCTCTTTGCCAAGCTGGTAATGTGGGCCGAGCAGATCCAGGTGAGAAGAGGTGCAGGTGGTGATCCTGGGGGGAAAACTCGGTCCATGTGACCTCCTGGCCCCTTGGGGCTGTTGAGTGAGGGACGGGGGGGCATCTATTTGGGGAGGGGGATGCCTGACAAGGGTCTAGGTAACTGCGTCACAAATTCTTGGGCTTCCAACCTCCCTTTGGCAGAGACCACACCCATGTTTCTAGGGCTGCAGTTTAGAGCAGAAATGCAGATCGAATTGTTTGCAGGACACCGGGGGTGGGGGGGCAAGTGGCTGCAGATCACCTTGCTAGACTGCTTAACTCAGTAAATAAAATAGGCTTTAAAAAGCACTGGCAAATTTGCAGCCTCTGTGGTGACTCGCTGAAGCCACCCTCTCCTTTCGCGAGGGCTGAACAAAGACACAAAGGGTGTCTTGCATTTTTTGGGATGTTCTTATATTGTTTCATGTACTTAAGCCAAGCGTTTTGCTCTTCTGCTGCTGCTTCCTTGATCATTTGTCTTCCGCTATTCCTCCTGAACCAGTTTGAGCGAGACCTGATGATCTGGAATAACAAGAAGTTCCTTCCCAATCCGCTCCTGGTGAAGGAAGATGCCGCCATCCTGAAGCACCGGCGCTGGTTCTCCCAGTTCTACAGCCAGAACAGCCGAAAACACAATGTCCAGGCAGGACAGCTGGATTGGTAATGGCCCCACTAGTTTTAGAGACTCCTCAATACTACTACTCCACTTGCAGAGTCCACAAACTCTTGCGTGTGGGAGGAGGGAGGGGTGAATCTTGCTTTTGGGAGCAAAAGAGGTTCCTGGGCCAGAGGAGGGATGGATGTGAATTTGGCTCATGTTGTACTCTGGAATCAGAGGCGACAACCTGTAGAAGCATCTGGAATAGTGTGCCCCCCCTGCAGCTGTTTTTGCTGGTTCTCAGGATGGCAGTTTTTTTTTTTACTTTTTTACCTCTTGACAACATTGCAAATATAAATTGTACCTGAGGTCTTGCTTTTTAGCCTCAAGTGCCTTTCCTAGCTTAAGGATCTTTTGCTCCACAATTGGAATGAAGACTAGAAATGCAACCGCAGCAGGAAGGACAGACTGAAGATATTTGCCGATGGGAGGAAAAAGCATCCAATAGCAAGTTAGACTTATATACCGCTTCATAGGGCTTTCAGCCCTCTCTAAGTGGTTTACAGAGTCAGCATATTGCCCCCAACAACAATCCGGGTCCTCATTTTACCCACCTCGGAAGGATGGAAGGCTGAGTCAACCTTGAGCCGGTGAGATTTGAATAGCCGAACTGCTGAACGGCAGTCAGCTGAAGTAGCCTGCAGTGCTGCATTTAACCACTGCACCACCTCGGCTCTAGAAGTCCAGAAGTCAGCATGGCATGATTTTCTAACCTGTCTTTTTTGCTGCACAAAAGGAACAGGAGCAATCCGGAGCAGCTTTTATCTCACTGCCCAGCTTGTTACAGAACGAAACAGGCAGAAATAAAATCCCTTCTGCTCAGCAGAACATAAATCAGTCAATGATTGGTGACACTATGGTTAATTGAAAATATGAATGTATATTATAAACCAATGGGAATTCTTTGTTTCAATCTTCGCTTTGTCCCCTTAAAGGTAGGTGATACTATAATACTTTAAAGACTCATTGTTATTTGATAGATAATTATGAACTCAAGGAAATAAGGATTGTTACAAATGAACGAATATTAATGGTAATCTGAACATATAATGCTCAATGACAGTGAAACATTCAGTTATGTTTAATGTAAACCAGTGATGTTAGTCCTAAGTTTAAGAATTGATGCACAGAAACTTGTAACCAAACGACTTGATGAAATGGAGGAAAGTTGTTCTTTTTTCTTCTCTTGCTTTATTTTGTATGTGTTGTTTTGTTTAAAAAGAATTAAAAAAAGAGTGGAACTTTTTTCTGCAAATACAACTTTTAATTAAACCCTGTTCAATGAAGCGCCGAAGAAAAACACACACCGAGGGTGCGGAGAAAGTCTTTTTAAGCCAAAACCAGAGCATCCCCAGCACAAGGAAAGATAAGTGGTGCCCCTTTCAAGCAGCGTTCGCATGCCCAGAAAGAAGCCCCTGATGCCACGTCAGTCATATTTTCCAACTGGGGAGAGAAGGCAAGGAGTTTCCCTGAGGTGCCCCCAGAACCTGCAGAGCCATTTTCAGGACAAAAGGAGAGAGTTGTGTTTCTTTCCATTGGCTTTCTCCCCTCACTTCCCCACCACCCCCGCCACAACTCAGCTCTCCCCTTCTTCCTCTTCATTTGGCTGCTGCTCTTCCTCCTCCTCCTCATTTGGCTGCTGTGCTTCCTCCTCCTCCTCTTCCTCCTCCTCCATCCTCTCTCCCTCCTCATTTTCATCCACTTCCCGATTCTTGTCAGGGTCCTCAGCATCTTCCTTCTTCTCTCTGTCCTTTTTCTTGAGGTCCGTCACTCCCCTTTTGCCTTTCTGCTCATTCCTGTAAGCTAGAAGACCAACACCAAGACACATAGCGTTAAACCAACTGTCGTATGCCACAGCAGGAGACTGACGGGTGCTGTGCCCGCTGTTCAGCATGCCACTGAGCCAAAGTGACGCGAAGAAGAGCACAGCATGAGAGCCGTTCTTAGGGGACGGGGCAAAAATAGCATGCCTTGTTGCAGCTTCTGTGGAAGTGTGGCTTTGCGGAGCTCACCAATACCTCTGAAGAACTATGAGTGGATCCCTTGTGAGGGAAATTTAAAGACTAAAGAGCAAGTGGCATTCAGTGCTGAGTCCTTTATTTCCAACCCATTTCGCAACAATCATTTTCTTAATGGAAAACAGCTTATCTCAAAACCCTGGAGTCAGTATTCTAGCAATGAAGCTGCCGGCTTGAGGCAACAAACTTTCGAGCAAGAGAATTGTGGCAGGAAAAGTTTAATCCTTGCATTTGATACCAAGTCATATTTTGGTATATTCATATCTTTACTAATTTTGTTTCGGTTGAAAGAATTTTTTTAAAACAAAAAGTGTGTTTAGAACTGTGCCTTTGGCAAACTTTGAGCAGAGTTTTAAGTCTTAAAAGAAGGAAATGAAGGGGAGGGAGGGCCGAAGGGGAAGTCCAGATCCAAACCGGCTGCACTCACCTTCTAAGGATTCCTTGAGGGGCCCAACAAATCGCTGGAATTCCATCTCTTCCATAGCAGAAATGACGTCTCCGGCATTCAGCGTCTTCCTCTTCCCCTTCCTTGCAAAGTTATTGGCACTGATTTTTTTTTAAAGAAAAAGTAAAAAGCAAGTAAACATCCCCCCATCACGGCTGAAAGTCCCCTACTTTTACGTTTCAGTAAAAACTAGATGGCAGGGGAAGTTAGGTTTGGCAGCCGCCAAGGTCTCAGCCCCAGCTGAAACCAACCCATTTCTGCACACAAAACACAGAGGATCAACACCTACCCTTTTTAATTTTTTTTGTTCTCTCACATACAATTTTAAGTATATACGTTCACATAATTGTTATTCTTCTTTACATTTGTCATTCTGATACATTTATTTAATAGGTAATCATTTAATTGTTTAATAGATTGTAATATATAGTTTGGGTTGCTTTATTTACCATCACTTCCTCCTGTTGTAACACCTTGTTTTCCCTTTCTTTTCTCCCTCCCTCCCTTCTCTACTTTCTTCCTTCCTCCTCTCCTTTCCCTTCCGTCTTCCCTTCCTCCTACTCTTCCTCCCCTCTCCTACTCTTCCTCTCCCCTCCATCTTCCTCTCCTTTCCCTTCCTTCTTCCCTTCCCCTTCTCCTACTCTTCCTCTCCCTTCCATCCTCCTCTCCTTACCTCTTTCTTCTCCCCCCCTCTTCCTTCTCTCCTTCTTTTTCTCTCTTTTCTATTACTGTCTCTTTCAGATCTCAGATCTTATGTCAAACATCTACTTTTTTATGACCCTCTTCCACTCTTTAAACCGGACACGTCCTTCTCTCCCGGCACAGCCAGCACTGTTGGGGGGCAGGAGGGATCCGGCCCAGGGGAGCCCCCAAAGTGGGGGAGGAAAGGCGGCGACTCACCAGGAGGTGGCGTAGAGGACGAAGACGCTGGCAGCCCGCGAGATGGCACTCCGCGCTTCCTTCGAGACGTTGACTCCGTCGGGGAGCTGAGGGGCGGGAAGCGGCTCGGCTGAAAGGCTCCGGCGGCCCAGCCATCCATCCCACCCACCGCCCCGGGCAGAGCCAGAGCCCGCTGCCTGGAAGGAGGCCGACCCTCCCGCCCGCTCACCGCCTCCTTGATGATCCGCGTGATGACCGCGTTGGGCAGGTTCAGGTCCTCCGGCCGCTCCGCCATCCCGCCCGCCTGCAGGTGAAAGGCGAGCCTCCGCCCCGTTCGGCACCGCAGCGCCCCCGGCCTCCCTGCAGCCGCTCCGGCCTGGGCGAGATCGGGGCCCCCCAAAGGCTGCTCCGCTCGCCGCTCACCGCCGCGGAGCTCGAAAGGCGCGCGGAGGCAGACCAGTGGCCGTTGCCCCGCCGCCCAGCATGCACCGCGCCCCGCCGGACACGCCCCCTAGGGAAGACTTCCGGAGGGAGGGAGGGAAGGAGGAGCCATTTGCGGGGCTGGCTTGGCCTGCTCCGCCCCCACTGCGGCTCAGAGCGGCCGAGGCGCCATTTGCGGGGCCATCTAAGCGCTCCGGAAGTCGCTCTCCCCCCCCGGCCCATATCCGGTGCCCGACTTCCGGCCGCAGTGCACCCTGGGAAACGAGGGCCGCTTCTCGTTGCCATGGCGACGGCGCCCAGTTTACCTCAGGCAGGTGGGATGGCGGAGCGCCGCTTCTCCGCTCGCGGCGGACGGGCGTGGCGGAAAGGGGCCCCTGTCCAGCCCGAGCCGGGCCTTTGGGCGGAGGGCGGGCCGGGAGTTAGCCGAGTCCTCACGCCGGGAGAGGCGACTGTTTCGGAGGGTGTCCAGACGTGGCCTGGCCCAGGAGAAGCCTCGGAGCGGACCAGTCGTTTTCCCCCAGGCCTCCTTGGGCTCCTTATGTTCTTCAGTCGCGCCCCGACCTCGCAGGCGGCCCGGGCACGTCCCTGCGGGCTTCTTGGCCAAGTTTCTCGGACTTGGTTTCCATTGGCGCCTTCCTGAGGCCGAGAAAGAGTGACTGGTCCAAGATCCCCAGGTTGACTTTGTCCCCGAGGCGAAGGAATAAGCCTGTCCTCCCGGTTTGTAGTCTGAAGCTTTCACCACGACTGGTCCTCCACTGGGACCATGGGCATAACAATAATGATTGTGATCATTGTCATTTATTCAGGATGCTCCTTCCAAGAAGCTAAAGTGGAAGAAGGGGTTTCACATCCACAGCCATGCTCTTAAGCAACATGTGCAATGATTTAGGTCGGGGTCTGTGAAGCTTCCTCCTCCCTTCGTATTCCGGTGCTGCAATTCATGCCATAGGTTAAAAAGGCACCCACCAAGAGGCCCGATCATAATCCCCCCTTTTTGCTGCCTTGCAGAAAGAGATACCCCTTGAGCATCCCCAAAGCCCAAAATGAACTTTGTGAGGAGTCGCCATCAACACTGGATTGTATGCAGAAGGAAAGAGCAACTGTGGTGGTTTTCAGAAGGAAGGGGGAATTTCTGAGCACTGATCTCACAATCCACTATTTGGAACAGTTGTTTCACTTTGTTTTGTTCTTCCTTGCACCACCTTGCAGAAAGTTGCTGACAGCAATGGGTATAGTCAATATCGGTGCTCAATGGGATGAAACCATTTGCAATATGATCGCTTGTCAGCATCCACCCTGCTGGGAGTCTATGCGGAGAATCGAAAGTGGGCATCCTCACCTTTTGCTGAAGAACGTAGTCATACCTGGAAAAGATTCCCCAGCTTCTGAAGGTAAGAAGTGCTCTGTAGAAATTAGATGCCAGGCCACTAAAGCTGACTGGTAGGCAGTTGTTTCCATTCCTGGCCGTGGAATAAGAAAGAGCTATACAGAAGGGGCACTGAAGTAAGCAAAAATGTACCTGTGGGTGATGTGCCTGGCATTTTTTCCACAGGTCTGGCATTTCACTTTAGGCAAATTTGTTTGACTTGAGGTTTTGGGGAACATAACCCTAACAGAAAGCAAAAGTTTGTACAAAAGTGTGTTACAACACATGCTTCATCCTGTGGCCAACCTGCTTGGAATTTGTTGAGCTATGGGATTATTGTTATTCTCTTAAATGGTCATAGTAACGAAGTAGGTTTCGTAGCTAGTGCAGACTAAAAACCATTCCAAAAAGTTTTAATTTAAGCAAGCACGTTGTTAGCTTCTTTGCTTTCTCCTTGTTTCAGGCAAACTGCCAACCCTGAAGATTGTTGACCTTCCCCTCCATTATCCTCGGAGAGAACAGTTTAAATGTCTGGGAAGTTTTGAATTCAACTCCAAGACAATTTCCAGTAGCAAAGAAGCTAGAAATTGCTTTTCAAAATCTATTCTGAATAATGATTGGATACCCCCCATTTCAGTATTAAGGTCAGCAAATGTGGATTTCCTCTATAAGTATTTGTGGGATGATAGGCATAGAGCAGCGTTCTGTAAGAATACCCCCCCTTTCCGCCTACACAAGAGTTTTTTTTTCACAGTACCCATCTAGTCAATGGAACAGGACAGGCTGTTTCTGCACATGTCTGCAACTATGCAGAAGGAAGGCAGAATCCTTGTGCAGCCTTTGTGCCTTCTGCATGGCCTCCATTGTGTGTCTCCCTCTGTGTGCATTTCAGTTCAGAAAAGAATCATTTTCCAGGCCTGAACTCCAGAATGGAATCTCAGTCTCTCCACTTCCCACCAATAAGTTTAACCTCCTCGAGGCAACCTGAGAAGGTGAGTGAATTCAATGGATTGGGGTTTTTTGGGGAGGGGGAAGCAGGGGGAGGAATATGTAGAAGTGCTTTCTTGGGCCTTGAAGGAGGCTCCACCCAGACCATATTCAACACCCAACTGCTTCACATTTCTTGCATTCTGTGTTCAGTAATGTGGCTAAATGCTCTATGTCCTACAATGAAATTAGAGGAAACTCTCAATTGTGGCCCCTCATTGAGGTGAGGGTTGATAGTAAACTCCAGGCTGTGTGCAGAGTTTGCCTGCAATACTGTGTTTTGATGCACATTTTGCCCTTTTGCATTGCTGAGTGGGACTTCTGCAACTGTGCGGGATTCACTTAATAACAACAGCTGGAACTGGCACAACTGTCATTTTAGGTTGGCACAGCCATGTGATGATGTACTGTACCACTACATTGCTTAGAGGTGGAGTTGCCAGTCCCAGTTATTGTAATTGAGCAAGGACTACTTGTAGTAAATAAACATTTTCCTCGTGAGTTTATAGCTGTGTGTAATGAAGAGCTTATGGTCTCAGAAATCTTTTAAATCATTAATGAAACAAAGTAGACGAGTAGTAAAACCTCATTTTCACTGTTGATAAGCAGTCTCTTGAGGCACTCAACTAGCCAGTTAGCCCAGAGAGCAACTGAGGCAGACTATCCTGGATGCCTTCTGGAGCTACACCTGAACTTGGAACTGTTAACCCGTGAACAATCCAGCATTTGTTCCTGGTGGTCTTCAGCTCTTCTTTTGCCAAGTAGTAAAGAGTCATTGCTTTTCGCATTAGATGCAGGTGACAGACCTCTCCGAATTTGTAGTGCAAAGACTGGGTTCCCAGGCACCCTGTGGAAGCACGGTTTTCCGGTGGGTTCCAGACATGCGACCCAGATTCCTGCAGTCTGAGAATCCTAGCGGGAGAGAGTAAGTGATGCCATAAATGTAATTTGGTCGCCTTGCATTTGGGGATGGATGAGAACAAAGTCTCGGCTCTGAAGGATCTCCCTCTGCTTGCTCGTCTTGGCCTCCGCATATCTGATTCATTCTGTTGTTCTCACCTTGCAAAACATTTTGCAATGTAATTTTGTATTTGGGGAGCCCTAGGGAAAGGGAGGTGCTTGCTAGTGAAGAGCCCAACCTTCCCCTGGGAGCTTTAATTAAGGCAGCCTAGGGACTCTTCTGCTGCTCTTTGCCCCCTACTTCTCTCTAAGGAGGAAGAGGGGTTGCTTTTTGTTCAGTATTGCAATACTTCTCTTTTAAACTGGTGTTGAATCACTGCATAAGAAATTAAGTGGGCCTTTTTTTTCCTTTTTAGAAAGGCGACCCCTCCAAAAATATGTGTGAAGGACCTAGCTTTGGAAAGTCTCTGCTCTCTCCAGGATCATCAAGGGACTGTGAGTTGCACCTGGGTGTGTGTGTGTATGCGTGTGTGTGCTTTTGGGTTGCTTCATTGATTGGTCCTCACTCATTATTTTACCCCTTGCTTGAAGGAGAGAAATCTAGCAGTGAGGACTTTCCTGGTCTGAACTGAAGCTTGGAAGCTTTTTGGGATTGCTGGTAAAGGCAGAGATTGGGGCTTCCCGAGATATAGGGAAGAGGTCCTCCTTCCAGAAGCCTCTTGACAAAGGAGATTTGAAAACACTGAGTCGCATGGCAGAGCTGAAAAAGGGTGCCTCTTCTGTGGCATCCCTCTCAGTTGATTCCTTGTTACCAGGCGCTTCTCACTCACATTTGGGCATTGGGGGAGGCACATGCAGAGCTCTGGATGGGATTCAAGTGTGTGTGGGATATTATTATTTTTTGCTTTCTTATTTGAATGATCTCTCTTTGCAGAAAAGAAAAAAGTCAAATAAAATTCCTACAGGGGGTCAGCCTTACTTTCGTCATCTAAGGCGGAATCAAAAGTCTAACAATAAATCAAGGTCAGTTCTAAAAAGCAACCTTTATTTTTTTTAAAAAAAATATTTAATACCAATGCAAAAGGTTTGGTGGTGTGATTCAGGTACTGGCGTGAAACCAGGAGATGGTGAGTTCTACTCCCTCTTTAGGCATGAAAACCATCTGGGTGACTTTGGACCAGCCACTTTCTTAGTTACTGTTATATTAAACATTATTATTACATCTCATTTTTAAATGACCAATTAAATTGTTATCACATGAAATCATGGTACAGTCTTTCCATTATGTTGATGACCAGTTTAAAGGAAAAAGTGTATTACTTGAATAAAAATAGTATTAAAAATAAGAGTCATCTGAATATGGAATAAGAGTTATCTGAATATGAAAAAAGCATATATGAATAGTATAAAAAACTGAGTATAAAAAAAAGGTTTCCCTTTTGAAGATTTAAATTAAACATTTTAATCAGGGCACCCAAGTGCCAATCCTCTTATACAATACAATAGAAGAATTCTAAGGGAATTGAGGAAGTGGCCTAAGGGGACAGAAGGGGGACCGTGCCCTTTCCAATCTCTAAGAAAAAGGTGCATTTTTAGTCCAATGAGAAAAAAACGGCCTCACCTCTGTGCTCCTGTTAACCCAGTTTTCCTGGGGACATTTGGGAAGGAGGGGAGCTGAGATTGTACTCTGCTGTAGTTCTGTAGGCCAACAAAGGAGCATGGATGACAGCCTCCTCGGGACAAGGAAACACCCCTTGCCTGCTCTGCATCTGTTGCTACAAAATGTGGAAGGGTTGACTCAGGAGAGCAAAAGAGCAAGGGCGCTGCTGGAGACCAAGGAGAAACTGGCAGCCCCCTTTATTGTGCAGAAGGCGCCCCGTTTTAACCTGTCTGAAGCAAAGGTGAGCAAGACCCAAGCAGTGAGGTGGCAATCCTGTACTTGCTTTTTGGGGGGGCTGCAAATCACTCCGAGTCAATTGGTGAAATACTGGAGAGGTAGAATTAAAGAGACAGGAGGCAAACTCTTCTGGCTCCTTCTCCTGGGATTTTCCCTGCTGGCCTTTGCTGCAGCCTCCCCCCTCCTTCCCTTTCCACCCCCTCTTTTCTTTAGATCCCCATAAAAGACAAAGACCCAGGAAGAAGCCTAGGC